>NC_056044.1:30740216-31066466 GCF_004379255.2 Salvia splendens | reverse complement strand
AGTAAAATAAAATATTAAAATATTAATTAAATTTTATTTTTTTAATTAGGCTGTGAGAGGCAGCACTCCCTGCTGTGGTGGGAGCACAGCAGGGGATCCATTCCCATTTTCCTATTGGGCTTATGTTCTTTTCTAGTATTTGGTCGACATCAGCGAGTTGGCGACGACCTTCTTCACTTTGTTACTATTTATAATGAAATACTAATTAAATCCATTTATGTGCTAGAGAAACAAATAAATAAATAATGCAATATACTAGAGACAAAACATATACACATAATCCCTCCAATTTCATAACTATACTAGTATGACTCAAACACACTATAGCAATATAGCCAACAAACAACACATCACATAGCAGCTCACACTCATCCTCGTTTGAACACTTTGCTCGGTGTCGAATACCCCATTAGCCGATGCAGTGGAGAATTCGACAATGGCGGCAGCTCTTCAATCTCCGAGACCGATGTAGTCGCATTCCTCCAAGCCACACTTCTTGATGAAGGACCAGCTGATTCACCACCTTCCTTTGAGACACCTTTCAGCTTCCGATCCTCATAATAACCGCCTCCAGACGACATCTTTCTGTCGTACGAGTCTCCCTTGGCTCCATCAGCTGAGGCCTCTCCCTCGGTGGAGCAGCTTCTACAGAATGACCGCCCGTACTCATCAGAGTACGATACAGATTCAACATGTTTGCAGGAGATAGATTGGGGCACCGGTTCCATATTTCTCCGGATGTTACCACCACTGTAGTCACCGGCCTCACTAGGGGGAGGCGCACGGGCATCAGCAACGTATGGAACGAGATGATTTCCCTTTACGACCGAAAACTTCATAACCTTGTGACAAGCATTGCACATCAGCTGATGATACCTTTTCTTGAATAGGAGAAAGTCCACTGGCAGCTGGAGCAGTTGTGAACAATGGTAACAAGTGAGAACCGGGGCTCCACCGGCTATGGGACGGAGGCGCCTCTTGGCTGTGCTGTATTTCTCCCTCAAGTGCAACCGTCTGATCTCATCAAGCCTTTCAGGCTTTGTCTCACGGCCCCATGAGGAGGGCTCAGAGTTGGCGTAACGGTGGTGGCTCGAGGAGTTGGAGCTACCGCAGCAGTTATGGTCAGCGTGGATGGCACGGTGGCCATTTTTACGGTATTGCCAATCTTGCTGATTGCAGTGCAAACAAGAGCAGCTAGCCTGGTGTCGAAAATGTGCAGCCTCGCCCGAGAAAGCCATTCTTCGCTCGTTGTATCTTTCACCATAACCTTTGGCATGATCGTTTCGTCTGTTGCATGGGCCTGAATGACTCACATCTGCATACATTTCCCTCTCAGCTGCTAAGTAAGGAAGAGCATTGAATTGCATCCTCTCAAGCTGATCCTTCAGATGATGTACCGTTCTCAACAGATCGATTTTCTCTGGATCCGTGTATGAAGACTTTTCGGGTAAGTTGAAAGCTGGATGGGGTGGAAGCAAATTATGCCGATGAACTGGAGGTCTGCGGCCAGCAGTGTGATCTCTCGAAGGGAATGGCGCTCTCGAGACATTTCCTTGTGAATCGAGTCTCGTCCTATTCTGACCTCTGTGCCAAGGGATGTGCGTTTCACGGCTCAAGGGACTAGTTGCCCGATAAGCCCTCTCAGCTTCACTCTTCGCCACGCTGTTCCCACTAAATCCACCATTTCTGAGCTTTTCTCTGGCTCGGATATGTCCCACATCGTTAGCCTTTCTCGAGGGATGTGAAAAATGTTCGCGGACTTGATCATCAATTCCATCATAAGATGATTCACTACCATCATAAGCATAGTAGCTCCTGCTGTTCTGATAAAAAGCCGCGGGTCCATGCCTAAAGTTGAGCTCGGAGCTATGGTCACCGAGATGTGAACTTCCTAGTGTGTCTGTAGAGTTAAATCTCTCAAACGTACGTGCAACTTCTCTTGGAGAACCATCGAGCTGTTCATCATCAGTCGTAAGATAGAATGACACGAGACTCCCTCTTGAGGGGCTCCTAGGAGCGTGAACCGGAGCACTGGCTTTAGGACTCATGCTCCTTTCAGTACTTGGGATTTTAGGAACAGGAAGGCCTCTGGAGCCATCACCAGCTACCTCAGCTGATGTTGATGCAATGCTGATTTCATGAGATATCATCGCAGAAGGCAAAGTTGGTCCGACATGGTTAATTTCGCCACTAGATTCATCGTTTAAGAAGGTCCGAGTCGTTCCTTCATTTTCTGGCAGAGCATTGTTTTCCTCAATCCTCTCCGTCAAGCCACTCTCTTGACCTTCATATTCAGGCAAATTCTGAACTTCATCAACAAGGCCGTCGCCTTTTGTCCAAACTTGGTCTGATTCTCCGTCTTTCATTTGCTCTACATGTTCACTGGCTTCCAGGGTATATGCTACTTCAGCCTCGAGACTGATCTCACCCGAGCTAGGTAGTCCATCCAAAGAGTTTGAACCGGCAGTCCATTCCTCATGGTCATCAGCATTGCTTCGACGTTTTTGAGGGCTTCTGTCTAAAGGAGTTTTTTCTGATGATTTTTTAACTTCTTTGGGAGAAGTTTTACAGCTAGAAAGACCCTCCGAAGCACCTCTTTCGCGAGAGACTTCCACAGAATCGTCACGTTCATCTTCAGATTTACCTCGATATCTTTCAGGACTTCTGTCCAACGGGAGGTTTCTGAAAATTTCTGAGGAAAAACCTTCACTCTGAGGACTAGTAATGTCAGGTGAACCAGGAAGACAGTCGGAGGGATCTCTGTTGTGAGAGAGTTCCACAGAGTCGACATGTTCATCTTCAGATTTGCCTCGATGTCTTTCAGCACTTCTGCTGTTTCTGAAAGATGCTCGAACTTCTGAGGAAAAACCTTCATCCCGAGGACTAGTAATGTCGGGTGAACCAGAGAGAGCATCTCTGCTGTGAGAGAGTTTCACAGAGTTGTCAAAATCATCTAGACGTCGTATCTCGCCTTCATCTGGCGAAGATTCAACTTTAGGAGAATCAGTTAAATCAGCATTTGAGCTTCTGCCTTCCATCTCTCCTGAAACATTATCCTGTTGGCCTTCTTCTGCAGGAACTGTTTCTTGTGAGGGTAATTCAGTGTGGTTAGTCTCCGGATTTCGTCGTTTAGCTGCGTACAATGAATCACAGGAGGAATGTAAGTAAATTAACAAGGAGAATCACCTATATATGAGTAGAATATATGTGTAACATTTACCTTGGAGAGTAATACCACACCCTCCACATTTGTACATTGGAAGCTCTGGCAACTCTGGTAGAATCTTCCGGCACCTTGGGCATTTAACGAATCGAATTTGTACGTTCCCTTGAGTAGTCATGTTTCACCGGTACTTCACTCCAGTCGAACGGTCACAGTGCCAAAAAAACAAATTCTGATACAAAGAAAACATTTATACATAAAAATCAGACCAAAATACTTGTAGCGAAAACAAAGAACATATATTATGTACGTGCGATACTTCAAACCCCGAGCAAATATAAAGCTCATGAATACAACTTTATGCCTACGAACGAAAGATAACTCCAAATCTCTGCTTACTCTGAACACAAGGAAGCTACAAGTAATCCGACTAAAACATCATGGGAAGTTCACTTCGAACTCTGTAGGGGCATAAGAACTGTTGTACTTGTATATAAGCTACTGGTTCTTGCCTAATATTTCCTTGAAATTCAGAACACAACGAGAATGTAGATCACACCACCACAGGACTACAACGAGGCCACATCTAAAAGCGAGAATCCAAATTTACCAGCAATTGAGATAAGAAAAACTATATGGTTTTCTATGATAACAGCAAGTGACAGCAAAGGATGTGTGTTCATATCAAGTTATCAATGGTGTAGTTCGACATCTTGGTATTCTGTCCCACAAACGACGAAGCACACACTACGTATTACCATATGAAAGCATAAAAAAAGGACAAGGCTTCAGTGAAAGACAATACAATCTTCAGAAACAGTTTGCAGATTAAACATAAGTTCTGCTAAAGCATCTTCAGATAGATTTTGTTAACTTCTCTAAACAATATCTCTTACACAACGTCTGCCCTCTCGGCCTTAAGAACTCGAGAAAGCAGAAGCAAGAAAAGCAAACAGCCAAATTCTTTCCACAATCACAGATCTATCCAGTTACAACCACACTTTTATAAAAAGATCCATCTTTAGCATAGATTCTATGCACCTAAACCACTAGAGCTTAAACAGCAAAAAGCATCTAAAACACAGTAAATTCATCCATAGATTTCAAAATGGGAAGAAAACAAATTCAATTTCATTCCGAATATATTCGAACCAAGAACTCACATTCACACCAAAATATAAACAAACCCCAGAAAAAAAGGGAGAAGCTTTCAAACTTCACAGTGCAGTTAAAGGAATGAATAAATTCTTCTGTTAAAAGTCAAACCAAAACCTGTTTCAGTGTAAACGGATCAACTCATTAATCATCAAAATTTTCATTAAAATTCAGAAACCACACCTTGATTTAGCAGAAATCCACCTCTCCACAAATACCAAAGAATGCAAACTGTAATGAAGAGGAAATAAAAAGCTTAAATAAAGTGAAAATCAAGAAAGAAAGAGTCAAAGTATGTGAAAAGAAGAAGCTATTGAGAAATAAGGTCAAAGAAACTCATAAGAAAAAAAGGAAACGAAAAAAGGAAAAACCTTTTCTTCAACGCCGAGTGCTTTCCATTAATTTTCCACCATTCAAGCTTTCTCTCATTAAATTCTTCCCATCTCTCTCTCTAGATAAAAACAATGATGGTTGAGTCTTGGTGGTGCCGTGTGTGGAAAGATTGCCAGACTCAAAAGTCGAATTCTTGAGACACTATTATGGGATACGAAAACATGAATGTTGGAAACACGCAGTAGAACACACGTAATCAGCACGCACTAATCTTGGTTATGATTTGTGAGCAGTGAGTCGGTTGTTAGTTGAAGTGAAGACACATTTGTGGATTTGGATCACCTGCTGCTGTGCACCTCACATGAGAATTTTTTAATAATAAAAAAAAAATTATTTTTTTATTGTCATGTGAGGTGCACAGCAGTGCTGTGCACCGTAGGTGATCCAAATCCCACATTTGTTAGAGGAGTTGAGTAGCTGTGGTTTTTATGGCTTGCAGCTTTTACCAAGTCAACCTTTTTTGTTTTTTTTTAAAAAAATTATTTAGTTTTATTTATTTGTTGTATTTCTGCTTATGGAAAAGATAGATCATAGTTCTGTTTTAGTTGTCGTTTTTCAGTTTTGTTTTTCTTTTCTCGAAAGTTTATGATATTTTTGGTAAATGTCCGAAATTGGCCGACGTAAGGTTTAAGGTATCATCTGGTTACTAAAGTAATTTATTGTGTTTTCCTATAGAAATTTTCTTGTGTTATTAAAAATGTAATGATATTTTACTGTATAGTAGTATTAGTAGGATTAGCTTCATCTTTCTCTTTTCAACGATAGTATTTTTTTAAAAATAATTATGTAGAAATACATATTTTTATTAATTCTGCAAATACTACATAAAATTTCAATTATTTTGATTATTTAACTTGTAGTTAATTTACAAGATATTAGTATTATCATAACTAACTGAAGTGATGTAGATATCCAGCTATATTTTTCAAGGTGAATTTAACTTAGTGCATCACCTTGAATTTGGTGGTAACCACTAGAGTTTTAAATATAGAATTGATCTACGCACCGGCTTCAGTAGTCTCGTCTCTAAATTGGTCGATGAGTTTCCTTTGATATAGTGGGAGAAATTGGAAGAAGTTATAGGGAAAGAAGAAGAAAATGTGAGGTATGTAGTGGAGACAGGTGTCAATTAATAGATGGGAAATAAAGAGTAAAGAGAAAAGAGAAAAAGGGGAAATGGATAAGATTATTACTCACTCCGTCTCATTAAATATGCAACATTTGCTTTTCGGCACGAGATTTTATGTAGTATTGTTTTGTGAGTTAATAAAGAGAGAGTAAAGTAATAGAGAAGAAAGACTAGATAGAGTATTGTTTCCATTTTTAGAAACGTTTCATTTTTAGTGGGACAGACTAAAAAGGAAAACGTTTTATTTCTAATGGGACAGAGGGAGTACTAAATATTAATCCGCTTTGATCTAGCACATATTTTAAAAAATATAATGAAAAGTGAATGAAAAAGTTGGTGGAATGTGAGTCATATTTTATATATTAGTTTTATAATAAAATTTGTTTAAGAATGAGTTAATGAAATATAAGATTCATTGCTAAAAATAATAAAAAGTAAAATGAGACAAATTTTATGGGAGACGGAAATAGAAAAATAGGATAAAGTTTGAAGAGAAAAATTGGGCGGCAAAAGTCAAAAACTGAGCGGGTTAAGACTGGCGTTGACACAGCTGGCGTGTTTTTAGCTGGTAGAAGCGTGAATGAGTGGGCCGGGCCCCACCCCACCGATGACGGCTCGGCGAGCCATTAAATCCGCGTCGGCCCACACATTCAATGCGCCAGCCGACCATCACATACGTCACCATGACTTCATCACCCTCTCTCAGTGACGTAATCAATTCTCTCATATTCCTAACAAGATTTTTAGAAATAAAATTAATACAACCACCTCTCCATTTTGCCAGCTATGTGGAGTAATTTTTTTGACTGGTTACTTACTTAACTATTTATGCCAGTTAATCTTTTTTGCAGCATTTCACATTTTATATACTGATAGCTGAATCTCTCTTCTCTATAAGTTATCTTCTCTTTCAATCTGCAAAGTTCAACAAGTTATGGAACATATACAGACTCTCATACATAGTCCAAAGCAGATATATGGAAGGAAGACGAAGCAGCTAAGCCATTTGAAGATGAATGCATCAGCCATCTTGCTCAATCCAGGCAAGGACAGTGAACACGGGTGCAGATTTGCTGTGGACACTAGGCACAATCTCATCCATCCGGCCTCAATTCTGTTGAAATCGGGCATTCGTGGACGACTGGCCTTGCTGCTAAGATGAGCAAGTAGGAAAAGGGCAGTTTTCAACTGCTGTAGTTGCTGAGAACAGCTCACTAAACCCAGCATTCATTCATCATCATGTTTTGGATGCCTTAATTCTGTTACAAAGAAGTAGTTTTACAAGCTAAAGCAACTAAATAACCTTTCCTAACAACTAGCTGTGGCTGTCTTAACAGAATGCAATAACAAAACAGTAGTAACAGATTCAGCTTCTACTGTCTTTGTTCTGCCGCCTTTCTTTCTTCTTTCTTCCGCCCTTCATCTTCGCCTCGTTGATCGCAACATGCCTTCCCCTTAAGCTTCCGTGTCCTCATGGAAGCAATTTTAATGGTTGTCATCCCTACTTCCGTAAGCTTCACCATCGCTATGAGCTTAGGAAACCAAACGAGCAGCCACTTCAACGAAAGGTAAGCACTGCTATCGAATTCAGAAATCAACATAGTCTGCAGACCGCTGAACTTGCACCCAATTTGGCACAGTAAGTCTCCTCCCTATCAGCTGATCCCGCATCAACATCAAAATGCAGAGAAAAACTCCTCGAATCACCAAACTCCTTTCCAGAAACTGCAAGGTCTTCTTTCACAGACATGATCAAGTCTTTTACCACAACTAAACCATCAATCATATCTCCACCAAGAAGGTTAGACAAACGCAGGCGGATCTCTCCTTCGTGTGATTGATTTTGATTGTATTACTACTCCATATGATTGCAGTTTGCAGCCAAGAAATTCAACATGCTTGCATAGGTCTTGCTTGAACAAGTCTATCCAGATCATGTGGAATCAACTTTGACAGAAGAAGAAAATGATTTCAAAATGTCCAAACATAATACTTCAAGTATTTCAATAAACAGCAGTGGATAAAAACAATCCATCTTGTGAAGAGGCAATCATTTGGCTATTATTGAACTACAATCATTTGGCTCCAACATCATAGCCTCACAAGTCACAACTATAAAAACAGTGTCAAACTGGACATGAATACAGAAATATATGTAGTTCTGAATCTTCAACTACATACAACTATCCAAGAATGTAATAAGACAAGTCAACTATAAACCTAATAAATACTCCCTCTGTCCCATTAGAAATGAAACGTTTTCCTTTTTAGTTTGTCCCATTAAAAATGAAACGTTTCCTAAAATGGAAACATTTCTATCTCTACTTTTTCATCTCTCTTACTTTACTCTCTCTTCATTAACTCACAAAACAACACTACATAAAAACCCGTGCCGATTCCCAAATGTTGCATATTTAATGGGACGGAGACATACCCCACCCTCTGAGCTCAATTTTGGGTCATTTCTCTCCCATTACATAAAAACAATTGCAAGAGCTGTCTGCTTAGAAAAATCAGCCACTTGTTATGTTTTACTCCTTTGTTTCCTCAATATAAGCACAAGTAATCTCCCTTTTAAGACCATCCACAATTTCCAATACTCATCTCAGCTCAACCCGACTCGACTCATATCTTTCTTCAACGGTCTAATTAATGGCGACCAATGCCTGCCTCGTCGTTTCACTATGGATTTCATGTTTGCTAGCCACTAGCCATGCCACCACCTTCTCTTCTCTCCAGAGAACTATCATCCTCACGGCTTCACCTCAAGCCGGACAAGGTAACCAACGAACTCCCCTTTCTCAATATCTCATATGCACTGATGAAATAAAATACGAGACATAACTCACTCATCCTAAACCTAACACGTCTAACTAGTCTTATTTTTCCACAATACGACGCAGTTTTGAAGGCCGGAGAGGACAACATAACCCTGACATGGTCCCTTAACACCACCTTCCCATCCGGGACTGACTCCTACAAAGACGTCACAGTAGAGCTGTGCTACGCTCCGATCAGCCAGAAGGACCGCGGGTGGAGAAAAACGGTCGACGAGTTGGCTAAGGACAAGACTTGCCAGCACAATATTGTCAAAAAGCCATACACTTCTTCTAACACCACCTTCACCTGGACAGTGAGGAAGGATGTTCCTGGTGCCACGTACTTTGTCCGAGCCTATGCCCTCGACTCTGCAGGTAGGGAGGTAGCCTTCGGGCAAACCACCGATGCTCACAAGACGGCCAACTTGTTCGAGGTTGAGGCAATCATCGGACGCCATGTGTCACTCGACATTGCCTCTGCTTGCTTCTCTGCCTTCTCCATTTTATCCTTGCTTGGATTCTTCTTCATGGACAAGAGGAAGGGCAAGCCATCAAAATGATCAAGCAATGTTTGAGTTGTGATTCTTGTCTGTTTTAAGATACACAAGAGATAGAGTTATGTAATATGCCATATTTGGCTAGACAAGAATCTTATGAGGCCTAGGAATAAGGACATATGGATATGGTCATGTATGAATATGATTTACCAGGTTTCTGTTGATTTCAAGAAATCAAATGAAATGCTCTCAATTTATCTTTGTTTTATTATCTTTTCTTCGACCATTATTATTTCACAGAATTTCCAATCAAAATCAGGAAGATATGCATAGATGTCAAGGATGACTCCAATCAAGTTCTTGATTGCTATCATCAATGTGATATGTACGGATGAACAAAAGACAAGATACGGACTTTGGTAATAATATTTATTTTATCAATGTGATATGTATGGAAGAAAAAAATTTGAAATTTCATACAATATTTATTTTGCCACAGAGGTGCATGGCACTTTCCAAACGTCAAATTATCATATGGATTTGCTGAATGCTGACCAGAAATATATAAAATTGAGTTTAATAACCTGACTTATATTGTTAAAAAAATATTATCTCACCTCCCAATGCTGTCACCAGCTATGTCAGATCAAGATCACTCCTAAAATTTCTGCAGTCATCACTCATCAGCTGCTTAATTATTTCAAGTTCAACTCTCCTCACTGTTAAATGGATTATAAAATGAGTAAACTACATGATTTTTTTCTGCGTTGCATTAATTAAAAAAAAGGAAAGTAAACTGCAAGAAAGAGATATGCATCAAAATCAGTCACACAAGGATGGGAAAAATGGTCTGTTTTTCAAGTATAATAAAATATAATCAAGGAATAAAATAAAACAAAAGTCTTCAGAAAGTAACTCTTCATACATCAAGCAGCAACATTTTAGTAGATTTATTTGAAAAAAGACAAAATAAATATCTTATATGGAAAGAGGAATATAATTCAGTAACATCAGAAAAGCAGAATCAGTTTCTTGATTTATTTCAATCAAGAATCATACACAACAAAATGAACTGTGTAAATTCACATATATTCAAGATTCATCAATCCGACATAACCAGTTATAAGCCTTCAATCATCTTGATTGCACATAAATATATAGAACAGCTAAGAACAGGCGTCGGAAATCGACAATTTAGGGTGAATCTAACTACAGAAAACCATCTCCCGACTCTCCATTCTATCTGCACCAGAGAGCAATAATCTATCATGGAAAATATCAATACATCCAAAAGCATTAGTACCGGGAGGGCACTCCAACGCTGCCTCCAGGACGCGATGGTGCACGCCATGAGAGTCGACTGAGTGTCCGCCTCTGTGATCGTGTCCACCTAGACACACTTTCACACAATTATATCTGTGTATCACTTCCATCACTTGGTCATAATTCCACAGCAGTGATTCAATAGACGATGCACCGGGGTCTAAAGGCAGATGGCAGCAAACTACGACGTTCTGGTTTAACTTCGTAGCATCCTCAAGAATGTTGTCTAGCCATTCCATCTGCTCTTCCCCGACTGCTCCATTGAACATGAGGAACCTTCTTTCGAGACCAACGAGCCCGTTTGGACTGTTCTTGTCTGAATTCGGATTCCTCTCCTTTAGAAAGTTCACAGCTTTTATGGTGTTCGGGTGATCCTGTGGCCATCCGATAGCACTGATGTCATAACCATCGAGGACTACAAATCGGACTTCTGGTATTGGGGAAAAATCATAATAGGCGCGGCTGTTTTGACTAGTAATGTTCAACAAGGGAAGGAGCTTTTCGCGGGGAGATTGTAGAGACAGTGATTGCCAATCATGTGATGCACGGGGCCATCAAAAGCACCAAATTCATCGATTACTCTTTGAATGGCAGCTAGAGAATGCTCTTTTGGGCAGAAGCCATCAATTGTATCCCCAAAATTAATAGCAAAATTCACCTTCTTCTCGCTCCAACTCCGAACTGCTCTTTGCAACACGAGCAGGCTGTGCCTGTAATAGCGAGGCACACCAAGAAACGAACGACCATCTGGAATGTCGGCATACTGGACATCTGCTATCACTCCGAAAGAAACAAGAGGCTTCTTCTCTTGTGCAGTGACAATCCCATTTTCATGGCTCATTGAGGAGCAAGAAACCCAAATCCTAGTAAACTCTGGGATAACAAATCACAATTATTGTTTTTCCAAATCCTCATTCAGATCACACTCAAAACTAAATCAGATAAGTTGAAACTAACAATATAAGTGTTGCAAAAAGTTGTTTTTCCAAATTCTCATTCAGATCACATTCACAATTACAGTTTCTCCAAGTTCTAAATTTGAATTATATACTCGCAACAAAGAGCATAAACCAATACAAGATCATATCTTTACGTACTTCAAAAAAGACCCACTTTATCAGCTCCACAGCTTAAACGATAAAATCAAATTTGATTCTGAATTTTACTGAAACTTCCCAGACCAAGAACGCACAAGTAAATTGGTATAAAAGAAAACATTAAATAGATGAGAAATTTAGTACCTTAAATTGGAGTGGAGAAATCTAATTCTCTAATGAAGTTCTTGGAAAAGAACCGGAAGAGGCTGGCGGGGGAGAGAGAGATTCACATTTGTATTAAGAAAAAGAATTTATATTAATGATTAATCTCAATATGTACCATAAACAAAAATATGTTATCTTGATGATGTTTTATACAAAAGCAAATTTTACTACTAATACAATGAATCAAATTTAACTTTTATTTAAAAAATATTGAAGTTAAAAAAAGTTAATACTATATGTCCTATCTTTTGGAGTAATCAACTCTAATAATGAATTACTTAATAATCCAAACTTTTTAGATAGTACTCTTGGAAAATTGGTTCTTTCTACACATGATATTAACTTTTGCAATAGCAAAATTAGAGAGGTTTGTAACACAGAGAAAGACATCTCATCATTCGACCAACTTCTTCATTACCAAAGAAGGGATTACAGACATGAGTTTCATAATGAATTTGTTTCTCTTAATTTCTATGCTGCAGCCAAGCCAAAGGGCCAACAGCAGATATTCACAATGAATGCATCAATTGAAAACCATTTCTTGATCTCCCATTCTGTCCGTGCCAGACACGAACAAGCTGTCTTCGAAGATATCAACCGAGCCAAATGCATCCGTCCCAGGAGGGCACTCCAAGGCTGCAGCAAGAACCCGGTGATGTACGCCATGTGAGTCCATCACGTATCCATCTCTATGAGTATGGCCAGCCAGACAGACCTTCACACAGCTGTAACGGTGTACCACCTCCATAACCTCCTCGTAGTTCCACAACAACGCAGCAAAAGACGTTGCACGAGGATCCAGAGGCAGATGGCTGCATACCACGACTCTCTGGTTCAACTTTGTCGCATCTTGAAGGACGCGATCCAACCACTCCATCTGTTCTTCCCCAACAGCCCCATTGAACTGAACGAACCTCCTAGGCGGCCCAACAAGTCCCTCGGGACTATTCTTGTCAACATTCGGATTCTTCTCTTTAAGAATGTCGATGGCTTTTAATCTGTTCGGATGACCCTCGGGCCATCCTATGGAGCTGATGTCGTACCCATCGAGCACCACAAACCGGACCTCTGGCACCGGGGAAAAATCATAGTACGCGTGGCCATCAATGTTCAGCAAAGGGAGCAATTTTTCGCGGGGGAGATTGTAAAGACAGTGATTACCTATCATGTGATATACATTGCCACTGAAGTTGCTAAATTCACCAACAACCTTCTTAGTGGCACTCAAAGATTTCTCTTTTGGGCAGAAGCCATCAATGATGTCCCCAAAGTTAATAACGAATTTCACCTTCTTCTCGTTCCAACTCCGGACTGCTCGCTGCAGCACGAGCAGACTGTGCTGGTAGTAGCGTGGAACGCCAAGAAACGAGCGGCCATCGGGGATGTCAGCATATTGTACATCTGATATCACCCCAAAGGAAACAAGAGGCTGCTTCCCTTGTGCATTAACAATCACATTCCCATAACTCATTGAGAAGCAAAACCTAAAAACCCTAAACAATTGGGCAGAAATGGAGCAGATTATAACTACAGGTTAAATCTTCATTCACATTAAATTATGCAATTCAGTAACCCTAAAGTCCAGTAAATTCACATCTGAACAAATGAATCAGCTACTAGTAGTAATAATTGTGTTTCCCAAGCTCAAATTTTCATACAATTCTCCCTAAAATCAGTAATGTCATGAAATTTAGAAAATCAATTAAAACAGGCATTTGGTAATTGAGATTAAGGTGCAGCCAATAATGAAAACGGAAGCGATCTATGCAAATTCTTGCATCAAATTAAACATTCCCACCCCCAATTTCATTTTTCCTTGTGGTAAACTGAGTTTTCCAAGCTCAAATTTCGAATAATTATCTACTAAAGGTTGGCTAAAACAATGCAAATCCTTGAACTAAATTGAACAGTCCCAGTCTGAAACCAATTATCGAGCGATGAGAAAGGCTTGTTTTTTTTTCCTAATACTGCGTGAATTAAAAACAGAGCTACAGAGATCAGAAAGCAAGAGCATGATTTTGTTAACAGTGCATGCAATAATCTTTACTTAGTGGAGAGAATCGAAAGTCATTACCTCTTTATACACTCTACTCTTCTGCTCCAATCGTCTCTCTTTAGAGATAGAAAGAGGAAGACAATTAGACAAAGTGGGAAATCCTTCTGACGATGACCATATGTTTTGGTTGGTAAGATTCTAAAAATTATCATAATTATATTATAAATGATTTTTATTGTAATTTTAATTATACTTTGTTACGTACATTTATTAAAGTGGGTGTAATGTCAGTATCTAAAAAATGGATTCGTCATGACACTTATGATTGTACTTTGTTACGTACATTTGCTAATTTGCTGATTAAAAGCTGATATAATGATTGAAAAAAATTTAGTGATGTTTGAGAAATTTAGTGACGAAGCGTACAACAAATGTAGCAAAATTTCTAACTTGGGAATTATAATTTCCCAAGCAATATTATGGAGCTTTTATTCTTAAATGGAGCTGTTCCTTTCCACGGTCACAAACTAACATCACATTCTTTCTATTACAGCATATCTAGAATGTAGAGTTGCAAGATATAAAAAGAACAATCAAGGAGCACCACTAATTCTAACATCCTATTGTCATAAATATCAATTCCAAAACGAAAAACAAAATAAATTATGTTGAGCATCCATAACATTGAAGTTGTGTATAATGTGGATGACGGAACCATCAGGACTCGCGGTATAAGGTTCCTTTTGACGCGTATTTTCTTACCAAAAAACCATCAGCTCCGCGTCTGCCCACTTTTCAAATGGATCGATATGTGATCTTTGCTTTGCTGCAAGCTTTATCTTCCGCTGTGAGGATTGTGGAGGATCTGCTGGACTAGCATCTCCGGCAATCTCTTTGTAGCCTGTAGAAAATGTGCAGACTGAGATTTATATCTGGAAAAGTGTTATATGTATAGTGCTGAACTGGAAGTCGAAAGCAGACCTGAAACTGTCTCATGTGTAGAATAGGCTCACAGCCAACGTCTGCAATCAGCTTCCCGTTTGGGGTTTGCAGACTGAACCGCCCAGCTTCATACATCGAAAGATCATCTTTGTTGCGAGGCAAATTGTGACAAACTTTGAGAAGTGAATCAAGAGAATTCATCTAGCAAATCAATCAAGAAACCAAGATTAGATAGTTGGGATTTTAGTAGAAATATCTACTCCATTTCGCTGCTAACATAGTATATAGTTGGTGTAGCTAACCTTCATATAAGGACATGATGCACAGCCTCCATGAAGAGAGCAGCCATCTCCACTTGCAGCTCCGGGTATTATTGGGAGGTCCAGTGATGAGCTTGGTGTTCTAGTTATCGACTCTGATGAGACAGGAAAGACTATCTCTACGCTTACTTTAGCTCCATTTTGGGGTGTCCCGGATCCCAAGAGCTCATGTACTGCAGCAACAATTGAGGTCACCATTCCTGATTCGGTTCCTAAGACAAACTGGAGATGCTCATCGACCTTTCTATCTAATGCCTCTAGTACTCTCTCTTTAATGAAGTCCAATATATTTTGAGTGGAACCCACCACTCCCATCCCTCTTCGTTTCGCCTCCATTGCTAAGGCGAACATTTCACCGGGAACTTCAAAATGTGCAGTCAGAAACGCATCGCAGTACATCTTGTTTATTTTGCCAACAACTTCATGACCAAAGAGGTGATGAACAATGCATGTTCCGTCCTGCCAAAATAAACATTGTCAAGTCATGTTAAGGGACTTAACGAATCGATTAAGTATAATCAGTTTTCATACTAACAAACAGCTGAAGATTCAAACCAAGAATAACTTCGTTCAGCAACGATGATTTTACCTGAAAATAGTGAAGACGGGGCATTAAAGATTTTATAGATCTGCTGTTGTGGTTTGGATGTATACTGGCAATTTCTTCATCACTCATCTCAGTCATCTGTCTGAACAATTCCATGATATTTGCACCCATGTAGGTGTCAGGTCCATACCATACATTCAGATCGGGAATTTCTGCAAACGCCTGGAAAAACACGATATAGCTTAAAGAAGATGAAGTCAAAAGACTAGGCAATACCACATTACAATGAAGCATGAGAATCACCAACCTGTAGAATGGTTGGCACGACATTAGACGAAGTGCAAGTTATGGTTGGAACTACTTCATGAGTGTAGGCTTTTGTCTCGAGTGAGGTATTAATGTACACAACGTGCAAAGAGGGAGAAGAAACAGAAGATGCACCTGCCGCAAGGTAATCCATGTACGATGGACTTGCTGCAGCATCAGCCAAGGAGCATCCAATGCGCTCATCCGACATCCTGTATACCCCTACCTAAATAACGTTCATATGTCACACAATCATTATGACAGGGCAAAGAAAAAACAATGACAACACTCATACTAACGAAAAAAATATTGAGCGAGATGCAGTACCTCGGGAAACCCGGCCTGATCGAGGATAGCACGAACGTTTTCTGACATGAAATCTACACCAAGAACAGTTACAAATTTGCAGCCAACTTTAGCCATATTGACAGCAGAGTCTGCCATGACAAGTGAATCAGATATGTGAATTTGAGGCCAGAGCTTCTGAGCAGCAGTTAAAACGCCTTGAACCTCGGGGTCCATGTAAAAGTGAGCAACAACACCAATCTTCTTCTCCTCTAGCAAATTCACTAGCTCTTGAACTTTTACCTGATCCGGAACAAGAAATCTAGCCTGCAATAAACTACATGCAAACTTAGGCTTTTTACGAGTTAAAATTTCACACCTGAACCAACAATACAGCACACTGCATGATTTCTCAGAATGCCGGAGACAATCTAGGATCTTATTCTCTGGTCATCACATATGCTAGACTAAATCTAGACCAAATAAACATGACTCCATAAATCAAGTAATAACAGCGAATGGAATCAAGCCAATATGTAATCTAATTAGCCATTGGATTGTAATAATCAGGCACAAGCAAAACAAGAAATAGTAAAAAAGAGAAACCTGTATGCACTCTCAGCAATAAAATTAGGATCTCTCTATTTCATTTCAAGAAAATCATTTCCTTCCTTGGCTGCTGATTGCTGCAATATCCATTCATGATAACCTTTCCCTTAATTATCCTTTTGAATATGGATAGAAACTCCATTTTTATTAGTTTTTGTGATTTGTGATGGTTCACTTTTATTCTCCTACTGACTGATATTACTCCCTTACCTCGCCAGTAATATGGAATATTTTTGGCTATTCCAAACCTACACATCTATCAATCAATAAAGTAAGGATAAAAAATCCGAGTAACATAGTATTCCTAGTTGATAAGTACTTCATCCGTCCCACAATAGGAGCCACATTTGGTGTGTGCACGGGTTTTAAGAAATGCAAAGAATAGTGGGTTGAAAAAGTTAGTGGAATATGAGGTCTACTTTTTATATTGGTTTTTTAATAGAATGTGAATGAGATGAGTTAGTAGAACGTGGGACTACTTATCATTTATGGTCAAAGTAAAATGTGACTCTTATTGTCGGACTGATCGAAATGAGTCGGACGGATCGAAATGACAAAATGTGACTGTGGGACGTAGGGAGTAGTCAACAACTTATTTTGAACAGTAAGCTCCACAATTTTCATCAAATATTAGCAAATGCCTAACAGTATAAAGAGAGTCAATGAAACAATCTTGTCAGTCACCCAACTTTTTTTATTCCTTAAACACACACTGTCAGCAAAATCTATGATTCATACCCTACATGGCTACATGAATAAACTCATTGATAAAAAAACAATCTTTATATAGTCAACTAATCTTTCCACGTAACAAACAAAAATAAAAGTTTAATTAATCACACTGTAGCTCCAACAAAACGAAACACACAAGGGAAAGAAGGAAGGAAATTTAACCTGAGCTTCAGCGTAGCTTCCTTTCGCCTGAATTCCGTCAGCAGTCACAATCAACGACGGGAAAGCCTCTCCACGGGGGCAGCCGTCTCTCTCGGCCACCAACGCTTTCGTCCTCTTCTGCATGCTTATCAGCACATTATGCCAAGTATTCGATCTGCTGCTCGAATATCCACCTTTTCCTCCTTTCAAACCCGCAACGCTCAGCGCTCCGAAATCCTCAGCTTTGAAGGCTAAAACCTCCTCCGCCGTGGCGCCGTCAAGCGCCCACACCAAACACGCACAGAATCCCTTTGTTATCTCCGAATCACTCTCCGCCAAAAACCTCATTCTGCCGCCGCCGTCCATTTCCACATGCAGCCACACCTGCGCCGTGCAGCCGGGAACGCGATTATCCGCGATTTTCATCGAATCGCCAAATGTAGGGAGGATCTCCGCGTAGTGAATTAGCCTCTTCACGCGCTCGACCGGATCGGTTAGCGATTGGAATTCCTCAACGAGGATCTGCACCTTCGCTTTAGCGGCGGCGGTGGTGAGCGTATCGCCGCCGGAGGTCACGGCGGAGCAAGAAAAATCGGTTCTTGCTATCGATTTCAGTGGAGAACACGAATTAAGATTCCAGCTCTGCGAATTGATGCATCTAACAATCGGCGGCGAGGAGAATTTAGGGCTGGGCATGTGGCTCATCGAATTGCAGAAGACCGATGAAGAGACGCCACTCATTGAAATGGCTGATGCTTCCATCCTTCGCACCAATCAAGCAAGCTTGTATTGCCCACCAACTGTTTGTTGAAAGGTCTGACTGATTTCCTGCGTTTTAGCTCCGAAAAAAAAAGCGAGGTGAGGTATGCAACGGCGGAGGTGGGAGGCGATGGAGAGGAAGAAACAAGAAAGTGGGGATATATGGAGGCGGAGGAGGTGAAGAATTGGCGGTGGTGATAAAGCGGCCAATCACGCACCAAAAGAGCAAAAATAGTGGACTGTGAAGGGGCCGACCAAAAAGAAAGGTGATGAATTAATTCCAAATATAGATTCGATTTATTTAATCAAAATAGAAAATAATTTAAAAGATTTTCTCCAACTAATAATTTTAAGTTGATTCTGTGTGTTAGAAAAGTACAAATTCAAATGGTGTATGAATATAGCAATTTTGGATATTCAAGAATCTTGAAAAGGAAATGAGTATATAGATTGGAATCAAATTCAATTTATTAAAGTGGGAGAGACAGAGAATATTGTGGGGGCAAAAATTTAATGTTGAAAATGTATAATTGGCAACCGGTGGCGGCGGCCATCAGTCTTATCTCACTTCAGTCAATGCATATGAAATATTAATACTATTGCCCATTTTTAATTATGAAATATTAGTATAAATGACGTGAAGTTGGATGTTTCAGGATCATAGAATACAATGATATTAAAGGCTATTAGGGTGCGAGAAGAAGTAGACATATGACAAGGAGTTGAATAAAATTGGAGTCTGATTCAAACAGTAGTTTGTCAATCAAAACGATATTCAAATTCGACTCTACAACCACTCACCATTGTCTTTGTCTTCAAAGGGGCTTCGCGTGAGTATCTTGCACGCCCCAATTGGAGACCGGAGGAAGAAGTTGTGGTCATTTTATGAAAGTCGCATAGTTAAGAAAGAAACGCACGGCTGGACGATTTGCTAACAGAAAACACCCAGTCGGTGTTTGATACGAGCCTTCATCATCTTCCTTAATTCGTTCGAGCCGTGAAACAATCAAGAAATGAGTCCGTAGCAGTCGAGCGCCCAAGAGATTTGGGTCGGCGAAGGCTGACGGCGGAGGGATGCTGAGCGCGAGGGAGATCCTCGTCGGCAGCGGTGACGATGTTTCTTGATAGACAAGTCGTTTGAGCCAAAATTATATTTTCATAGATTTATTGACTGGCTAAAATAATTACATTCTTCCCTATTTATAATACTAAACCCTAACTTACCAAACAAGAAAATAATATATGGAAAGATATTCAAATCCCTAATATATCTAACTAGATGAAGGCTCGTATCAGTGTTTTAGTAGCGAGTCCAATTTTTGTCCAGAAAGTTCGCGCGGGCGTGTGTCGGGCAACTGGCCAAACGCCCGGTCTGACGATTTACCCAAGAGGGCTCATTTTTTTTACCAAAATTTGTTTTATTTTGCTCTTTTTAGACTTCTAGTATAAATACCCATGTTAGGGTTTTTCCATGACAACTTTGAACGATATTGTAGAACAAATACTCAAATATGAGCACCCATCTTCTTTGAAGATTTTATCAAAATCCTTTGTGGTTGCATTTCAATTTATTGTCGGACTTAAATTAAAGGTTAATGTAGCAATTCTAATTCTTATGTTGTTAGTTTTGTGGAGTCATTAGATTCTTGTTTTGGTGAAAATTACTTTGGGTTGTGTTCATTATTTTGTGTTCATTTGTTTTGTTGAAGGTCCATAAGTCTCAAGCATTAATTTAAATCATAACACCTCCATCTTTTTTTCTCTCCTCCATTTTTATTCTTCTGTTTTTTGTTTGGTATATTGGATTATTGAAATATTTGCACAAGCAATTCAGAGCAAAGTCGCAAACATATATATATTGAATCCACTATATTCATATTAATAAAGTATCTTGAATTCATTATTTTATATATTATATACTCTTAAATTGTGAATATGTCATTATTATAATTTGTCATATTAAAGTGATGTAGTTTTTTTTAATACTCTATGAGAAAGCACTACTAGCTAAGAATGTTGGGGAATCATAAAAGTCGCATATATTAAGGTAGTGGTGGCATGATTTCAAAGTTGATTCTTGTTCTTTTTGGATAAAGAATTCGAAGTTGATTTGATTTCTTCATCTTTTTTCCTTTTTCGTGGTACGGTACCTAAATGAAAATGGTGGTCAACGTCCAAGATCGCTCCTATTGAAAAGTGGAAAAGGAAAATTAATTACTTGTAGAACCAAAGGGGTTGTATTTTTATACTACTATCCAAAATATCTACGGCCCAGCCCACCTTTATTACATGGGCCAGTCTTGAGTTTGCATAAATATTGTAGCAAAATATATCATATAGATAGGCCTTACACTTGGATCTTTCGTTTCAATTCCATTCAGAATATTTTCTCCTCAACCGAAGCGACGAGTGAGGAGAAAATATAATTATTTTCTCCTCAATGGTATAATTATTCTTTAATGGTATAATTATTTTTTAATTGCTAATATCTTGATAATTTAAAAATATAGACTGCATCAACAAGCACATTATATGACTAAGATCACTTGAAATACAGAAAACAAACGAACAAATCAAACACGCGGAGAGATTACAACATGCAAAGGAAACTTTCTATGTATAGTAATCCCAAAGTCTTCCGTCATGTCCAAATCTTCCCCTCTCTCCATTAGGCAATCCAAAGTCAAAACTACACACCAATTTGGCCAACACCAGCTCGTAAACCGCCGTAGTGAACGCGATGCCCGGGCAGCCTCTCCTCCCTGTCCCGAACGGCAACAACTCGAAATGAAACCCTTTAAAGTCTATGCTTGATTCAAGGAACCTTTCTGGACGAAATTCCTCAGGGTCCTTCCACAATGTCGGATCCCTTCCTATCTTCCACTCATTGACCAAGACACGAGTGCCGGCTGCCACATCATAACCTAGTACTACCGTGTCTTTAGTCGACTCACGTGGCACTAGCAACGGCACTGGCGGGTGCAATCTTAGATTCTCCTTCATCACGGCTTTTAAATAGGGCATTTTCACTAGATCTTCTTCAACTATGTCGCATTTCCTTCCGGCGACCTCTCTCACTTCATTCTGCAATGTTTTAATCACCGATGGATTCCTCATCAACTCCGCCATCATCCAGTCCAAAGCATTGGACGAGGTATCAGTTCCAACAGAAAACACGTCCTGCCATAAACAATAATAATAAATAAAATTCAATATATCATCTCGACCACATCGATCAGAATTAGTAATTTGTCAAGTTACGAGATGCAATCATCGATAATCACTACTAATTTTTTGTCAGACCACCATTCCAAATTGTTGACCCACGATTACAAACCAAACAGAAAAACTTAATGTAACGAGAATCTTACAAGGATTTGAGCTTTGATGACATCATCTTCAAATAGGGGAGCTATTTTCTCTCTCCTTTGAAACTCAAGGAGTATGTCAACAAAATCCATCTCCCCACCTCCATCACCATCTTTCTCCCTATGCTCTCTCACAACATGCTCCAAAAAACTATCCAAACCCTTCGCCACCCTCTCCCTCCTCGCATCAAAACCATTGATCCAATTCATCCCAAGGAACATAGTCTCCCACAGGAGAAGTCCCCAAAAGTTCTAGAAGCTCCTCAAAGAAGCTTCTACACACATTCCCTTCTCCACCATCTCCATACTTCCTCCCCAACGCCACCCTGCTAATCACATTGCTCGTCAACGACACCAACACATGGCTCAAATTGACCAAGACAGCTGCGGAAGAAGACGAAAGGCGCCTGAGGTCCTCCACCATGAGGGAGGTCTCTTCCTCCCTGACGCTGAGGTAGGAGTGGACGCGCTTGTTGCTGAGGAGGCGGAGGACGAAGACGGGGCGCATCTGGCACCAGTAGTCGCCATGGGGGGCGAAGGCGACGTCCTTGGAGCCGTAGATGAGGCGGTCGGGGCAGCTGAGCCTGGGCCGGTTGGAGAAGGTGAGGTCCTGCTCCTTCATGATCTCGCGGGCGGCGGAGGCGGACGAGGCCACCAGGACGGGGACGTAGCCGAGGTGGAGGAGCATCAGCGGGCTGAGGCGGTTCGACAGGAAGTGGAGGGAGCGGTGGGGGTGTTTGCCGAGCTGATGGAGGTTTCCGATTATGGGGAGCTTTGGGGGGGATGGAGGGAGGCGTGGCGGCGGCGGCGTGCCAGCTGCGGAGGAGGAGGGAGAGGAGGATGGCGAGGATGGGGTAGAGAATAAGGACGTGAAGAGCTAACATTTTTTTGTTTTGCTATTTCTTCTTCTTGTTAGTGTTGGAGTTGGAGGAGATTATTGTGTTCTATGTATAGTGAAAGATTAATGGGCTAGATTAGATTAATAGGAAATAATTTTATTGGGATTGGTCCAATGTTACAATTATTCTATTATATATGCTCTATTGTAGAGAACAAAAGATACAGAAAACCTAATTTTCTAAGAGAAAAAAGCGGCGCTACGTTCACAAGAGATTTCCTAGCTTTCTTCTACTGAGCGATTGTACCGAGGGATTGTTCCCGCATCGGATCAGAATACACGTGGATGTCGATAGTAGTGGATTCAACTTGCAGGACACAATCGTAGAAGAACACAACACAACAAGTAAGATTTAGTTCTGTTGTGTATTACGTGCCCAACTTACAATATAATTATGAATCAAGATCTGTTATTCTTGTTTGCAATTTCCGCTGCGCTCATTAAATGAATACAAGAATTTCTAACAGTGGTATCGAGCCCATGGGTTGATTCATAATTAATTTTGTTTCCTAATTTGTGGATGATTTTGGAAATCAAAATTATGAAATAAGATTTCAAAATTCTTCCACCATCAACCCTCTCTTGGCCGCCTCATACGTCGCAAAATGCACCACCGTGAAGGGCGCATTCATCACCACAGTAGTTCTATAAGAGACGAAAAAAAGCTCTAAGTTCCTGCCCGATCAATTCCGCCACCGTTAATCAAGCCATCCGTTTCATCCTGAAATCAGATGGCGCCACCGGCTTCTACCGTGGCATCGTTGCCATGGGGATCGACGTCGGCCCCGCGCACGCCGTCTACTTCTCCGTCTATGAGGCATGCAAGCGGAGCTTCTCCTGCAGAAACCGTAGCAGCAGCTCGGCCGCGCACGCCGCGGCGGGGGTGTGCGCCACCGTGGCCAGCGATGCGGTGCTGATGCTGATGGATGTGGTGAAGCAGCGGCTCCAGTTGAGGGGCAGCCCCTACCGCGGCGTGTGGGACTACATGGGGAGGGTGGTGAGAGATGAGGGAATTGGGGCTTGCATCTGCGTTTTGATGGTATCGACGGGGAACATGGCCATGTGCTCCGCCATGCCGGCGACGGAGCCGGCGATCATGAATTGCCAGAATTTGAGGCCGTCGTGAGGCAGGGCGGAGGTGTTGGCGGCCATTGGTGGTGGAAACAGGGGAGTGAATACGGCGTGAAGGCAGCGCCATGGAGGGGCATATGTTCTTTTCCCAGAACTCTAGCTGGTTTTGAAGATCCGGGTCGGATCCGAATCGTGGTTTTGGTCACTGTAAATCACGTTATTAATTTAGAATTAATAATATTAATCAAGCCAATAAATTATTTACTATCATTATTTTGAATAATAATAGGAAATGTGTTTTAATATTATTTTTGAATTAATATTAAATATCTGTTTATATTAGTTTGGAATTGATATAGATTAGATGATAAATTTATTAATTGGATTAATGGATTAATGAACGAGAATTTGTTAATATTATTATTTTGGAATAATAAATAATATATGTGCTTGATGATGATTTGGAGTTATTACTTGATTTACAAATTTATTAATTTAGAATTAATATAGATTGGACTAATTCATTAATTAGATTAACAAATTGGGACATAGTTATCATCTGGAAATGATAATATATACTCCACAACACAATATTAATTTAGAATTGATATTAGATATGTATAATTATATTAATTTAGAATTAATATAATTAAATCCACATTTAATTAGAAAATAAAATTTGATTTTATTCATTGAGCATTATTTGATATCCTATGTAATAAGCATGCTATTTGATTTATGCTTATTTATTTAACTATAGTAGTTAGAGACGGTTTTATTGTCTGGGAAGGCGGCGCCCAGTATGTGTAGTCCGTGTTATACTATGTCTGGGTAGGCGACGCTCAGTATTTGTAGTCCGTGTTATACTATGTCTGGGTAGGCGGCGCCCAGTAATTGTTTAAGATTTTAATACTAGATATTAAATTGACAATTAGTATCACAAAATTATTCCCCACAAAATATAAGTCTTGTTTTGAAACAAACGCGTCGTCCATCACAATTGTTTGATGCTCTTAGCCTTTTTGACCACGAGTTTTGCGCCCTCGCGTTTACTTTAAATCCACAAGGTTAAGGCTCATTCATAGATGCATAGTTGACATCATGTGATGGGGTTGACTTGCTTAAATTATATTGAGTAGCCCCCGCAACCAAATGATTTGTGGACGAATATTAATTAGATTAATAAACCAAGAATTGTAAAATTGTTGTTACAATTAGCTTGGAGGCCTACCTGGTGATATTATCGTAGTCATCAGCCCTCGCAGAGGCTACAACTATATAGACTTGGATCTTGGACCACTAAAATTTTTATTTGATATAAATTCATATTTTATGTTTGGGGGCATAATATATGTTAAAATTAGTGGGAGCTAATCAATACAATAAACCCTTGTTTGATTAGTGATGCGAATGTGATCTTTGTATGCTTTTCTAATTTGCTTTTCATTTTATTTTCTGTTCAGATAATATGTCAAACTTATCTTATGATTGTATGATGGAAACAAACAAATTGACTAGGTCAAATTTCACGGAGTGGCAGAGAGACTGCCCAAAACTCAAGGCACAAGGTGCAATGAGTGGGAGCTCAGCTATGTTTGTCATTGAGATAAATATGTCTATGAATAACTCACAATCCTGGATATTGGATACCGCTTGTGGTTCACACATTTGTAATAATGTGCAAGGTTTAATTGACACCAGAAAAGTGAGGCCTAGAGAAGTAGACCTACGTGTTGGAAATGGAGCAAAGGTTGCTGCCGAACGCGTGGAAACTTATAGATTAGATCTTCCCTCAGGACATAGACTAGATTTACATAATTGTTATTTTATTCCAGTTATTTCAAAGAATATTATTTCTATTCCGATGTTGGACATCGAAGGTTTTTCCTTCCATTTTGCAAACAACAGATGTTCGCTTTCTATTAATGGATTATTTTATGGAAATGCCTCTTTAGAGAATGGATTATATATGATTGAATGCAAACGGAATATTCTCAATGTGCAAAATAAAAGACTTAAGCTATGCAATACGGATAATGCTACTTATCTTTGGCATTGTAGACTTGGTCATATCAATGAGAAAAGGATAGCGAGATTGAGAAAGTTAGACTATCTAAATTCATTTGATTTTAAATCATATGGTGCTTGTGAATTCTGTCTCAAAGGAAAGATGACTAATAAGCCACTTTATGGGAAAGGGATGCGTGCTAATGATGTGCTAGAGTTGATCCACACAGATGTGTGCGGACCGTTTCCAACTCAAGCAAAAGGTGGTTATGCGTACTTCATTACTTTCACTAATGATTTGACAAGGTATGGATATGTGTATCTTATGAAACACAAATCTGAGGCCTTTGAGAAATTTAAAGAGTTTAAGTGTGAAGTTGAGAAACAACTTGGGAAAAGTATCAAAACTCTTCGATCAGATCGAGGAGGGGAATACTTGAGCCGAGAATTTCTTGATTACTTGAAATTGTATGGAATTTAGTCAGACTGGACACCTCCTGGTACACCACAAATGAATGGAGTATCGGAAAGGAGAAACCGAACATTATTAGATATGGTTCGATCCATGATGAGTTTAGCTACTCTTCCTTTGTTTCTCTGCGGCCATGCTTTATTGACTGCTATTTACATTCTGAATAGAGTTCCATCTAAATCAGTTGAGAAAACATCATATGAGTTATGGTATGGCTAAAAGCCTTGTCTTAACTATATGCGGACCTGGGGTTGTCCAGCTTTTGTTAAGAAACAAATGACTGATAAGTTGGAATCTAAAAGTGAGAAGTGTTACTTTGTGGGATATGTTAAACAAACTAGAGGATATGAATTCTACTGCCTTGGTGATCACAAGGTGATAATCTCTAAGAATGTGAAGTTTCTTGAAGACAATTATGTCTTAAAGGAACAAAGTCACAACATTGTAGATCTTGAAGAAATTCAAGAACCACAAGATAACATTGAGAATGAGGTATTGTCAAATTGTTTGAACAATAACTCAGTGGGAGTTTTTGATGATCTATTGGGAGGGGAAATTACTATTAGAGGAGACCTTAGAAGGACTCTCGAAGAACCTCCTCAAGACAATGAGATGCATCAAAGACAAGATGATACAATAGTTGCATCACCTCTACCTGAAGAAGATCATAGTGATATTCCTGAACCTACTCACAATCAGAATGAACATCCCGAGCCAGAAGAAAACCAACTCAATAGGCCTAGAAGGATTCGTTGTGCAACTGAATCTAATTGTTGAGAACCAAGATAATGAAGTTGATTTAGATGATGTCGAGCCTAAGACCTATACCGAGGCGGTGTCGGACACCGATCGAGAGAAGTGGCTTGAAGCCTTGATATCTGAAATGGACTCGATGTACTTCAACTTAGTCTGGGAACTAGTTGATTTGCCAGATGGGGTTTACCCCATAGGTTGCAAATGGATCTTCAAAAAGAAGAGAGATGCAGATGGCAAAGTACAAACCTACAAGGCTAGATTAGTGGCAAAGGGTTATAGTCAGCACGAATGCATTGACTATGATGAAACCTTTTCGCTAGTTGCTAAGATCAAGTCCATTAGGATATTACTTGCAATTGCTGCATACTACAATTTTGACATTTGGCAAATGGTGTCAAAACCGCATTTCTCAATGGAGAATTAGAAGGCGATGTCTATATGACACATCCTGAAGGTTTTGTATCGAAAGAAAGGCCGAATGCAGTGTGCAAGCTAAAGAAGTCCATCTATGGACTTAAGCAAGCTTCGAGGAGTTGGAATATTTATTTTGATCGAACAATCAAATCATTTGGTTTTGTCAGAAGTGAAGAGGACCCATGTGTTTATAGTAAACGCGAGAATGGAAACGCGAGAACAAAGAGGACACATATAGAAGCTTGGAGTATAGAGTGGCATGATATGTTATAGGATTGGATTTTTTTTAGATTGAGATTGGTGGTGGTGAAATGATATGTTATGGGATAGAATTTTTTTCACTCCAATTTTCAGTGTTTTTAGGTTGAGATTGGTGCAAATGGGGTTTGGCCACATTTTTTTAACTCCAAAAGTATTTCTCTCGTCGACAATGGGAGGACCAATCCTTCGTCTAAACAAATAGTACATAGGAGACTGACAAAATAATTTGCTTTATAAATACCAATTTAGAGTTATCATAAACAAGCTTATATAGATACAAAATATAATCTAACAAATAAAATAGTCTAAGCATGCGACATCATGTGTGCAATATAAAATGCAACTGAGATTAGGGATCGGTAAAATAACCAAAAAATCTAATACTCCTATTCAATTAGAAATTACTATAAACATATATTCCATTAAAATTTTGTACATAAAATTAGTACTTCATAAAAGTAGACAGATATTCCATTTTACAAGTCGTCAAGTCAAAGTAAGGCATTTGATATTAAACATAGTACTACTACTATTTATTGTTCATTATTACTATTGATAGTATTGTTACGTGAATAATAGGATTGGAGGATTTATGTGGCAGCCAAATGAAAATTGAAGAGTAAACTAGCTTTTCACAAAGCAAAGGGGCACTTATGTCAGGTGATTTATATATGGATGAGAATTCACATTTTTCTTCATCTATAAATAGTAATAGTAGTAACATTGTTTCATGTGCAGCCAGACATAAGGAAAATGGTTTCCATGAAACAGTCTGAATTAGGATATTGTTTTTTTCAATTGAATGATAAAAGTGCAAGTTTGGATTAATTTTATGATATTTTTAGCACAAGGGTGTGTATGAATACCCAAACTTTTACTTAATTATTAGTATATTAATACGAATTACTAATATTTTTTTTCACCCAACCTTATTACTGTTATCATTGATTTAATAAATTAAAAAAAAATCAAGTCTCGATGAAACTACAATGAAACTAATTTTAGATATATTGCCGTGCTGAAAATAATTTTTATTTTTTTTATTTCATCCACGGTTTCTTTTATAAAAATGAAACTAATTAAATTAAATTTTTTATCACTACAATGTTGTCAAATATAAAATCTATATCAAAATCCTATAATTATGTATGCTAAATTGCTAATAACTCTATCCCAATAAATATTACTCCCTCCGTCCCAAGGTGGATGTCACACTTGTGAGATGGCACGGGATTTTAGGAGATGTTATTTTGTGGGTTAAGTGGTGAGAGAAAATATAATTTTATAATTGATGTGAGAGAGAACTTTTTCCAAAAGAGGAAATATGACATCTTTTGTGGGACAAACTAAAAAGGAAAGTGTGACAAACTAAAAAGGAAAGTGTGACATCTACTATGGGACGGAGGGAGTACTTTTCTTTTGTACCATAAAAATAGAAACTATGGAGATAACACAAATTTTTAATTCAAAATTAATAAAATGAAAGAAAGAGAGAAAGAAAAATTAATTAAAATATTGTTAGTAAAAAATAAGGTCCAAGATAAAAACTTGTCAAAAATGAAATTTTACTAATTTTGAGAAACAAACAAAAATAAAAAAGGAATAGTAGGATTATTTTTCTGGGACGGATATTTAACGTCAAATTCAGAGCTCTTTCTTCTTTTGTGCTAAGAAACTAATGGAATTCCAATTTAATGAAGGAGAATAGAATCATTCTAATTGAGGGAGTGATGCATAATGGTTGTGCGTCGTTCTTAATGAAACGCACAACCCTTATGCGTCGTTAATTAATGACGCACAAGTATTATGCGTCGCTTAACGACGCATAAGGGTTGTGCGTCGATCTTGAACGACGCACAATGGTTATGCGTCGTTAAGGCGGCTTTTAACTCCCTCCAAGCAGACGCAGAACACAGAACGCACCTTCACACACTTTCATTTCCTCTCTCGGCGATTTCCGGCGTTTTCAGGCGATTTCCGGCGATTTCTCCATAAGATCCGGTAATTTGTTCATCAATTTAGCTACATTCATCATTATTCATGTTTATTGTGCTTTCATTTGTTAGTTTTACCCAATTTATACAAATTAGGGCTTGTAGGAAAATGTCCATAATTGTCGTTGTTTTATATGTTTTTGATGCAGAAATCATGCAAGTATTTGTGAGTTTGTATTGGGGTGGTAGAGTAGTTCAACTACCACATATGGGTATTGGTTATGACCCACCTCGTGCGAGGAGCTCCATCATATTAAATTCAGGTGTTTCCTATTATGAGTTGGTAGCAATGATCTGTGATGCGATGGGAATAGATATGAACCAACACACAATTGAATTATTATGGAGACAATGTATAGTCTATGGTTCCGGTATGAGTTATACATGTTCTGTAATTCGCAATGATGATAGTGTAATGTTTATGTTCAACAATGCTCAAAATTCAAGTGGGTGTATTGAATTATTTGTTGAGTATTCACCGGTGAGGAGTGCAGAAATCCCACCAGTTGTTGATTATGGTATTGGAGCATCTGCGAGGTTTGAACAAATGAGTTTTGACTGTGGTATTGGATCATCTGCGAGGGTGGACCAAATGAATGAGCAGAGAGATGTTGTAGATGTTGTAGATGTTGCTGATGTTGGTGTTGGATTGAATGATGAGGTAGATGATGCAGATGATCTTGATGAGCCAAGGCCACTATCCGAGACAGAGCCAGACCCCGATCTCAGTGATGGTGATGGTGCTGATGATGTCGGTGCTAGTTCTGATGATGAGATAGTACCATGTAAACCTGTTATGCAAGGTGAACAACCACTTCCGGAATACAATCCTAGTGGGTTTAGATTCTTTCGTGAATTACCAAGTCGTCCGTCTGGAGTATCGGATGATGGTGGTGGCAATGAACACAACCTTTTGTATTGGAATGAGAATGAGCCGCATCGGATTGTGTTGGGAACAAAATTTGATTCCAAGCTACACGTGAAGACTGCTATAACTATGTGGAGTTTGTGGAATGAAAAACAGTTTAAGGTTGTCTAGAGCAAATTAAGAAGGTGGCATGCTGTATGCAAATTTCCAGCAGGAACGACAGTAACAGGGGCAGGCATCATCAGCACCACCGACGCTGAAAAGGCGAGGGAATGTAAGTGTTGAGAAAATGGGAAGTATCAATAAGCATTAAAGAAGAATAGAGTTCCAAGAAGCATTGAAGATGTGCATGCATTGTTCCAATAGTAGTGTAGTTCCATGAATATATATTTATTGTAGGATCTCAAAAGTCACCAACATCCCTATAAATATATGGGTGTTGAGTACCATTTTATCATTCAATCAAAATACAATAATCTTCTCCCATTGCTTTCTTCTCTAAATATGTTGTCTATACCATTTAACATGGTATCAGAGCGGGTTTGGACTCAGATAAGGTATCATCATCGTCCTTGATACCTTTCTCGGCCCCTTCCCGTTTTTTTGTTTTTCCTTTTTCCGCTGTACCTATAACCATAAGCCAAAATGTCAAATGACAACTATATAGTAACCGAAACCTCAGATTCATCTATGGCAGATGAATTTGCCCGGCAATTTGCCAACTTTATGCGCAATAGTTTTGCGATGAACCAACCAAATCCACCAGAAACAGCTGTCATGCCATTCAGAATTGACACGCAGCCCCTCCACATTGGTGGGAATAAGTTGAATGGAGAAAATTACGCCCTTTGGTCCGTATTGATGAAGACGGCAATAAGCGGTCGGGGAATGGTATCTCACGTCACCGGAGTGCCTCATTCTCCACCGCGAACCGATCCAGCCTTCATACAATGGGAACAAGCCGATCACTGTGTGATCACTTGGTTAGTACAAAACATTGAGCCTCGACTGGTCAGTCGAGTTTCACAACATCCGACGGCAAAGCATATATGGGATGCGTTGGCCGTCACATATGGGAGCGGAAGAGATAAAATCCAGGTGTATGATCTTCAGTTCAAAGCAACCACACTGAGACAAGGAAGCAGTTCATTAGAAGAAATATGGAGCCGGTTGGGAGAGATCTGGATTTCAATCGACCAAAAACAGACGAACCCAATGAAATGTCCAGAGGATATGGAGATTCATAACAAATTCATACAAGATCAGAGAGTATGTCAGTTTCTCTATGCAATTGATAGCAAATATGAAACAACTAAGAGGGAGATACTGAAAATGGACCCGCTTCCCTCCGTCGACTATGCGTACAACCTGATTCAGCAGGAGGAGACACGACTCCGAGTGCTACAACAGGCAAACACCGGCGGAGCAGCTGCCATGGATGGAATTGGAACTGGCCTCGCCATCCGAGGGTGGCAGAACCCTACCGGCGGCTCTCGGGGTGGCGGTCGCGGCAGCAACGGTGGTGGTCGCGGCAGCAACAGTGGTGGTCGCGGCAGTGGCAATGATAGAAATCGGCGAAGTGATGAAGAAGACAAGTCAAAATTGGTGTGTTCCTACTGCAAACGGAAAAGACACACAAAAGATTCATGCTTTGAACTAGTTGGATATCCAGATTGGTGGGAAGAGAAGCACGGCAAGCCGCCGCAACCGCAAACACCCTGGAACCGTGGCGGGCACGCCGCCGCAGCAGTTGGAGGCGACGGAGGCAACGCCGTGCAGGGGGTCGTGCAAACCGCCGGTGCTGTCCAGCCAGGAGGAAGGACCAGAAATGAAGCTGCTCAGCCGGCGAACACAACCGGGGCAGCAAACTTCGTTGCCAGCGGAAGTGGGAGTGTAATTCACGATTGGAGTGAAGAATTGATGAGGGGAGAGGTGGCGCCTGATTCAGGTAGATTAGGGTTAGGGGGCTCTTTTATTGGAAGCCCCCAAATCTTTGGGAAATTGCAGGTTTTACCCCACCAAAATTCTCAGTCACAATTAGCCCCCAAATCTCCTGAAAATTCCATAATTTCCCAAACCACTTGCCAAAATCGATTTCAGCCTCTCGAGAAGCTTGGATTTGTGTGTGCAGTATCTAATGGCCATGAGAAAAATGATAAATGGATTTTTGACTGTGGGGCAACCGATACCATAACATATGATGCCTCAGACCTTACCAACCTTCAGAAACCTCTAAAATCTCATATCCAAACTGCCAATGGGGAATTTACGGTGGTTGAGGGGGCTGGAACCGTTAACATTTCCCCAACTTTGCAGTTATCAAATTGTCTATATATTCCTTCGATGTCTCATAAGTTATTATCCATTAGTCATGTCACAAAGGAATTGAATTGTACGTTACTAATGCAGCCACAATTTTGTCTGTTGCAGGATATCCGAACCGGAGAGATAATTGGACGTGGCACTGAACGTGATGGGCTTTACTATGTGGATGAGATAGCTCAAAAAGGGACTGCCATGTTAGCTCACGGATCAGCTGACCGGAAAGCTTGGCTTTGGCATCGGCGCTTGGGTCATCCATCTATCGGTTACTTAAAATTGTTATTTCCTAGTATTATTCCTAAGCATGACATGTACTGTGAAACTTGTCTTTTATCCAAAAGTCATCGGAACTCTTACCCATTAAGTAATACTCGTGTTGAAACCCCATTTGCCTTAGTACACTCTGATGTTTGGGGGCCCGCACCAGTTATTGGGGGGCAAGGTTTTCGATATTTCTTAGTTTTTGTGGATGATTGCACTCGCATGACCTGGATATATTTCATGAAACAAAAATCTGAAGTTTTGTCACACTTTACCCATTTCTATAACCTTATCCAAACTCAGTTTCACAAAACCATTCAGGTCCTTCGGTCAGATAATGGGGGGGAGTTCGTTAATTCTACCATGAAACAACTCTTCCAAAACAAAGGTCTTATACACCAAACCACATGTGCTCATACTCCCGAACAAAACGGTGTGGCTGAAAGGAAAAATCGATCTCTCCTCGAAATGACTCGTTCTATGCTTATAGAGTCAAAAGCCCCGAAACACTTCTGGCCAGAAGCCATTGCCACCTCAGCCTATCTCTTAAACCGATTGCCCACAAGTATTCTCAAACACAAAACTCCTCTACAGGTCTTGTCCACCTTCACAAAAATTCCTCCGCCCTTGACTCTTGAACCTCGCGTCTTCGGATGCTCCGTTTTTGTCCACATTCCTAAACATGAAAGAACTAAACTATCCCCTTGCGCTATCAAATGCGTTTTTGTAGGATATGGGGTAAATCAAAAGGGGTATAGGTGTTTCGATCCAAAGTCCAACCGGATGTTTGTTACAATGAACTGCAACTTTCTTGAAACTGAGTACTTCTTTACCCATCTTAGCGGTCAGGGGGAGAGTAATGTTAGGGATAACAATGATACGGACCCGCTAAGTTGGATCTCAATGCCACTGCCAACGCCAAGCAATCCTGATGCGGATCTATCAGAGAAAACAGTAAGCAATTCCGCTGAGCAAGTCTCTGATGTGGTAGAGTCCATCGTAGAAAGTGGCATCGCCTCAAATATTTCTCCGTTAAGGTTATCCAATGTAAGTAATCCTGTGGATACAGATAATTGTTTGGCTAACACTGTAAGTGCAGAAGAAAATTCAATTGAGGCCGAAGAAAGGGAAATTGAGGAAGTCGAGGTCGAAGGAGTTGACCCTGACACTGGGAGGTACATACTTCCACCAAGGTCAAACAGAGGAGTTCCACCCAAAAGGTATACGCCAGAGAGGATTGACAAGAAAAAGCGGTACTCTGTTGTGAACCTAGCCAAAGGCCATTTATCAGAGATGGCTCGGGCTTTCGAGAATGCACTATATGAGGAAGAAGAAATACCACAGACATGGGAAGAAGCTATGAAATTCAAGCATTGGAGGGAAGCAATGAAGAAAGAGATTGATGCACTGATTCGAAACCACACATGGGAGAAATGTGCTCTACCAGAAGGGAAACGACCAGTGGGTTGTCGATGGGTCTTCACTATCAAAAGAAGACCTGATGGCTCGATAGAAAGGTACAAGGCACGACTTGTCGCAAAAGGCTATACTCAGACATATGGAGTTGACTATTCTGAGACCTTCTCTCCAGTAGCTAAGATGAACACAATTCGGGTGTTGTTATCCATTGCTGCTAATAGGGACTGGCCATTACACCAGTTTGATGTGACGAATGCCTTCCTACATGGAGAGTTGAAGAAGGAAGAAGAAGTTTACATGGAGGCACCCCCAGGTTTTGCAACAGAGTTTAAAGCAGGTGAAGGGTGCCGATTGAGGAAGACCTTGTATGGATTGAAGCAATCTCCAAGAGTATGGTTTGGGAAGTTTGCTGGGGCAATGATTAGCTATGGATATACACAGAGCAATTCAGACCATACGCTATTTTTTAAGAAGCAGGGTGACAAGATCACATGTTTAATCATATATGTTGATGACATGATTATTACAGGTGACGACCTAGAAGAGATTGAGGAATTAAAGAAAAATCTTTTTCAGGAATTTGAGATGAAGGACTTGGGGAATCTCAAGTACTTTCTTGGGATTGAAGTGCTAAGGTCAACCAAAGGAATTTTTCTGCGACAAAGGAAGTATATCTTGGACATCCTAGCAGAGACTGGCCTACTGGAATGTAAACCAGCAGACACTCCTCTGGCGGTTAATCACGGATTACAAATCAGAGAAGGAGCCAAGTTGGCTGACCGTAGTCGATATCAGCGACTAGTCGGAAAACTCATATATCTCTCGCACACTAGGCCAGATATTGCCTATGCAGTTGGGGTCGTAAGTCAGTTCATGCATAAGCCGCAGACAGATCACATGGAGGCAGCACTTAGGATTTGTCGGTATTTGAAGGGAACTGCAGGGCATGGAGTGTTGTTCGCTAAAAATGGGCATCTTGAGATTCATGGTTATACAGATGCTGACTGGGCAGGGAACCCAAACGATAGGAAGTCTACAGCAGGCTACTTTACCTTTGTTGGAGGTAATTTGGTAACATGGAGAAGTAAGAAGCAGAAGGTGGTGGCTCTTTCGAGTGCCGAAGCAGAATTTCGTGGGATTAAAAGTGGGTTGACCGAGATTTTATGGTTAAGGAGATTGATGAAAGAGATTAATCTCCCTCCAAGCAAGTGCCAGTTGTATTGTGATAACAAAGCCGCTATAAGCATCTCACAAAATCCAGTACAACATGATCGAACGAAGCATGTGGAGGTTGACAGACACTTCATCAAAGAAAACATTGAGAATGGGATTGTCGAACTCCCTTTTGTTCGCTCTGAGGATCAACTTGCCGACATCCTAACTAAAGCAGTCAACTCAAGGAGCTTTGAAGATGTGCTTTCCAAATTGAGTTTTGGAGATCCCACCACTCAATTTGAGGGGGAGTGTTGAGAAAATGGGAAGTATCAATAAGCATTAAAGAAGAATAGAGTTCCAAGAAGCATTGAAGATGTGCATGCATTGTTCCAATAGTAGTGTAGTTCCATGAATATATATTTATTGTAGGATCTCAAAAGTCACCAACATCCCTATAAATATATGGGTGTTGAGTACCATTTTATCATTCAATCAAAATACAATAATCTTCTCCCATTGCTTTCTTCTCTAAATATGTTGTCTATACCATTTAACAGTAAGTGGGAGGTTTCAGTTACACAAAGGTCGCATGACGATATGTGGGAAGTTAGGAAGTGGAAGAATCGACATACATGTATAGGCCATCGTGCTAATAGAGATCATGCTAACTTTTCATCCCCAATGATAGCTCTGTTGATTCGACATCATGTGCGACAATGTGCCGATTTCAAGGTCTTCTCAATAATAGCTGATATTCAAGACAGATTTGGTGTGTTAATCAGTTATAAGAAGGCGTGGTATGCAAAGAGAAAGGCTATAGAGTTTGTATACGGTGGATGAGAGGAATCGTTTAGGCAGTTGCCAAGCTACATGTTTGAACTCCAGTCACAGAATATGGGCACAATTGTTGAGTGGAAGCATAACGATCTGTTGAGTCAGAGGCGTACAATGTTGTTCAACTATGTTTTCTGGGCATTTGGGCCTGCAAAACATGCGTTCCAGAAGGCCGCACCGGTGTTAACAGTGGACGGGACTCACCTCCGAGGAAGATTTAAAGGTAAGTTGCTTGTTGCTTGTGGTTTTGATGCTAACAAGACATGATTGCCTATTGCATATGCTGTGGTGGATGAAGAAACCAATGACAGTTGGTCGTGGTTTTTGGATCATGTCAGAACTCATGTAGTGAAATACGAGAGGGAGGTGTGCATTATATCAGATAGGCATAAAGGACTCTTGAATGCAATGGAGTCTGAAATCATGACTAGGGCCCCGCAGATACACCACAAATTTTGTTTGCTTCATGTGAGGGCAAATGTGTTGAAGAAGCACAAGGGCCCCAATGTGAAGGCCATTATATGGAAGTTGGGGGTCAGTTCTCAGGAACGTAAATTTGCCAGAAGACGTCGAGCACTATATGATGTCAACAGTGGTGCGGTTCGAATGCTGAATAGGATTACAAAAGAATGTTGGTCACTGTGCTACGATGGTGGACTTAGGTGGGGGGTGGCCACCACAAACATGTCGGAGTGCTACAATAACGTCTTGAGGGGTGTGAGAGAGTTGCCGATTAGAGCTTTGGTTGATTTGACATTTTGGAGGACGGTAAAATGGTGGGTGGAGAAGAAGACAACAATAGAACACACCGAAGGTGAACTAACCCCATGGGCGAGGGACAGACTTGCTAAGAATGACTCAAAGGGGCGAAAACATTACATCACTGTCATTGACCGAGATATAGGGAAGTACCATGTCCGAACTCGAGAAAGAATCGTACAAGGAGTGTCAAAGGGCAACAATGTTCAAATAGTCAGGTATTTGGAATCGAGTTGCAGTTGTGGTAAGTGGCAGATGTGGAGAATCCCTTGTTCGCATGCTTGTGCGGTTGCTAGAGACAGAGGTCATGTTATGATTGACCTCATAGATGAGAAGTACTACCTAGGTACATGAAGATCACAGTACTATAGTGAAGTTTCATTTGATGCACCAAGACATGAAGAGTATTGGGTTGCACCTTCATGGAAATTGTGCATCACCCCTCAGCAGTTGATTCCTAGAACGCGTGGCCGAGTTAGAAGAAGGAGGATACTTAATCAAATGGATGTCCAGGAGGAAGATGAACCGAGAGCTCCCCGCCGTTGCAGAAATTGCGGGATAGAGGGGCATGACCGAAGAAATTGCTCAGCCGGTGCCGTTCAGTAAAGTCATGGTAGCCATTTGCATTTGCGTTGTGTATTTGAGATGTTATGTATGTATCAACATTTGTGAGATGTTGTCTACAGTTATGATGTGTTTTATTATGTCTGGACTAAAAATTTTGTAACATGTTTCAACCCGGCAAAAATGTTCATAAATCCACATACAACCCGGCAAAAATGTTTGCAAAAATCCACATACAACCCGGAAAATGTGAAACGAAATGTTTCTGGATTGGACTTAACAGGGCGAAACGAAATTCACCCGGTGACGCATAAGCATTATGCGTCACCAATGAACGACGCATAAGACTTATGCGTCACCAATGAACGACGCATAAGAGTTATGCGTCACCCGGTAACGACGCATAAGAGTTATGCGTCACCAAAGCAATGTCGTTGTGCACTGTTGAGTCCAGAAACTTCGCCCGGTCGGGCGATTTAACATTCAAAAAACGCCCGGTCGGGCGATTTTATGTTTCAAATTTTTTTATCAAAATCATAATACGGTTTATATTTGGTATTTGTTTATATTTGTAACCGAATTTTATATCAAAATCATAATACTGTTTTATCAAAATCATAATACTTCGCTCGGTCATATGTTGGTATTCGTTTATATTTGTTTATCAAAATCATAATATTGTTCATTCCACCATAGAAAACATGGAGCTTTATCCTATTTTTCATCACATAAAAAATGTTCAAAAATCAACTTACGACCACAACCTGTTTCAATAGACACAAATACCAACATATGACCGAAATCTATCTAGATGGAGGCGTGAACTTTGTCGGAGCCTTCCCTTTGTTCTTCCTTGTTGAAAAGCCCCTGAATACATTCTGCATAGCCCGGCCAATCGTACTTGATGATCGTGAGGATCTCGCGGTCGGTGGTCGGAATATTACTTCGTCAACTTCCTCCCCGCCTTCTTCTTCCCCGCCCTCTTCTTCCGGACCCTCTTCTTCCTGACCCTCTTCTTCCTGACCCTCTTCTTCCCCCACAGGATCTATAAATTGATAATTCTGAAAGTACGTATCACGTCCTTGTTGAGATGCATCCCAATCAGACACACCGCCAAAGAATGAATCACATGACGCGCGTGCTCCCCATTGCGAGGGCTCAATGCTTGCACCACTCAACTGAGACCATCCTGGGGGATCGTACTCCGGACTCAAGGGCTCTGGTACCGCATACTCAGGTTGCGGTTGCTGCTGCTGCGCCAACCTATGTTGTCGTGTAATCCCGTGCCCACCCGTCCGGACACCCGGCAGTCCATGACGAAGAGAAGTTGGTGGGCGTGGCGGCACGACCACATTTTGCCGTTGAGAAGATGGATACTCCATCGCATCAGCATGGTTCATCGCACGAAGTGCCGAAGCAGCCATTTCTCGAATCTGCCGTAACCGAGGGTCTGTGTCATGCTCAGAGGTCAAATGCCATATCCCCTGAAGGGTCTCAACCTAGATAACAAAAATACAAATGACATCATACCACGTGGAGCAATACAAACTTTAAACTAAAGACATTTTAATATACAAAAACATCACATACCGCCAATAAATTAGAAGAGGCTGCCTCGTTCATCCCTTCAGTTGACTGTGTCCCAGGTTGAACTAGGTACGACACGGTGATCCTATTGTACCACGCCATATAGCCCGGATTAATGCGACCATCCATTGTCGCCGTTGCGTGGTCAAAAGTTGCTTGGAACCTGTCGTGGCGCAAGTCCCTTTCATCAATGAAGAACTTATGTACCTTAGCCCAATCAGCGTCCTTCCTCCCACGGCGATGACTTTTACTCAAATGGCCGGAGCTATGTAGCATCCTATCACAGTACTGAGGAATACGCTGGTAGCGGTTAAATTGTCGAGAAACGCGTCCAGCCTCGTGTGCCTCGACAAATGACCAGCACACCAAATAAGTATCGCACAAGTAGGATGCAGTCGAATCAATGCAGTACTCAGGGAGGATACAGTCTGCATAGGGTGTCCATAGAAACTACAAACAAATAAAATAAAAAACACAATTAATTTCATACTATAGTAAGTAAATTCATTAATTAAGACAACACAAATAAATTTCACCTGGCCAGGACGGATCAGTGATAACTGATCACGATAATGAGCGACTGAATGTCGGGGAGCATTTCCAATTTCAGTAACTCCGTGCCACCTATACATAATATTAATGTCAAAAGTTATCAACAAAACACATAATTATGTGAGTTAATTTAAACAAAAACATTACTTGGCTCCGCACGGGGTATACGGCGTGTGCATAGGCGATATCAAGAAGGCTGGCCTCAGTGTAGGCATTCTTTCCCAGGCCCACAGCTGCAAGAGAACCATAGGTCCACCCACATCTCTTCTCTGTCTGCCTACAGAAGCCTCGCACAAATAATGATACAGGTATGCTAAAGCAGCACTACCCCAACTGATATTAGCCACATCTTCCGGATCGTCTAAGGCATTTAACCACATAAAGGGGACCTTGCACCCTGTGGTGTCCGGCAAAATAAGCCCCCCTAACAGGATCAGAGCATGTATACGTGCTCTTTGAATGTATGCATACGCAGGCAGCCCATCACCCAATGGCATCGTCGCTTGGTGGATCAGAGACGTCATCAACAAACCACCGTGCTTCGTTTCGGTTTCTGAGTCAGGTATCCATCCCAACAAATCTCTACACTTGCTGGACCAATCTTCAAATCCAACAGGGTAGTCACGGCCAGTGAAAGCACGACCGTCTGCTCTCAAACCCCACAGGCTTTGCACATCCTGTAAGGTAACAGTAACTTCCCCAACTGGAAGGTGGAAACAGTGTGTCTCCGGCCTCCATCGCTCGATCAAGGCAGTTATTAGCTCATTGTCCATCCTCATCGGTCTTCCACATTCAACCACGCCTCTGAACCCCCATACACCTAGCCAATACATCACATCTTCATGTATAGGCAATGCCCATACCTTACTCTCCGTCCTACGACTTCTCAACACATTTGCTGTGCCATTCGCCAACAAGGAGCTTGAAATATGTTCGTTCTGATGAAACAGTAGTGATGGATCCTCAGGTCCATAGCATAACTGTTGTTCGGAACTTGCAGATGTCATCTACTTCAAAACATTCACCCATGCTTCAATTTTTTTCATAACAACTCAACAAGCTAACTAAATTGCAACTTAGGGGCACAATATATACATATGAAATACCCAAATTACATAAAATCGCCCACCAAAAGGGGCACAATTACAAAAACTTAATCAATTGCTTCTACCCATTCAATTATATGCATATGAAATACCCAAATTACGGAAAATCGACCAACAAATCCAACAATTTCATCATAAACCCTAATTTTGCTAAATTAAATCCATATGAAATACACAAATTATGGAAAGTCGACCAAAAATTCCATCAATTTCATCATAACCCATAATTTCATCATAATCCCTAATTATATGCAACAAAACAACACAAATATACCAAAAATCCATCAATTTCATCATAAACCCTACTTTTACTAAATTACGGAATATCTGCCCAAATTAAGCATTAAAGGATGTATTTAGACAAATTGAAGAACAATTACCGGAATATGGTTGCAAGAGGGTGGAAATTCACCGGAAATTGCTCGGATTCGTCGGAAATTGCTTTGGTTGCGTCGCTTGGTTTCGGCTGCTGCTTCTTCGTCGTTCGTTTCTGTCTCTTTCTGCCTTCTGGGTGTTTTAAAACGCGATGGACGACGCATAACCATTATGCGTCGATAGGCAAAGCCGCATAAGAATTATGCGTCGCTAGGGAAAGACGCATAACCATTATGCGTCACTATCTAACGACGCATAATGGTTATGCGTCTTTCCTTAGCGACGCATAATTCTTATGCGTCTTTGCCTATCGACGCATAATGGTTATGCGTCTATACGTTAACGACGCATAACCATTGTGCGTCACTCCCTCAGGCGGAATTCAACTAATGCTCTTCATTAAAATGGAATTCCATTAAAGGGCTTTACCAAAAAAAGAATTGTTCCGTCAAATTCACCACTATCATTGGTGATACTTGCTGGGGCCTAATATTATTCTACTTAAAGTGGGCTTGGGCCAAAATATTTTCCAAACACCATGGGTTGACATTCAAGGCCCATTGGCCATTGCTTAGGATTGGTATTTGCTTCCCTTTATAGCTTTTGTGTATAAAACTAAAGATCATCTAATTTAGGACAATATCAAAAAATAATGATGAGAGTGCACAATATATATTGTACTTAGACTCAATCAAATTCCATTTCATAAGCTAGAAAATCACCAATAAACCAAACATAGACTATAGTTTGAGAAAAATAAGTAAAATCCAGAATAGGATCTTCATTTCTATTTAGTGCAACATCCATGGTGAAAAGGTTGAATAATTCCAACAATAATTCTTTCACATACTTAAAAATTTATTCAAACTCTAAACTTGTGCATAATCTTTTAATTACAGCATGTTATGTTCCAATCGGAGTTGGCACAACAAGAAGAGGATTCTTCCTATGAAGATTAACACCGGGCTGTTCCAACACGTCCAAATCCTCACATTTTGCTCCCATAGGCAGTTTCCAATCGAACTTGTGCACAAGATTCGCTAGCACGAGCTCAACGCTTGCTATTGCCAGCGCGATCCCTGGGCAGCCTCGTCTCCCATGCCCAAACGGGGCAAACTTGAAATCAACACCTTTGAAGTCTAGCGAAGAATTTAGGAACCTCTCTGGATGGAACATCTCCGGTTGGTCCCAAGACGAGGGATCCCTGCCAATAGCCCATGTATTGACGAGGACCAATGTGTTGGCCGAGATGTCATACCCCATAACTGTTATGTCCTCTCGAGTTACTCGCCCTAGTAGTGAGACTGGAGCACGCAAACGTAGGGTTTCCTTGATCACGGCTTTCAGATACTGCATTTTCCCTAAGTCATCATCGGTTATGACATGTCTGTCTTGGACGATTTCCCGTACTTCTGTTTGCAACTTCATCCTGACTGTAGGGTTTCGTATGAGTTCTGTCATCGCCCACTCAAGAGTTGAAGATGTTGTGTCTGTTCCACCAGCAAGCATGTCCTTGGAATTGTCACGAGAGAGGTGTTAGGATATAACACGCACAACAATCACGAAAACCAATAAAGTACACGAGAACAGAAAACAAACTACAATTGATGTTGAAGAATGAAGAAGAACACAAGATCGACGTACAGAAAAGTAAAATCTTACTATTTAGAATGGTGAATGAATCAAGATGAAACTGAATCTACAAAAGCCTTTTATACTAACACTCAACAGTCAACAGTCAACATCAGCTAAATGGATGAACGGCTGAGATTAGAACAATCCAACTAATCTATATCCTACTGCTGCTGAAGCTCAATGCGTTGAAAGTCCTTCATTGCAAACTGATGAGCTCGATTAAGCTCAATCTTAGTTGTGTTGACTCGAGCCTGAGACCAAACTTTGGTCTCAGGTATTAACCTCTCTACCGCTTGACCAACTCACACACACAACTATTCGGTTTCTTCACAATATACGTCTAGGGGGTGATACTATGAGGAGTATAACTTTCAATATGTACTAAAGTGAAACAACCAGAGACGTACCAGAAGGATGGCTTTGATACCATCTCTATCAATGGAAGAATCCTTGAGCAAAATATCAACAAAATTCTCATTGTTTATGTTTCCATCACTACTCTCCGAGCCATTATTGAGATGTTCTTCAACCACCATCTCCAAAAACTCATCAAGCTCTTCCCTCACCTTCTCAACTCTACCATAAAACCCATTAACCCGACTAATCCACGAAAGCCACGGCACAAACTCCCCGATCTCTACGTTCGTCATCAGCCGGAACAGTTCCCTCAGCGCCATCGTAAACCTCCTCCCGCTTTCCCCTTCCCCAAACCTCCTCCCAAAAGCAGCTCTGCAGATCACATTATTCGAGTGAAAATCAAACAGTTGGCTCAAATCCACCGCCGTTTCAGACAAACAACATGAGTCAATCTCTTCTAACAAGAGAGCTGTCTCTTCCTCTCTAATAAACTTGTAAGATTGAACCCTTTTGTTGCTCAGAAGCTGAAGAACGCATATGCTCTTCAGCTTCCGCCAGTACTCCCCGTAGGGGGCGATGATCACGTCCTTGCGGTCGTACATGAGGCAGCGCGTGGAGCTCGTGTGGGGCTTGTCGGAGAAGACGAGGTCGTGCTCTTTGAGAAACTTCGCGGCTGCGTCGGCTGACTGGATGACGAGGACGGGCTTGCTGCCGAAGTGGAGGAGCATGACGGGGCCGTGCTTCGCGCCTAGGGTTTGGAGGGCGCGGTGAATCAACGCGCTGAGTTGGTGTAGGTTTCCGATCACCGGGAGCTTCGGCGGAGATGGTGGTTGGTTTTTTGGAGGGTTGTGGTTGAATACATATTTCTTGATCAACCATGGTAACAATAAAGTGATGAGAATTAGTAGAATTGACATGATTAAAATTTTGTGATTAAGATGATGGATGCATTATGGATATAGATATGGAAGCTTCAAATATTGAGGAGTTTTAATATAGTGTTAAGGAGTATCAAACTGTATGTAATAAAATGAATATTTAACGACGGCAATCAATGTTGAATTAGTATTTAATGAAATGGCCTTAAGCGTTGAATATTTTTATAAAATTATAAAATATTGCATGCAAGTTATGTCACCCTAGTACGTTTGATAAGATTGGATGAATCTTTTTACATTTTAAATGATGCATTAAACAAAAGGTCAATAGTTGGACATATTCAAGTTTCATCCATGTGTATGACTTATTTTAGTGCGGTCAATGTTCTAACCCAAGGATGGATCTGATACTGATAATAGATTTTATGCGGTTTATTTGTTACCATCTCTCTCTAAAAAAAAAATAGTTTTGATAGTAGATGGTACGCATTTTAATGTTAATTTGATAAAGAGAAAAATAAATTGAGAAAATAGCACCATGTAAAATAGGACTCACCTCATTTGAGAGTAAAACTTTTCATAAATAGATAGTAACAAATAATTTTGATAGACAAATCAAATGTGAAAGCATGATTATAAATTTTTATGGACAGAGATAATATTGTTTATTGACTTGTTATATGTTAAAAAATATAAGAGTGAGTTAGTGTCTGATTAGAAAGTCTAATTCTTTTTGCAATTTGCCTCCAAAGTCGTTTAGGAGGGCCCGTTTCTTTAATTCTTTAATTACAAATCTGCCTATATATTTAATTCCTTCCTATATCATTATTCAAATTGTAAACTTGTGCATGATCTCTTATTATAACATGTTATGTTCCAATCGGAGTTGGTACAACAAGAAGAGGATTCTTCCTATGAAGATTAACACCAGGCTGTTCCATCACGTCCAAATCCTCACATTTAGCTCCCATTGCCAGTTATGAATTACTAACTTTTTGCATCCAAACTTACTTTTATATCATTGATTTTATAAATTGAAAAAATCAAATCTCGATTTATTATTTTATCCATTTATTTTAAATGACAACGAAAATGAACAAATGAAATAATGCTAGTAACTTTTATATTGGAATTAACACAAATGAATCAAATAAGAAGAAATAATGCTAGTAATATTTTAAAATACATGCCACGTATTGACGAACATATTATAATACTACTATGCTCGTATGAAATCAGTGCGTAATTTTATTAATTTATATAAGCCTGAAAATTCGCAATATTTTCTGCACGATGTACGGATAATTGACGTAGTAGTATTATACTCATGCAAGATATTTCGTAGACACGTTTCAAAACTTTTCGTGTCCAATTTTATTTCTTCTTATACAAATACTGTACTTATAATGTTTTTTTAATTCAGTGACAATTTTGAAATAAATCTTCTTTGTTTAATGAACTTTTGTGACGCCTGCTGTTTTGCTGTTGAGGAAATTGAGTTATATTGATAAATCTCTGACTGCAGTGTTTCGCTCATCTGCTTCCCACAATGGAATTTTAGATATTGTCGTACTGGAAATATTTATTTTGTTTTTTTGGGTGGAGCATTTTTTTCATCCATGGTTTTTTTAGAAAAAAGAAACTAATTAAATGAACAATTTTGTCACTACGATGTCGTCAAATATAAAATCTATATATGAAAATCCTATAAGGATGCATGTTATAATAACGCTACCTCAATAAATAATACTATAAAAATAGAGAGTTTTGGATAACCTGATTTTTAATCTAAAACTAATAAAATAGAAGAAAATAGAAATTAAAATTAATTAAAATATTATTAATAACAAATAAGGTCTGAGATAAAAATTTTCCAGAATGAAATTTAACTAATTTAGTAAAACATAGTACGTATTAAAATGAACAAAGAATATTATAGTACGTATTAAAATGAACAAAGAATATTATTTCATAGCGGATGGAGTAATTAAATAACAGAATTTAAGGTCCAAATTCAACAATATCGTTGGTGATATTTGCTTGGCCCAATATTATTCTAGTTAAGTGGGCTTGGCCCTAATATTATTTCCAAATACCATGGTTTGACATTCAAGGCCCATAGCTTATTAGCTTCTCCCTATAGCTGTTATAAAACTAGAGATCATCTAATTTAGGACAATATATATAGACTAATAAAATTTGAGAAAAATAAGGTAAATCCAGACTCGCACTACAAAAAAAACGTTGATTTACAAGCACCAAAGTGCTTGCAAATAAGTATTTATGCTCGCAAAAACATCATTTTGCAAGCACTTTGCGAGTAGAAAGGGTGCTAGCCTTTTCGCTTGTCGCAAAATTTGTGAGAACAATAGCAAGCACATTCTGAAAAATTGCAAGCACATTGACTAGTGCTCGCAAAATGGCTAGCAAAATCTGGTGGCCGTTGCAAGAATTTTTTGCTTGCAATACTTCCTCAATGTTGTCGCAAATTCAATTTCGGCGAGCATTCTTGTGCTCGCAAAAATAATTCCATTTTCTAACTTCATTTTGCAAGCACCGCTGTGCTCGATGTTCAACATTTATTTTAAAATACTTTCTACTAAATATTTATAATTTTTTTAAAAATTAATATTAGGATTTATTTTTTCAAATCATAGTATGAAATAACTCAATTGAATAACGAAAATTCAAATTTAACATAGATACAAAACATTGTTTCACACTTCAATTCAATCAAATCACAAATTAAGTTCTAATACTACTAGTTTCCACAATTTTAGTTCAAATACTACTAGCCACTTCTTCTAGACTCTTGAACTTGCTTGAACTTGCCGACTGAGGACTTTTACTAGCTCCCGCAATTCTTCGATCTCTTGAGGCAAAGGTTGTACTCGTCGCTCGAGAAGCTCATCAACCTGCTCAGTGCTGAGGCATGACGAGCCGGAAGATGCAGAGCCCGCAGCTGAGCTTGTAGCAAATGGAAAATACAAGCTTGTCACTTGCCCAGCTCCAGGAACCTGTTTCCTTTTCTTAACCCTCCCAAAAAGCTCGAGAAAGATTGCATCGTAATCTGGATCTTCCCCTTCAGCACACAACTCTTCAGCCCTTGCCAAAACCCTCTCATTCAAACAAACAAACAAACGTTAAATTTAGCACTGAGCTGATGCAAGAAATTATGTTGGCCACATAATGGTTCATCATTCATTGGAGGAGAGATTAAACAATAATGGTTCATCATTCATTTATGTGGCCAGCAGTAGACTATTGTGATTCCAAGTTCTGACTTATTAATTAAAGGGAACACATCTTACCAACTATATTACACTTTATTGTCAAAAACACATATTTTAACAAAAAAAAATAAGTCAATCCAACAACCTGACAAAAAAAATTAAAACTCACAAATATAAAAAGTACAAACATATCATTTAGCTGGAGTTATCAAACTCCATTCTCAGTTTTCATAGAATGGAGGTAAAAAAAATTAAACATATGCAGATTCAAACTAAACCGTGAATGAATGGACCACCAAAAATTAAATGAATTCCAGCAACATTCTCACAGAATAATTTCTTTTTCACTTGTTTTCTTGCATCTCTCACAAACAAACAAACAAAAGTTACAGAAGCATACTATCCCAAAACAGAACTTAGCAAGCAATTAGCAAAAGTTACAGAAGCATGCTACTCACTCTTCTGAAAACAGAACTTACTCTTCTGAAAAGTTACAGAAGCATACTATCCTAAAACAGAACTTACAGAAGCATGATAATAAGCTAAACATGTTTTATAATGTCAATAATATTCACATATACTGAAACAGGAAAGAAGTAAAACTCAAACAGCAAATTACCTCAATTTCTTTTGCTTGTTGTGAACATAACTCGTATGAGTCCTTTAGCCTATGAGTCTTGAGAAATAGGTCCCAAAATGAAGGGAGATTTCCATGGTTCTCCTTAGCTTGCAAACAATTTTAATAAAAATTTAACAATAATTAAAAATGTAAACCACTGAAGCTGGAAAATACAATTCTTACCATTTTTTTGGTAAGATGTGGATCTGGTTCAGCCAGCAAGCCAAATATAACCCTATAGAGAAACTCATTAACGAAAATCTGCATCAGAACTTCGAATGTTGATTAATAATTAAACAAGTATTTTTTCCAAGGCAATTAGCATATAACACCCAACCTTGTTGAAATTTAGATATGCTGAAATGAAACTTAGATACCAAGCTGCAACATTCACATAGTTCTCATATTGGGGTGGCATTAATGACAAGAAATAGTGATACACAAACAAGAGAATTGAAAAATAAACAGAGTCTGAAAAAACTTGTACAATGTCTCAAGCTTAGATGACTTCTCCTCAGTCGACTTTATTGTGCATAACATCCAAAGAGAGTTGCTCAAACCAACAAGCTATAAGACCACTTCTCCTTCACGTTCCATATTTGAATCACACCACTGTTCTGGTAAAAAAACCACAAGGGACTATGAGGTACTGAGATATTTTTTTTTGTGCTTAAATGGAATGAATACTAAGATATCTTATTCTGAGGGATTTACATTAGTAAGGATGACAAGTTAAGACGAAAGCTGCAAAAGTAACCAATTTTTACAAATATCGGATAACTCGAGCAAATCACCCTAAATCGAATTCCACACGAATCGAAGAACAATAAAATGAAACGACATTAAATGATTTCAGAGGAGATCAATTCCAACATTTAGAAACACATAAAACAAACATGTTTCTGCATTGAAATTCAGAGTTACATATAGAATCACAAAAACTCACGGATTTGCCGATGAAATCATGGAACTCGCGCTTCAAAATCAAAAAATTAAACAGAATTCCCGATGAAAACACTTGTGGATCTACCAAATCGAAGGCGAAACAAACCGGAATAGAAAAACACCTTAGATTTTGGCAACTATGCGGGATTCATGGCCGAGATTTAGGGTTTTTATTTAGATTAAGAGAATGGAGAAAAATAAGGGGAAGGAAATGAATGGAGAGTGGCGGAAGGGTTTTGTGTAGCGGGAGGGTTTTGTGTAGGTTTTTCGGGCCTTTTGTTTTCGGGCCTTCGCAAATATTTTAAGTGCAGGCAGTTTTTAAGTGCAAATATTTTGTTTTTTTTCTTCTGATTTTGGTTCCATTGCTTCTAAATTTTCTTTATTTTTTATCTGATTATAAATCTATTTATTTGGTAGATTAAATCTTTTGATGAATTTGAGAGGTGCTAATTGTTAGTTAAATTAAAGCTGGTAATAACTTGAAATCATGACTTCGCAAATCAGATCAATATCACATAAAATGAGGCCAACTTTGATGGATTATTAGATCTAATATTTGCGAGCACCATAAATTGTGCTAGCAAATTTTCGAGCACAATTTATTATTGCTAGCAAAGCAGCGACCAAATTGCAAGCACAATTAGTTTACTCGCATGATGTCAGTGATTGCGACCAAGCATACGTTTGCTAGCACCGTGTGCTCGCAAATTAGCAAGCATAATTAATTTGGTCGAAGTAGTTGTTGCAAAATTATTTGCAACTATCTATTTTGCATTTTGGTCGCTTTTTTGGTCGAAATTCTTCCAGAAATTACAAGCACAACATGTGCTTGAAAATATGTACTTGCAAATAAGCGTTTTTTTTGTAGTGTCGGATCTTCATTTCTATTTAGTGCAACATCCATGATGAAATGGTTGAACCATTCCAATAACAATTCCAATAACAATTCCAATAACAATTCCTTCACATACTCATAATTTTATTAAAACTGTAAATTTGTGTATGATCTCTTACAAAATGTAATTTTTGCGATGAGTTGGCACAACAAGAAGTGGAATTTTTCTATGAAGACCAACACCAGGCTGTTCCAACACGTCCAAATCCTCACATTTTGCTCCCATAGGCAGTTTCCACTTGAACTTGTGCACAAGATTCGCTAGCACGAGCTCATCGCTTGCTATTGCCAACGCGGTTCCTGGACAGCCTCGTCTCCCATGCCCAAACGGGGCAAACTTGAAATCAACACCTTTGAAATCTAGAGATGAATTTAGGAACCTCTCTGGATGGAACATTTCCGATTGGTCCCAAGACGTGGGATCTCTACCAATAGCCCATATATTGACGAGGACTAATGTGTTGGCCGAGATGTCATACCCCATAACTGTTATGTCCTCTCGAGTTACTCGCCCTAGTAGTGAGACAAGAGCGTGTAGGCGTAGGGTTTCCTTGATCACGGCTTTCAGATATTGCATTTTTCCCAAGTCATCACCGGTTAGGACCTGTCTGTCTTGGACTATTTCTCATACTTCTGTTTGCAACTTCATCCTCACTGTAGGATTTCATATGAGTTATGTCATCGCCCACTCCAGAGTTGAAGATGTTGTGTCTGTTCCACCCGCAAGCATGTCCTTGGAATTGTCACGAGAGAGATGTTAGGATATAATTTGCACAACAATCACGAAAATCAATAAAGTACACAAGAACTGTTTACCTAGTTAAAGTGTCCACCGGCCGATGCTAAGTTAGGTTTTTCACTATGTTTTTGATATCCAGAACACAGAGGGAAACAATTATACTCCCTCCGTCCCACTATATGTGAGGAGTTTCTTTTGGGCACGATATTTAAGAAAATGATATTTATTGAGTTAAGTAATGGAGAGAATAAAGAGAGGAAAAAATAGAAGAGATAAAAAAAGAATAAAGTAAGAGAGATAATGGTGTTGGTTTTTTTGCCAAAAAAAATCACTCACTTATAGTAGAACAACCAAAAATGGAAAGTTGGTCACTTTTTGTGGGAGGAGGGAGTATGATTTTACAGGCCATAAATTCAGATCTAGTGTTCATGGGACCGATGCTAGGTCAACTCGTTGTCATCATGCTTTTTAGATACATAATACTCCATTTGTCCCATAAAAATAGGGACTTTGGGAATGACACTGTTTTAATGCAAAATTGGTAAAATATGAAAGAAATAAATGAAATAAGTAATTGTAATATTGTTAGTGGAAAGTTCCCACCTCATAAGAAAGAAAGCTTGCTATAAATAGAAGTAAACTACTCACTCCTTCCCAGTTTAAGAGTCTTGTTTTGTCATTTCTGTCCGTCCCAGTTTAAGAGTCTCATTTAGAATTTACCATATTTGGCCATAAAATTTAACCTCATTGTTGATGACATTTACACTCAAATGTCATTAGTTTCATAAAAATAAAACAAAATAAAATCCTAAACATACAAAAAGTCAAAAGGGTCCCACTTTTCACTACCTCATTTCAATTATTATACACTCCAACAACCATTATCTCACTTCATTTATTACACACTCCACCAATTTCTTAAAACCCGTGGCATAACTAAATCTTGCTCTTAAACTGGGACGGAGGGAGTAATTTTGTAGGATGGATCAAAATGGAAAGAAAAGACTATTTTTATGGGACGATGGGAGTATAAAAGGAAATGACTTTTTTTCTAGGCCAGAAATTCAATTATAATATTTGGTGTCTTTTTTAATAGGCAAATGAATATAAATTTTAAAGTTCCCGTTATGAGGGACTCAAACTCGAGACCTTTGACCTCAGATGTTACCACTCTAGGCCAACTCGCACACCTTGCTATTCGGTTTCTTGTAATTACATCTAGGGAATGATACTAATATATAGTTTTTCACTATGTACTATAAAGGGAAACAGAGAGAGAGAGAGATGTACCAGAAGGATGCCTTTGATACCATCTCTATCAATGGAAGAATCCTTGAGCAAAATATCAACAAAATTCTCTTTGTTTCCATCAACACTCTCCTAGCCTTTATTGAGATGTTCTTCAACCACAATCTCCAAGAATTCATCAAGCTCTTCTCTCACCTTCTCAACTCTACTATGAAAACCATTAACCCGACTAATCCCCGATATCCACGGTCGCCATCAGCCGGAACAGTTCCCTCAGCGCCATTGTAAACCTCCTCCCGCTTTCTCCTTCCCCAAACCTCCTCCCAAAAGAAGCTCTACAAATCACATTATTCGAGTGCAGATCAAACAGTTGGCTCAAATCCACCGCCGATCCAAACAAGCAACACGATCCAATCTTTTCCAACAACAGATCCATCTCTTCCTCTCTGATAAACTTGTATGATCCAACCCTCTTGTTGCTGAGCAGCTGAAGAACGCATATGCTCTTCAGCTTCCGCCAGTACTCACCGTAGGGGGCGATGATCACGTCCTTGAGGTCGTACAGGAGGCGCGTGGAGCTCGTGTGGGGCTTGTCGGAGAAGACAAGGTCGTGCTCTTTGAGGATCTGCGCGGCCGCGTCGGTCGATTGAATGATGAGGACCGGCTTGGTGCCAAAGTGGAGGAGCATGACCGGGCCGTGCTTCGCGCCTAGGGTTTGGAGGGCACGTTGGGTCAGCACGCTCAGCTGGTGGAGATTTCCGATCACTGGGAGCATCGGCGGAGATGGTGGTTGGTTTTTTTTTGGGGGGGGGGGGGGGGTGATTGAACTTGCATACATATTTCTTGATCATCCATGATAACAATAAAGTGATGAAAATAATTAGAATTGGCATGTTAAAACTAATTTGTGATTAGTATGATGGATTGATATTACTATGTAGAAATGGAAGTTTTAAATGGAGGAGTTTTAACATAGTTTTAAGGAATACTAAGTTTAATATTTTATTGGCCGGCCATGAAACAAAAACAATTAACGACGGCAATCAATGTTGAATATTTAAATGAATGGCCTTAAGCGTTGAATATCACCATAAAATATTGCATGCAAGTTGTCACCCTTAATTAGTACTCCTTGATGAATCTGTTTAAATTTTAAAACATGCATTTAACAGAAAGTCAGCATATTCAATTTTTAGATGTTGTAAGCTCCAGTCATTGTTCAACCCCCGGATAGAGCTGATATCATAATTTTTTTTAATTTAGGACAACGTGGATTTTAATATAGAAAAAGTGAATTTGAGTGTTGTTAATGGACAATATAATCCACATCACTTGAGAGAAAAATATGGCTACTGTAGTTTTTTATGGATGGAAAAATAGTAATATTGTTTATTTAGTTGTTACTATATGTTAAAGTTAGATTTAAAGTTTGATTAGAAGTCTAATTGATATTCGTAATTGTGGTGGAATCACACTCAATTCTGTTATTTGAATCTTCTATTTGCTTTTGCAATTTTCCAAAGTCATATTTGGAGGAATCATGTTTGAAACCATTGATTGGCCCGAACCCGATGGGCCAAGACTTATTCTGATATTAATAACACCGGCCCGTTTCTTTTGTCGGCTTTAACCTTTAGGCCTCCAATCTGCCTAGATATTTATGGGATGAACTTACTAATCTGCCTAGATATTCCTTCACATGCTTAGGGCATGTTTAGTAAATTACTCATTTCCACTAGGAAAATGATTATGATATATATTATGGTTTATGCTAGTTATATATATATATATACTCTCTCCGTCTCATAAAAATAGAGACATTTTTCATTATGGTCTGTCCTATAAAAATAATCCATTTCTTTAGTAATTTTTTTCTCTAATGAGATGTGTCTCATTCTCCACTAATAATACTCCAATTACTTTTTCTTTCCATCTCTCTATAGTTAGTAATTTTTGGTAGTTTAGTTTGAAATTAATCCTATATTTAATCCTTATTTTAATTCTTTGTTTACAAATCTGCGTAGATATTTCATTCCTTCACGTGCTTATAACTTTATTCAAATTGTAAACTTGTGCATGATCTCTTATTATAACATGTTATGTTCCAATCGGAGTTGGTACAACAAGAAGAGGATTCTTCCTATGAAGAGTAACACCAGGCTGTTCCATCACGTCCAAGTCCTCACATTTAGCTCCCATTGGCAGTTTCCACTCGAACTTGTGCATAAGATTTGCTAGCACGACCTCAACGCTTGCTATTGCAAGCGCGATCCCTGGGCAGCCTCGTCTCCCATGCCCAAACGGGGCAAACTTGAAATCGAGACCATTGAAGTCTAGCAAAGAATTTAGGAACCTCTCTGGGTGGAACATCTCCGGTTCCTCCCAAGATGTAGGATCTCTGCCTATGGCCCATGTGTTGACGAGGACCAATGTGTTGGCCGAGATGTCATAACCCATAACTGTTATGTCCTCTCGAGTTACTCGCCCTAGTAGTGAGACTGGAGCACGCAGGCGTAGGGTTTCCTTGATCACGGCTTTCAGATACTGCATTTTCCCTAAGTCATCATCGGTTATGACCTGTCTGTCTTTGACGATTTCCCGTACTTCTGTTTGCAACTTCATCCTGACTATAGGGTTTCGTATGAGTTCTGTCATCGCCCACTCAAGAGTCGAAGATGTTGTGTCTGTTCCACCAGCAAGCATGTCCTTGGAATTGTCACGAGAAGCAATAAAGTACACGAGAACTGTTTACCTAGTTACTGTGTCTAGGATATAACACGCACAACAATCACGAAAAGCGATAAAGTACACGAGAATTGTTTACCTAGTTACTGTGTCTACGGACCAATGCTAATCCAGTTTTTTCACTATGTTTTTCAGATACTACTAAAAACAGAGGGAAGCAATTATATGATTTTTACGATTCAGAAATACATATCTAGTTTTCATGGGGGCGATGCTAGCCAAGTCGTTTTCATCATGCTTTTTAGATATATAAAACTCCCTTCATCCCATACTACTCAAGTTTTATGTGAAATTGATAAAATATAAGAGAGAGATAGAAAGAAAAAGTGATTCTAGTATTGTTAGTGGAAATGAGGCACGCCTCATAATAGAAAAAACTTGCCATAAAAGAAAGTGGACTAATTTTGTGGGACAAACCGAAAAAAAAAAAAGATTATAGACTCAACCACTAGGCCAACTCACACACACTCTTACATCTAGGGGAAAATACTAAGATATAGTTTTTCACTATGTACTAAAGGGAACCAACCAGAGAGAGAGAGAGATGTACCAGAAGGATGGCTTTGATACCATCTCTATCAATGGAAGAATCCTTAAGCAAAATATCAACAAAATTCTCATTGTTTTTGTTTCCATCACATCCACTCTCCAAGCCTCTACTGATGTGCTCTTCAACCACCATCTCCAAGAACTCATCAACCTCTTCTCTCACCTTCTCAACTCTCCTATCAAACCCATTAACCCGACTAATCCACGAAAGCCACGGAACAAACTCCCCGATCTCCACAGTCGCCATCAGCCGTAAAAGTTCCCTCAGCACCACCGCAAACCTCCCTCCCACAAACCTCCTCCCAAAAGCAGCTCTGCAGATCACATTATTTGAGTGCAAATCAAACAGTTGGCTCAAATCCACCGCCGTTTCAGACAAACAACATGAGTCAATCTCTTCTAACAAGAGAGCTGTCTCTTCCTCTCTAATAAACTTGTAAGATTGAACCCTTTTGTTGCTGAGAAGCTGAAGAACGAATATGCTCTTCAGCTTCCGCCAGTACTCCCCGTAGGGGGCGATGATCACGTCCTTCAGGTCGTACATGAGGCGGCGCGTGGAGCTCGTGTGGGGCCTGTCGGAGAAGACGAGGTCGTGCTCTTTGATGATCTGTGCAGCTGTGTCGGCTGATTGGATAACCAGCACGGGATTGCTGCCGAATTGGAGGAGCATGACCGGCCCGTGCTTCGCGCCTAGGGTTTGGAGGGAGCGGTGGGTCAGCGCGCTCAGCTGGTGGAGGTTTCCGATCACCGGGAGCTTCGGTGGAGATGGTGGTTGTTTGTTTGAAGGGTGGTGGTTCAATATGTATTTCTTGAGCATCCATGATGACAAGAATAATGTGATGAGAATAAGTAGAATTGACATGTTTTTCAATTGATGGATGATAATAGATAGAGGGGGTTTATGTTTTAATATACTCCCTCCGAATCCTTTAAACAGTGATTGATAAAAATTAGTGGGATGTGAACCCTACTTTTATATACCTTCTTTGTCCATAGAAAATAGTCTTATTTGTGGACGATATGAGTTTAAAGGAGAAAAACTTGATAAAGTAAACGATAAATGAAAAAAAATCTGATAAAGTATGAAAGAGAGAAGAAAAAGTAGGTAAAATATGAGAGATAAATTTTTCACTTTTAGAAATGAGACTTTTTTTGTGAACATCTCAAACTGACAAAATGAGACTATTTTTCATGGACGGGGCGAGTGTTAGTTTGATAATAGTACTTGTAAGTAAAATGAGTTAGTCAATTGTGGAGTACATACTAAATACTTCCTCCGTTCGATAGTAGTAGAATCATTTTGCCATTTTATACATGACCCAAATTTGGTGTAATACGCCCTCCGTTCGATAGTAGTAGAATCATTAATTGTAAATTAATCCTAACCTCAAGATTAAGAAAAATGGATGGCCCAAATTTGGTGTAATACGCTAGGTTGGCTATGTAATTTGTAGTCTATAGTTTTTTCTTTGTTACTTTATTATTTGGGCTATAAAATTTATGTTTGTGTAATACGCTAGGTTGGCTATGTAATTTGTAGTCTATAGTTTTTCCATGTGAAAGAAATGAATAACTTAACAACGGTAAATAATGTTGATACTTAATTAAACGGCCTTAATTAAATGTGCAAGGGATTTGTAGTCTATAGTTTTTCCATGTGAAAGAAATGAATAACTTGACAATGGTCAATAATGTTGATATTTAATTAAACGGCCTTAATTAAATGTGCTAAGCAATAAAAATTTTAGAGTTAATAGCCATTTAAATCATGAAATTTAGTTAAATTTTGATCTATTTCATGAACTTTGAAATTGAAATATTAAATCACGAAGTTTCATTTTTTCTTAGTTGTCCCATTTATGCAGAAATCGACATCTCTTTGTGTTATTACAAACGGCAATATTTCAATAAAATAAGAATGAGAAAGGAAAAAAAAATAAAAGAATATAAAAGAGAAAAATACTTAAATTAATGAAACACATCGTTTTGAATATCGTTAAAAGATGATATTTTATGCATGAATGAATAGTTGAGAAAAATTGAAACTTCATGATTTAATATTCCAATTTAGAAATTTATGAAATAGACTATAATTTAATTAAATTTCATGATTTAAATGACTATTAACCCAAAACTTTATAATAATGGAGAAGTTTTAATATTCCGTATGAAATTAATTAGTACATAGAGTATATGCTAGGTCCGCCATGTAAGTATGTAAGTTTTAATACTCCGTGTGAATCAAACGAATAATTAAATTAACGACGGCATTACATGTTGAATATTTAATTGTAGGGGTGTCGAAACGGGTACCCGCGGGTACCCGTACCCAATTTCGGCCCCAAAGGCAGTCCCGATACCCGTCCCGTACTGTGTCAGGTATTACCCGATACCCGAGTGGGTTATCCCGCACCCGACGACGCGGGTACCCAACCCGACCATTTTTTAAAAAATCTTATTATTATTGTTATTTGTATATTTTACTCCATAATATACTGCCATAATATGCTCAAGATATTTCGAAACTAATTACTACCATAATATGCTCATCTGCTGATCATCATTCGTAAGTATCCTTGATTTAGATGAATTCATCATAAAACAAATAAAAAATCCAAAGTCCAAACATGAGTAATGAATTTTCAATCATTCATATATATAAACACACACAATAAACTAAACCTTTTATATAATATACAATATATGTATATGACAGTATGAAGTCCCATTATCCACAAATTCAGTCTTGAAATTGAACTAGAGACCAAATTTGGGCCATCCATTTTTCATAATCTTTTGGTTAGGATTAATTTACAATTAATTTAATATTTTATTCAATAAATTTTTTTATTTTTAAGTTTTTTAAAAAAAATTTAAAATTATTTTTTGTTAAATTTTTTTATTCAATAAAAACTTCATGGAGTAAATAATGAACTATATTCATTACATAATGAACTAAATGAACGTATGTTATGAAGTAATATTTCGCATTCATTATATACCGAATTTACTTCAACTGAAAGATAATTATGTCATAACACATTATGAAGTAATAATCTAATGGAATGAAGTAATAAACTAATGGAATGAAGTAATAGCATGACTGAATAAAGTAATAAACTAATGGGATGAAGTAATAAACTAATGGAATGAAGTAATAGCGTGATTGAATGAAGTAATAAGTTCATTACTACTGCTTGACGTTTAACACAGTTAACATTAGATTTCAATAAAATGTCATATTTGTTTCATTACTAACGTTCATTTGGTTCATTATTTATTGAATATAGTTCATGACTACCGTTTGACGTTTAACACAGTTAATATTGGATTTCATTAACATGTCAAAATTACTTCATAACATACTTCATTTAGTTCATTATTTAGTGAATATAATTCATTATTTACTCCGGCAAGTTTTTATTGAATAAAAAAAATTTTAAAAATTATTTTTTTAAAAAAAATATAAAAAAATTTAAATAAAAATTTTAAAAAATTAAAAATTTAAAAAGTATTTATTGTATAAAATATTAAATTAATTGCAAATTAATCCTAACTACAAGATTAAGAAAAATGGATGGCCCAAATTTGGTGTAATACGCTAGGTTGGCTGTGTAATTTGTAGTCTATAGTTTTTTCTTTGTTACTTTATTATTTGGGCTATAAAATTTATGTTTGTATAATACGCTAGGTTGGCTGTGTAATTTGTAGTCTATAGTTTTTTCTTTATTACTTTATTATTTGGGCTATAAAATTTATGTTTGTATAATACGCTAGGTTGGCTATGTAATTTGTAGTCTATAGTTTTTTCTTTGTTACTTTATTATTTGGGCTATAAAATTTATGTTTGTGTAATACGCTAGGTTGGCTATGTAATTTGTAGTCTATAGTTTTTCCATGTGAAAGAAATGAATAACTTAACAACGGTAAATAATGTTGATATTTAATTAAACGGCCTTAATTAAATGTGCTAAGCGATAAAAATTTTAGAGTTAATAGCCATTTAAATCATAAAATTTAGTTAAATTTTGATCTATTTCATGAACTTTGAAATTGAAATATTAAATCACGAAGTTTCATTTTTTCTTAATTGTCCCATTTATGCAGAAATCGACATCTCTTTGTGTTATTACAAACGGCAATATTTCAATAAAATAAGAATGAGAAAGGAAAAAAAATAATAGAATATAAAAGAGAAAAATACTTAAATTAATGAAACACATCGTTTTGAATATCGTTAAAAGATGATATTTTATGCATGTATGAATAGTTGAGAAAAATTGAAACTTCATGATTTAATATTCCAATTTAGAAATTTATGAAATAGACTATAACTTAATTAAATTTCATGATTTAAATGACTGTTAACCCAAAACTTTATAATAATGGAGAAGTTTTAATATTCCGTATGAAATTAATTAGTACATAGAGTATATGCTAGGTCCGCCATGTAAGTATGTAAGTTTTAATACTCCGTGTGAATCAAACGAATAATTAAATTAACGACGACATTACATGTTGAATATTTAATTGTAGGGGTGTCGAAACGGGTACCCGCGGGCAGTGGCGGATCCAGGATCCGGAAATGGAGGGGGCGGAATATATAATATTAGCTTGGTTTAGTGCGGACATGGCTATTTTTTTGGTTATTCGGGGCGACGCCGGAGGCAAACGGAGGGGGCGGACATGGTAAAATTACATCCCGATAAGGGAAAAATAGTCGCACGGAGGGGGCGACCGCCCCCTCTTGCCCCCCCTAGATCCGCCACTGCCCGCGGGTACCCGCACCCGACGAGTCGGGTACCCATACCCGATTTCGGCCCCAAAGGCAGTCCCGATACCCATCCCGTACTGTATCAGGTATTACCCGATACCCGAGTCGGGTATCCCGCACCCAACGACGCGGGTACCCAATCCGACCATTTTTTTTAAATCTTATTATTATTGTTATTTGTATATTTTACTCCATAATATACTGCCATAATATGCTCAAGATATTTCGAAACTAATTACTGCCATAATATGCTCATCTGTTGATCATCATTCGTAAGTATCCTTGATTTAGATGAATTCATCATAAAACAAATAAAAAATCCAAATTCCAAACATGAGTAATGAATTTTCAATCATTCATATATATAAACACACAGCATAAACTAAACCTTTTATTTAATATACAATATATGTATATGACAGTATGAAGTCCCATTATCCACAAATCCAGTCTTAAAAACTGAACTAGAGACCAAATTTGGGCCATCCATTTTCATAATCTTTTGGTTAGGATTAATTTACAATTAATTTAATATTTTATTCAATAATTTTTTTTTATTTTTATTTTTAAGTTTTTTTAAAAAAATTATAAAAAAAATTTGCTAAATTTTTTTATTCAATAAAAAGTTGCTGGAGTAAATAATGAACTAAATGAACGTATGTTATGAAGTAATATTTCGCATTCATTATATACCGAATTTACTTCAACTGAAAGATAATTATGTCATAACACATTATGAAGTAATAATCTAATGGAATGAAGTAATAGCATGACTGAATAAAGTAATAAACTAATGGGATGAAGTAATAAACTAATGGAATGAAGTAATAGCATCGCTGAATGAAGTAATAAGTTCATTACTACTGCTTGACGTTTAACACAGTTAACATTAGATTTCAATAAAATGTCATATTTGTTTTATTACTAACGTTCATTTGGTTAATTATTTATTGAATATAGTTCATTACTGCCGCTTGACGTTTAACACAGTTAATATTAAATTTCAATAACATGTTAAAATTACTTCATAACATACTTCATTTAGTTCATTATTTAGTGAATATAGTTCATTATTTACTCCGGCAAGTTTTTATTGAATAAAAAAAATAAATAAATAAATAAATTAATATATATATATATAAATTTTAATATTTTTTTTAAAAAAATAAAAAAAATAAAATAAAAAAGTATTTATTGTATAAAATATTAAATTAATTGTAAATTAATCCTAACCACAAGATTAAGAAAAATGGATGACCCAAATTTGGTCTCTAGTTCGGTCTTTAAGAAGGGTTCGACATTGATCACAACTCTATATATTACTGAATATATAATATATAAAAATGAAGATTCCGAAAATTATGTTAGTATACTATATGTTTTTATGTGTTACTGTAATTAAAAAGATTATAAAAGTTAAACAGACTTAACTTTGATAAAAGGATAACGAAAAAATATATAATGTTGTGAGGGCATATTTAAAATTTTATGATGATATACAAAATGCTAATATAATTATAAAAAATCAGGTAATTCAGGACTAACGGGTATATCCGTTCGGGTATCAGGTCCCAAAATATGAATACCTGATCCCGACCCGTTTCCTGTTTCTGTCGGGTAGCGGGTATCCGATACCCGCTACCCGTTTCGACACCCCTATTTAATTGAATGGCCTTAAGCGTTGAATATCACCTTAAAATATTGCATGCAAGTTGTCACCTTTAATTAGTCTAGTTTGTACTTTTCTTGATTTAGTGTTGGAAAATATGAATTTCTATATAAAATTAATAAATTAAGAGAGACGTAGAAAATAGTGATTAATATTGTTAATAGAAAGTATAATTCACATTATTTCAGAGATAAACTTTCCATAAATAGGTAACTACTAATTTTGGTGGACAGAATGAAACCATGCATTGGATGGGCCAAATCAGGCCGTTGAAATTTAATAACACTGGTCCGTATCTTGTGTGGGCTTTAGCCTTTAGGCCTCCAAACCAGCCTAGATATTCCTTTACATGCTACAGGATAGGATAATGATTATTATATATATATTATGGTCCACGTTGTGATGATATTTTTTTATTAACATATAATTTGTGCTCTAGTTAGTAATTTTGGTAGTTCATCCCATCTTAAATTCCTATTTTAAATCTTTAATTGTTTATAAATCTAATTTCCTTCACATGCTTATAACATTATTCAAACTGTAAACTTGTGTATGATCTCTTATAGCGTGTTATGTTCCAATCAGAGTTGGCACAACAAGAAGAGGATTCTTTCTATGAATATCAACACCAGGCTGTTCCATCACGTCCAAATCCTCACATTTAGCTCCCATTGGCAGTTTCCACTCGAACTTGTGCACAAGATTTGCCAGCACGACCTCAACGCTTGCTATTGCAAGCGCGATCCCTGGGCAGCCTCGTCTCCCATGCCCGAACGGGGAAAACCTGAAATCAAGACCTTTGAAGTCTAGTGAAGAATTTAGGAACCTCTCTGGATGGAACTTGTGTGGCTCCTCCCAAGATGCAGGATCTCTGCCTATGGCCCAGACATTGGTGATGACCATCATGTTGGCTGGGATTTCATACCCCATAACTGTTACGTCCTCTCGAGCAACTCGCCCCAATAATGGGGCTGGAGCATGCAGACGTAGGGTTTCCTTGATTACAGCTTTTAAATACTGCATTTCACCCAAATCCTCATCGGTTATGATCTTTCTATCTTTGACAATTCCCCGTACTTCTGTTTGCAAGTTCATCATGACGGTAGGATGTCGTATGAGTTCTGTCATCGCCCACTCAAGAGTTGAAGATGTTGTATCTGTTCCACCGGCAAGCATGTCCTTGCAAATGTAATGGGGAAAAGTTAGAATATAAAACCCACAACAATTACAACAAGTACTCCCTCCGTTCATGAAATATTGTCCAAGTTTGAAACAACACGAGTTTTAAGAAATGTGAAGAAAGTGAGTTGAAAAAGTTTGTGGAATGAGGGTCCTACATTTATATATTAGTTGTATAATAGAATGCGACTGTAAAGAGTTAGTGGAAAATGAGGACCATTTACCTAAAATAGAAAAAAAAGCAAAGTGGACAACTTTTTACGGACGGACCAAGATGGAAAAATTGGACTACATTTCACGGAAGGAGGGAGTAATAAAGTACTACTAGAGTTATTGTTAGATATACATAATACATAGGGAAACAATTATACTCCCTCTGTTAAAAAAAATAATGACATTTGGGTAATTAATGCATAATTGGTAAAGTAAGAGAGATGAGTTGAATGGTAGTTAAAATAGTGTTAGTGGATGGTAAAATTGAATTAAGTAATGTGAAAATAGTGTTAGTGTAAGTGGATAGTAAAAATATTAGTCTGTTTTCTCATTTCACTAATATTTTTTACTCACATTACTATCTTTTTCTACCCACTTTTCATTATATTTCTTAAAACTCTCAGCGAACTCAACTAGAACTCCTATTCACGAACGTAGGAAAGTAATTAATTAATGACTCACTAAGTATTCATAACAACTCACATATGAATATTTTCATCAAAGGGCATAGCAAGAGAGAGTGGTGTACCAGAAGGATTGCTTTGATACCATCTCTATCAATTGAAGCCTTAAGCAAAATATCAAGAAAAAACTCCTTGTTTTCATCCACTGCATCACTCCCCTCTAAGCCTCTACTGATGTGCTCTTCAACCACCATCTCCAAGATCTCATCACCCTCTTCTCTCACCTTCTCAACTCTCCAATTAAACCCATTAACCCGACTAATCCACGAAAGCCACGGAACAAACTCCCCGATCTCCACAGTCGCCATCAGCCGGAAAAGTTCCCTCAGCACCACCGCAAACCTCCTTCCCACAAACCTCCTCCCAAAAGCAGCTCTGCAGATCACATTATTCGAGTGCAAATCAAACAGTTGGCTCAAATCCACCGCCGTTTCAGACAAACAACATGAGTCAATCTCTTCTAACAAGAGAGCTGTCTCTTCCTCTCTAATAAACTTGTAAGATTGAACCCTTTTGTTGCTGAACAGCTGGAGAACGCATATGCTCTTCAGTTTCCTCCAGTACTCGCCGTAGGGGGCGAAGATCACGTCCTTGTTATCGTACAGAAGGCGGCGCGTGGAGCTGAAGTGGGGCTTGTCGGCGAAGATGAGGTCGTGGTCTTTGATGATCTGTGCAGCTGTGTCGGCTGATTGGACGACGATCGCGGGCCTGCTGCCGAAGTGGAGGAGCATGACCGGGCCGTGCTTCGCGCCTAGGGTTTGGAAGGCGCGGTGGGTCAGTGCGCTGAGCTGGTGGAGGAGTTTTATGAACGTGGTGGTTGAACTTGAATACATATTTCTTGATCATCCATGATAGCAACAAGGAGATGAAAATAAGTAGAATTGACATGTTTTCCAAGTGATAAAATTTTTGTGATTAAGATGATGGATGGATAGATATTGACATGCAATGCAAGCTTCAAATGGAGGAGTTTTAATAGTTTTAAGGAGTACTATTAAGTTTAATGTTTTATTGGCCGGCCATGTAAAAAAAACAATAAACGACGGCAATTAATGTTAAATATTTAACTGAATGGCCTTAAGCGTTGAATATTACCATAAAATATTTAAAGCAAGTTGTCATCACATTAGCTAGTTTTATACATTTGATTGGATTGATGAATCCCTTTACATTTTAAATCACGCATCCTACATTTTAAATGATGTAGGATTTATTTTACTGCAGTCAAAGTCAATATTGTTTATTGTGTTGGTATATATTAGAGTTAGAGTTTGATTAATTAGGAGTCTAATAGTTATTCGTAATGTTGTACTCCATCCGTTTCTTGTTAATTGAGACATTTTTTTCGGTACGAAGATAAATAATAGTGTGTTAAGTGGATAAGAACGAAGTAAGAGGGATGAAGAAAGTATAGAATAAGAGTACCAAAAATAAAAAAGGACTCAATTATGTTGGAACTTCTCAAAATAAAAAAAATGACCCAATTAACATGAAACAATGAAAATAGTTTGAAATAACAGTTCGTGCACATGGAAAGGAGTGTTACAATATTGACATTACATTTGTTGGAATCTTGAATTTAAGATGTCCAGTCAACGAAATTTGACCAATAATAAATGTGACGAGACATTTAATTTTGGAAAATTAAATGATATAGCGTTGATCTACGTTCCGCGTAGATGACCGTAGTATATTCACTTTCTCAAATCCGATTCTCGGTGAGTAAGAAATAGTGGATAAAAGTTGGCCACATTGTAGCTTTTGATAAAGCTATAAGTTGAAAGTGTAGGGAGTAATTAACTAGTGTTAATTATCTCACATAGGAGATGAGACACATCTTTAAATGTGTATTTATTAAGTGACTTATTACACTTAGTAATTATCGTGGACTAAGATGGGTGAAAGAGCCCACACGCGCGCCGAGCCGAGCCGCGCCTGTGCCCGCGCCCGAGCCCTTGCCCTTGCCCTTGGCAATTGGTCTTTGGGTGGTCTTTGGGCTTGGTTCTGGATCCAGACTTAATGTTTTGGACCACCTCAGTTTTGGGCAGTAGCCTGATCAACTTGACATGCTGCGCCTTGATCAGCAGCCTGATAAACTCGGCCTGCTGCGCCTTGATCAGCAGCCTGATCAACTCGGCCTGCTGCGCCTTGAGCGATGGCTTGATCAGTGTCTTGATCAAGTCGCTTCACGAAATCCACATGTGACGGTTGAATACAACGTCTAGATTCAACGTCGACCACTCCAGCTTTCAAACTCGTAACGGCCGGCGGTTACAGGCCCGCCATGATGAGCCATGATGACAGCCATCAAGGCTAAGTTGACCCCCGCAGTGGACCAAGCCTATAAATAGGCTAGTCATTCCTTGCATTAGCAGATAGAACAACATACGAACATACTCACAAGCATCATACTCTCTCTGCATTGTCTTTCTTCCCGAAGCTCTTCCATCTCCTCTTCCAGTTCACCGGAGCTCTGTTGATTGCGGTGCTGCTTCACCAGAGACGTAGCCGTTTTATCTTTGGGGACGACACGCCAAACCGAGAGCACTACCGGGGCGTATCTTGTCTTGCGGAAAGAGGCCTCCTTAACTCGGCCATGTTTAATTTCCTTTGGCAGTTTCGATTTTCGTGTAATTTTCAGTTTTCAGATATTCCTTCTTGGGTTATATTACGCCCGGTATTGTTTATCTCTTGTAATTCCAGTAAGAAGGATCCCAACAACATTGTATTTGAATCTTCTATTTTCTTTTGCTGATCAACTATATGCCCCCAAAATAAAGTCATTTTAGGAGGAATCTCGTGTGAAACCATGCATACATTGGTCCAAACCCGATGGGCCAACACTTAAACAGGCTGCTCCAAATTAATAACACTTTCCCCTTTTTAGTGTGGGCTTAGGCCTCCATATATCGGCCAATAAATTTGTTATTAGTTTAAAATATTAAATATAAAGTTGATATTTTATAAAAATAGCGATAGATTTGAAAACAATTTAAGAAGTTGAGATGGAAACCATAATTAAGCCAACATGTCAATAATTTTAAATAACTACTTTGCTTGCATGTCTGCCTAGATCACATGCTTATAAGGGCATGTGATAAGCCGGTAATGCCTAAATATAGATGTGTATTTATACATTTTTAAGTGTTTGTTATCAAAGAAAAGCTTAACTCAAAGCCTGGTAAAAGGGAAAGGCCCGTCTCGGCCCGGCCAAAAATACCTTGTTATGCTCGTTTATGTAACCCACAAAATTGGTGGGTTATGTAACTATTCTCTTGGGATTTCTGATGCTACCCTCCCCTCCCACACATGACTTTCCCTCTCCCACATATCGATCCCCTCCTCCCACGATTCTCACTTTTCAAGTAGATTAAGTTCTTACCACCGGCAAGATTACCCCACGATCTCTCGGGATTTCCGATGCTACCCTCTTCCTCCCACGATTCTCCCTCTCCCTCCTGTCACGACGACTGTCCAGATACTCCTGTGACGACGTTAACCACGACGGTAGTGCTTACGATTTCGGTGGCCCTTCAATTTTTGGATTGTATTTCATTCCGCAACCTCCGTCGGAGCACAACCATCGATGCATCGCTGGCCGACGCAAATTCATGGCCTGAGTTTCTGTAGGGGTTGGCAGCGGAAACGTGCGTTCAAATAAATCCGATAATAAATAATAGGATTGGAGGATTTGTATGGCAGCCAAATGAAAATTGAAGAGTAAACTAGCTTTTCACAAAGCAAAGGGGCACTTATGTCAGGTGATTTATATATGGATGAGAATTCTCATTTTTCTTCATCTATAAATAGTAATAGTAGTAACATTGTTTCATGTGCAGCCAGACATAAGGAAAATGGTTTCCATGAAACAGTCTGAATTAGGATATTGTTTTTTTCAATTGAATGATAAAAGTGCAAGTTTGGATGAATTTTATGATATTTTTAGCACAAGGGTGTGTATGAATACCCAAACTTTTACTCAATTATTAGTATATTAATATGAATTACTAATATTTTTTTGCATGATTGTATCCAAACTTCTTATTATTGTTATCATTGATTTTATAAATAAAAAAAAATCAAATCTCGATCTATTATTTTATCTATTTATTTTAAATGACAAAAAAATGAACAAACGAAATAATGCTAGTAACTTTTATATTGGAATTAACATAAATGAATCAAATAAGAAGAAATAATGCTAGTAATATTACAAAATACGTGCCACGTACTGATCACGTACATAATATAATACTACTATGCTCGTACGATATCAGTGCGTAATTTTAATAATTTATATAATACTGAAAATTCGCAATATTTTCTGCACGATGTACGGTTAATTGACGTAGTATTTGTTGGGTAAAAACTGATCCCACGTCGGATGTAGCATCCGAAGGGAGGTTGAAAGGGGTATATAATTCCTGTCTAATCTCAATTAGTTTGAGTATTTTTGGGAGTGATCCAAAAACAATTCTCTACGGGCTTGATTTAAAGGGGATAATATCAAACTAATGTTAGTTGGTAATAGTATTATACTCATGCATGATATTTCGTAGACACGTTTCAAAACTTTTCGTGTCCAATTTTATTTCTTCTTATACAAACAATGGTATATAATGATTTTTTTTATTCAGTGACAATTTTGAAAAAAAATCTTCTTTGTTTAATAAACTTTTGTGACAATTCTGTAGGAAGAAATTGAGTTATATTTAAAAATAAGCTCTGACTGCAGTATTTCGTTCATCTGCTTCCCATTACAATAAAATTGTAGTTATTGCCGTGCTGGAAATAATTTTTATTTTATTTTATTTCATTAACGGTTTCTTTTATAAAAATGAAACTAATCAAATTAAAAAATCTATCGCTACAATGTTGTCAAATATAAAATCAATATCAAAACCCTATAATTATGTATGCTAAATTGCTAATAAGTCTATCTCAATAAATATTACTTTTCATTTGTACCATAAAAATAGAAATTTGGAGATAATACAAATTTTTAATTCAAAATTAATTAAATGAAAGAAAGAGAGAAAGAAAAATTAATTGAAATATTGTTAGTAAAAAATGAGGTGTAAGATAAAAACTTGTCAAAAAATGAAATTTGACTAATTTTGAGAAACAAAGAAACATGAAAAAAGAATAGCACTACTATTATTTTTATGAGACGGGTATTTGAGGTCAAATTCACCACTGTCGTTGGTGATATATTCTGGGACCTAATATTGTTCTAGTTAAGTGGCATAATATTATTTCGAAACACCATGGGTTGACATTCAAGGCCCATTGGTCATTGCTTAGGATTGCTATTTGCTCCCCTTTATAGCTTTTGTGTATAAAACTAAAGATCATCTAATTTAGGACAATATCAAAAAATAATTATGAGAGTGCTTAAACTCTATCAAATTTAATTTCATAAGTTAGAAATCACCAATAAAACAAACATAGACTATAGTTTGAGAAAAATAAGTAAAATCCAGAATAGGATCTTCATTTCTATTTAGTGTAACATCTATGGTGAAAAGGTTGAATAATTCCAACTATAATTCCTTCACATACTTATAAATTTATTCAAACTCTAAACATGTGCATAATCTTTTAATTACAACATGTTATGTTCACGATGAATTGGCACAACAAGAAGGGCATTCTTTCTATGAAGACTAACACCAGGCTGTTCCAACACGTCCAAATCCTCACATTTTGCTCCCATAGGCAGTTTCCACTCGAACTTGTGCACAAGATTCGCTAGCACAAGCTCAACGCTTGCTATTGCAAGCGTGGTCCCTGGACAGCCTCGTCTCCCATGCCCGAACGGGGCAAACTTGAAATCAACACCTTTGAAGTCTAGCGAAGAATTTAGGAACCTCTCTGGATGGAACATCTCCGGTTGGTCCCAAGACGCGGGATCTCTGCCAATAGCCCATATATTGACGAGGACTAATGTGTTGGCCGAGATGTCATACCCCATAACTGTTATGTCCTCTCGAGTTACTCGCCCTAGTAGTGAGACAGGAGCATGTAGGCGTAGGGTTTCCTTGATCACAGCTTTCAGATATTGCATTTTTCCCAAGTCATCATCGGTTATGACCTGTCTGTCTTGGACGATTTCTCGTACTTCTGCTTGCAACTTCATCTTGAATGTAGGGTTTCTTATGAGTTCTGTCATCGCCCACTCCAGAGTTGAAGATGTTGTGTCTGTTCCTCCCGCAAGCATGTCCTAGGAATGGTCACGAGAGAGATGTTAGGAAATAATTCGCACAACAATCACGAAAAACAATTAAAGTACATGAGAACTGTTTAACTAGTTACTGTGTCCACGGACCAATGCTTAGCCAATTTTTTCACTATGTTTTTCAGATACTAAATACAGAGGGAAGCAATTATATGATTTTGACGATCCATAAATTCAGATCTAGTTTTCATGGGGACGATGCTAAGCCAACTCGTTTTCGTCATGCTTTTTAGATACATAATACTCCTCCATCCCATAAAAATAGAGAGATTGGGGACTGACACAAGTTTTATTTGAAATTGATACAATATGAGAGAGATAGAAAGAAAGAGTTATTTGAGTATTGTTAGTGAAAATGAGCCACACCTTGAGGACTAATTGCGTGGGACAGAGACCGAAATAAAAAATAAAAGACTATAGACTCAACCACTAGGTCAACTCGCACACAGTGTTACTCGGTTTCTTGTAATTACATCTAGGGAAAAATACTAAGATATAGTTTTTCACTATGTACTAAAGGGAAACAACCAGAGAGAGAGAGAGTGTGTGTACCAGAAGGATGCCTTTGATACCATCTCTATCAATGGAAGAATCCTTGAGCAAAATATCAACAAAATTCTCATTGTTTTTGTTTCCATCACCACTCTCCAAGCCTCTACTGAGGTGTTCCTCCACCACCATTTCCAAGAACTCATCAAGCTCTTCCCTCACCTTCTCAACTCTACCATAAAAACCATTAACCCGACTAATCCACGAAAGCCACGGAACAAACTCCCCAATCTCCATGGTCGCCATTAGCCGGAACAGTTCCCTCAGTGCCATCGTAAACCTCCTCCCGTTTTCCCCTTCCCCAAACCTCCTCCCAAAAGAAGCTCTGCAGATCACATTATTCGAGTGCAGATCAAACTGTTGGCTCAAATCCACCGCTGTTTCAGACAAACAACACGATTTAATCTCTTCTAACAAGAGGGCTGTCTCTTCCTCTCTAATAAACTTGTAAGATTGAACCCTCTTGTTGCTGAGAAGTTGAAGAACGCATATGCTCTTCAGTTTCCGCCAGTACTCGCCGTAGGGGGTGATGATCATGTCCTTGAGGTCGTACAGGAGGCGGCGCGTGGAGCTCGTGTGGGGCTTGTCGGAGAAGACGAGATCGTGCTCTTTGAGAAACTGTGCGGCCGCGTCGGCTGACTGGATGACAAGCACGGGCTTGCTGCCGAAGTGGAGGAGCATGACCGGGCCATGTTTTGCGCCTAGGGTTTGGAGGGCGCGGTGTGTCAGCGCGCTGAGCTGATGGAGGTTTCCGATCACCGGGAGCTTCGGAGGAGACGGTGGGTTGTTTTTATGACCGTGGTGGTTGAACTTGAATACATATTTCTTGATCATCCATGATAACAATAAAGTGATGAAAATAAGTAGAATTAACATGTTGTTAAAACTAATTTGTGATTAGTATGATGGATTGATATTACTATGTAGAAATGGAAGTTTTAAATGGAGGAGTTTTAACATAGTTTTAAGGAATACTAAGTTTAATATTTTATTGGCCGGCCATGAAATAAAAACAATTAACGACGGCAATCAGTGTCGAATATTTAAATGAATGGCCTTAAGCGTTGAATATCACCATAAAATATTGCATGCAAGTTGTCACCCTTAATTAGTACTCCTTGATGAATCTGTTTAAATTTTAAAACATGCATTTAACAGAAAGTCAGCATATTCAATTTTTAGATGTTGTAAGCTGCAGTCATTGTTCACCCCCCGGATAGAGCTGATATCATATTTTTTTTAATTTAGGACAACGTGGATTTTAATACAAAACTAATATAGATAGGTAAATATAAAAAAAAAAGTGAATTTGAGTGTTAGTGGAAAATATAATCCACATCACTTGTGAGAGAAACTTTCTATAAATAGATAACAAAGTGGATAGATCAAAACGAAAAAATATGACTACTGTAATTTTTTATGGATGGAAAAATAGTACTACCTCCGTCCTACAATAAGTATCACATTTTGTCATTTTGGTTCGTCACACAAAGAGTCACATTTCACTTTTACCATAAATGGTAAGTAGACCCCACATTCCACCAACCAATTCTACTCACATTTTATTATAAAACTAATATATATGTAAGTGAGACTCATAATCCACTAACTTATTGTCACGTCCACATTTTCTAAGGATAGAAAACACGGTTGATCGCGACTAGGGGAGGATTAAAGAAGCGGGGAATAAAGGGGAAAACAACACAACTCAACCATAGCCCGAAACAAATGGGAATAGCTCGAATAAAATCAGAGTATCTCAACAATCAACAACTCAAAAATGAATATTATCTCTGCGATAAAAGAACTCAAAAGAATGACAACTACTCAGCGTAAGCATTTGAGAGGAGGAATATGCCACGTGTGAAGACATGACACATTCTAAACACTTAAGTTTCTTCAACGGTCTTGCTCAACACCCACCGCGCCCGTCACGCTCAACCTGCAAATTTTTTAAAAGAAATGCAGGGCTGAGTACTTGATGTACCCAGTGAACACATGCCAAAATAATTTTCATAAATATTGTGTCAGCATTTAAAAGTGAACTCGGGGTTTTAAAAAAGACCAAGTCACCAAAACATTTCTCGCTCAAAAGTATGGCTGCAGCCCATTTTTCTCTCTCCTCGTACCATATCTGAACCTCCTATGTGAAACGAGAACGTGGCCACATTCTCGATCACCGGACCGGCCAACTCGAAAGCTAGCGCACGATCCCCTCTGTGTACACTAGCTTGAATAGGGACTCGCTCCCTAGACAAATCCGAATTCGATTAAACTCATAACTTCTAGTAGGGACTCACTCCCCACTAGGCGATCAGATAGGCACATCCTCAAAAACAAAATACGGCATGACACAACATATTTGGAATTTAAGCACATAACTCATACTTGAAAAATATTGCGTAAATTTAAAAGTAAGCCTACACATTAATGTAGGATAGAAAGCCCACCTCGTTCTCTTAATATTCTTAACTTGAAAACTCTCACTTCGTCTTACTCGCTTGCGAAAGAAAACCCTTTTAAAATAAAATAATAAACTCATCAACTCAAGAAAACATCTAATTAGAATGCATGCATCCTACGTGTGTGCTCGTATTATTCCTCATCTCCTCTTAGAAAAACCCTCTTAGAATGGTTTCCAGATTCTCGTATTTTGAAACTAACTCGGCTCGACATCAGCTTCGCAAAATATTTAATCCACTGGCATAAATTAATTAACCACCCATAAAAAGGTAAATTAAAGTGTCCTAAAACTTAAAACTAAAGAAAAGGAAAGAAATTGTGCATATGCTCCCATGCACCTACCTACGCCTCTCTCTCTTACAACACATCCAGAAGAAGAAAAAGAAAACAACTAAACAAGCTAGCTAAATGAATTTAATATAAATACTCCCAAACACCAAAACGTCTTCTTCATTATATTCCCTCTCTCTCTCGATTCTTTGAATTGGATTGGTTGCAGATTTCGGAAATTTCGTTTGCGTAAACTAAGAGATGCGATGGTTGAATGCAATTGGTGATGAAGGAGAGAATGGTATACCTTTGGTATGGAATGAAAATTGATCAAACAGATGTTATTGACAAAAATCACGCTCCCTCAGTTTCTTCTTCTCTAACTCTCTAACTCTTTATTTTCTTGGTATTGAATTTATGTGTAGAAAGATTGTGGGATTGATTGGATATATATATAGGCAAAACTGATAGATATTGATGGATTTGGTGGTTGGAGAGATTTTAGGGAGTGAAGATATGTGAAAATCGTTTGGTGATGGAGTTTGGAGAAATATATTTGACCAAGTCAACTAGGAAAAGATTTAATTACATTAATTTGATTTTTTTTCTCCTTTATTTTTTTTATTTTTTTTCAGGTGTTACACTTATTCAACCCACTTTTCTTTACATTTTTTAAAACCCGTGCTCACACTAAATGTGACACTTAATGTGGGACGGAGGTAGTAATATTGTTTATTTAGTTGTTACTCCCTCCATCTCACTTTATGAGTTCCGGTTTACCATATTTGGGTGTTCCACTTTAGGAGTCCCGGTTGGAATATTCCATAAATGGTATTAGGCCCCACATTCCATTAACCTTTTTACACTCACATTTTATTATAAAACTAATATAAAAAAGTAGGACCCGCATTACATTTCTTAAAATTCGTGCCGAACTTAACTTGGACTCTTAAAGTGGGACGGAGGGAGTATATGTTAAAGTTAGAGTTAAAGTTTGATCAGAAGTCTAATTGATATTCGTAATTGTGGTGGAATCACACACAATTCTGTTATTTGAATCTTCTTGTTTTTGCAATTTTCCAAAGTCATATTTGGAGGAATTCTGTTTGAAACCATTGATTGGCCCGAACCCGATGGGCCTAGACTTGTTCTGATATTTAATAACACCGGCCCGTTTCTTTTGTCGGCTTTAACCTTTAGGCCTCCAAATCTGGCTAGATATTTATGGGATGAACTTACTAATCTGCCTAGATATTCCTTCACATGCTTAGGGCATGTTTAGTAAATTACTCATGTTTCCGCTAGGAAAATGATTATGATATATATTATGGTTTATGCTAGTTATATATATATATACTCTCCCCGTCTCATAAAAATAGAGACATTTTTCATTGTGGTCTGTCCTATAAAAATAATCCATTTCTTTAGTAATTTTTTTTCTCTAATGAGATGTATCTCATTCTCCATTAATAATACTCCAATTACTTTTTTTTCTATCTCTATATAGTTAGCAATTTTTGGTAGTTTAGTTTGAATTTAATCCTTATTTTAATTCTGTGTTTACAAATCTGCGTAAATATTTCATTCCTTCTCGTGCTTATAAGTTTATTCAAACTTTAAATTTGTGCATGATCTCTTATAGCATGTTATGTTCCAATCGGAGTTGGTACAACAATAAGAGGATTCTTCCTATGAAGATTAACACCAGGCTGTTCCATCACGTCCAAGTCCTCACATTTAGCTCCCATTGGCAGTTTCCACTCGAACTTGTGCATAAGATTTGCTAGCACGACCTCAACGCTTGCTATTGCAAGCGCGATCCCTGGGCAGCCTCGTCTCCCATGCCCAAACGGGACAAACTTGAAATCGAGACCTTTGAAGTCTAGCGAAGAATTTAGGAACCTCTCTGGATGGAACATCTCCGGTTGGTCCCAAGACGCCGGATCTCTGCCAATAGCCCATGTGTTGACGAGGACCCATGTGTTGGCCGAGATGTCATACCCCATAACTGTTATGTCCTCTCGAGTTACTCGCCCTAGTAGTGAGACTGGAGCATGCAGACGTAGGGTTTCCTTGATCACGGCTTTCAGATACTGCATTTTCCCTAAGTCATCATCAGTTATGACATGTCTGTCTTGGACGATTTCTCGTACTTCTGTTTGCAACTTCATCCTGGCGGTAGGGTTTCGTATGAGTTCTGTCATTGCCCACTCAAGAGTCGAAGATGTTGTGTCTGTTCCACCAGCAAGCATATCCTTGGAATTGTCATGAGAGAACAATCACGAAAAGCAATAAAGTAAATGAGAACTGTTTACCTAGTTACTGTGTCCACGGACCAACTCTAAGCTAGTTTTTCACTATGTTTTTCAGATACTAAATACAGAGGGAAACAATTATATCATGGGGACGATGCTAAGCCAACTCGTTTGCATCATGCTTTTTAGATACGTAATACTCCCTCCATCCCATAAAATTGATAAAGTACGTGAGAAATAGACAAAAAATGTGATATCGAGTATTGTTAGTGGAAATGAGGCACACCTCATAAGAGATAAAAACTTGCCATAAATGAAAGTGAACTAATTTTATGGAACAGACCGAAATAAAATAAGATTATAGACTCAACCAATAGGTCAACTAACACACAATGTTACTCGGTTTCTTGAAACTACATCTAGGGGAAAATACTAAGATAGTTTTTCACTATGTACTAAAGGGAAACAACCAGAGAGAGAGAGAGAGATGTACCAGAAGGATGGCTTTGATACCATCTCTATCAATGGAAGAATCCTTGAGCAAAATATCAACAAAATTCTCATTGTTTTTGTTTACATCACTACCACTCTCCAAGCCTTTACTGATGTGTTCTTCAACCACCATCTCCAAGAACTCATCAAGCTCTTCCCTCACCTTCTCAACTCTACCATAAAAACCATTAACCCGACTAATCCACGAAAGCCATGGAACAAACTCCCCAATCTCCACGTTCGTCATCAGCTGGAACAGTTCCCTCAACGCCTTCGTAAACCTCCTCCCGCTTTCCCCTTCCCCAAACCTCCTCCCAAAAGAAGCTCTGCAGATCACATTATTCGAGTGCAGATCAAACAGTTGGCTCAAATCCACCGCCGACCCAGACAAGCAACACGCTCCAATCTTTTCCAACATTAGATCCGTCTCCTCCTCTCTGATAAACTTGAAAGATCCAACCCTCTTGTTGCTGAGAAGCTGAAGAACGCATATGCTCTTCATCTTCCGCCAGTACTCGCCGTAGGGGGCAATGATCACGTCCTTGCGGTAGTGCATGAGGCGGCGCGTGGAGCTCGTGTGGGGCTTGTCGGAGAAGACTAGGTCGTGGTCTTTGAGAAACTGCGCGGCCGCGTCGGCTGACTGGATCACGAGCACGGGCTTGCTGCCGAAGTGGAGGAGCATGACGGGGCCGTGCTTCGCGCCTATGGTTTGGAGGGCGCGGTGAATCAACGCGCTGAGCTGATGGAGGTTTCCGATCACCGGGAGCTTCGGCGGAGATGGTGGTTGGTTTTTTGGAGGGTTGTGGTTGAATACATATTTCTTGATCAACCATGGTAACAATAAAGTGATGAGAATTAGTAGAATTGGCATGTTTTCAAGTGATTAAAATTTTGTGATTAAGTTGATGGATGGATTATGGATATAGATATGGATGCTTCAAATATTGAGGAGTTTTAATATAGTTTTAAGGAGTATCAAACTGTATATTATGTCCGGCCATGTAATAAAATGAATATTTAACGACGGCAATCAATGTTGGTATTTAAAATGAATGGCCTTAAGCGTTGAATATCACCATAAAATATTGCATGCACCCTTAATTAGTATATAGTTTATACTTTTGCTTGGATTGATGGATCTATTTACATTTTAAATCGCGCATTTAACAGAAAGTCAATGGTTGGACATATTCAACTTTCAGCCACGTTCTAGGACTTACTTTAGTGCAGTCAATGTTCATCCATAAAAATAATCTTGACATGAGATACAAATTTTAATGCAAATTTAGTAAAATGAGAGAAACTTGGACCGGTAAATGGATAGAGTGTTATTAGTGAAAAATAGAGCACACCTTATTTTTGAGAAACTTCTCGTAACTAGATAACGATTAATTTTGCTGTCATCCCAAATATTTTACCAATTATACATTAAAACTTATGACATCTAAAATATTTTTTTATAGGACCAATGGAGTATTAAAGTTTTTTCTAGTTATGTACTCCACTAAGTATCTAGTTAGTAATTTTGGTAGTTTTGTTCAAAATTCTCCTATCTTTTAGTTCCTATTTCATTCAAAGGATAAAATATCATTTAAAATTATGTATGGATTAAAATACCCTCGATAACATAATTGCAAAATGGAAAACAGCTTAGCTCGCACTATTCAGGTCAGACTCCCACAAAGCTGTTAGTGTAATACTCACTCCGTCCACAAAATACTCAAATGACACGGATTTTAATACATAATTGGTAAAATGAGAGAGAGAGGGGGAGAGAAAATGTGGTAGAAATAGTATTAGTGGATTGCAAGGTTCCACATTTAGAATGATGTGCATGGTAATTAGTATTTTATGTGGACGGAGGGCAGTGTTTTAAAAACCGGACCGGACCGGCTGGTCGGACCGGTTCAGCCGCGAACCAGTGCTTGGTCCGATCCGGTTTGCATCTAAAAACCAGTTGACATTCAGACCATTTTGAACCGGTAAAACCGGCCGGTTTGGCCGAAACCGGTGACCGTTAAACCGATTCTTTTTAAATCTGCAGTTTTCCAATCTGAATGAAGACTAACTCTTTCACCACTGGACCACATTCATTACTATGGTGGAAGTAATACTTTGGTTATTCTTATATCAACAATTTTTACGTTATTCTATATTTGATCATAGTATGTTTTTATAAAGTACTCCCTTCGTCCCGCTTTAGCAGTCTCAGTTACTTTTGAACACTCGTTTTGTAAAAATGATAATAAATAGTTAAAGTGAAGAAATGGTAAAGTAAGAGAGAGAATAACGTAGATAAGACTATTCTCTATATTATTCTCTATCTTACTTTACTATTTCTTCACTCTAACTATTTATTATCATTTTTACAAAACAAGTGCTCAAAAGCAACCGGAACTGCTAAAGCGGGACAGAGGGAGTAATTCATTAACTATATCTCGATAAATTAATTAGTTAATTATATTATTCGACGTTATAATATGTATTTAATCATTTTTTTATTTAATAAATTTTAATAGGAGTGATATTTTATTAGGCCATCCACAACGCTGTAACTATACCGTCCCTAATTACTATTCGCTGGCCCCACTGTAATTTTTTACTCCATCCCTTAACTAAGGGACGGAACCTGCAACCCTCCGTCCCTTAACCGTCCCTTAAACTGTCCATTAAATTACTATTCATTCAATTTCATTTTTTTTATTTCCAACCAAATTCAGTTAAAAAAACACACTTCATTAAGAATAAAATAAAATTACAACATAAAAAATACAACTTAAAATTCAAAAAATAAAAAAAGTCATAATTAAAATCCTAAAAAAATAAAAATGACATAATTTAAAATACAATTTTATAGAAAATAAAAAAACTACTCCGCCCACGAATCATCCCCCGGAGGAGGCGGTTGAGGTGCACTGAAGCCTTGAGGAGGCGGAATGCCAAGTTGTGCCGCCATAAACGTAACTCCGTTAAGCCAGGCTTGGTATTGGGTGGGCGTAAAGCGGGAAGTGTCCGCCATTGTGGCGGTCATGTACATGGACATAAGGGAGTTCGAGGGACCCCCCGAGCCCGAGCCCGCCTGGCTTGATTCGGCTCGGCCCCTCCACCCTCTAGCCGCCTTCGCCGCATTTCTCCCTTGCGGCCGACGGCGCCCACGGGAGGACCCCCCGACATCGTCTGCCGGGGTCTCCTCCTCCTGCAAGGCAAACTCTTGTGGCCCGCTGCCTGAACCGCCCTCACCAGATGAGTATTGACCACTCGCCGTGTGCTTCGTGCGCTTCGAGGTCGAGCCCGAGCTGGACCGCACACCACCGGCCCACCTTTCCTCGTCCCTGACGACCTCCCAAACATCGGCATATTTAAATTATTTTCCGGTGTCTTCGAAGTAGACCCGCAAAGCCGACCTCAGAATGTCGGCTCCCATGGCTCCGCTTTGGTACTGAGCCGCTTCATGCTTGTAGATGGCGCATAATCGTTTGACCTCTCTGTCGACTCGGTCAAAGTGAGCGCAGAACATCTTATATGTGCGGCGACGGGTCTTTTTCGGATTAACCTCATGATAGGCCTCGGTGACCTTTTCCCAGAAGCACTTCTGGGGTTGTGATTCCAGACGATGGGATCGTACGAGACGCTGATCCAGGCGTTGTATACCACCAGCGTTTCTTTGGGGCCGTACGGATGCCGGCCTAGATCCTCCTCCTCCTCCTCCGCCCTGGAACTTCCCCCACCTCGGCCTCCTCCCCCGCCTCGGCCTTCTTCCGGAGTGGGTTGAACCGGATAATCCTCCCGAATCTGGGAGAGTCCCTGCGAATACCGCGGGGCGGAGGGATGAGTATATGCATCCACATCAAAATTGGGTGGTTGGTACCCCCTTCCCCGGCATCGACGAACTCTGGGTGCCCGGCGTCGACGAACTGGAACCACCCAATGTGTTGTACATGTTCTCCCAATCGCCGAACGCGTTGAGATCCCACGAGCCGGAGCCGCCACCGCCGGAGTTTCCGTCGCCAGACATTTTGTGATGAGATGTTAGATGAAATTTGGAGAGGAGATGTAGATGATTTGGGAAGAATAGATGTGTAGTTGTGTGTGAAATGAGGATGGATTATAAGTATTTATAGAGTAAAAAAATAAAAAAAGGAAAAATGGTTTTTTTTTTTTTTTTTTTTTTATTTTAAAAATTAACTTCATATATTTATATCATATATATGAAGGAGGAAATTACAAATCAACTCCTATAAGAGGAAAGACAAATTACGTCACCCAGGGTTCGAACTCGAGACCTCCAGGATGGACTCGGTATCCAGCACCCTTTACCGCTAGGCCAAGGGGCTTGGATAAAAAAAAAAAAAAAAATGGTTATTAACGGTAGTATTACCGTTTTTCACATTTTTTATTTATTTATTTTTTTATTTAATCCGAATTTTAAAAAAATTAATTATTGCGTCAGCGTGACGATACCCACTCGCGGGACGGCGAGTGGGCGTCACGCATGGCCTGGGAGCGCGCCACATCGCCTTGGCGCGTGGCGAGCCGTCCCCGCGTTTCGTCATGGCGGAACGGGACTGGTGACGGGCTGGGGGCGGGCTGGTGACGGGATGAGACGCTGCAACGCGTCCCGCCCTGGTTCCGTCACGCAGGAACGGAATACGGGCCACCAGCGTAACGTGTTGCGGGTGGCCTTAATCACTAAATTTTAGTATTATCAAACAGATATACTATTAGTTACATACAAATCTGAATATTTTAATTATTTATTTATTTAATTATACTTATCATCAATGAAATTTAATATTATCTTTCGTTAAATTTTATAATTTTATGATATAAGAGTATATAGAAATATATTATTGCATATAATATTTGAGAGGAGTGATCAAGGTCTAACTAATTTTAAGTGTATAACTACAAAATAAATCTTAGCCACACATTTTGTTATTCCAATTTAATCTTATAGGTTAATTTTTTTTTCAGATTTTTGTTAAAAATAATAGCCCAAGGGCATTTTTGGAATTAGAATATCAACATAGAATTCAATATCTTAAACTCAACGTGATTTCTCCCAAATTCAAAGTGTGATTTCTTCCAAATTCAAGCGCTGATTTCTTCCAATCTTGACCAAATTTGTTCACAGAATCAACGTGAATTGTGTTGCGCGATTTCTGAAACAAATTCAGATACCTGTCCAAATTCATTCACGTTTGATCGCGATGTCGCTTCCCGGTCAAATCGCGACGTCTGGATTCCTTATCACATGGCTCACAAGTTCCAAACTTCTAAGGCTCACAAGTTCCTAATTGTTATGGCTCACAAGTTCCGAACTTTATTGAAGTTCATCCTCCTGATGTTGTCTGTAAAAAAAGGGAAGTAGAAGTATGAACTTCTATGGCTCACAAGTTCCGAACTTTATTGAAGTTCATCCTCCTGATGTTGTCTGTACAAAAGGGAAGTAGAAGTAGGAAGAAATCGAAGAAGGAGTTAGCAATGAAGTTATCAATGAAACCAGGTCGAAAATGTGGAAACTGTCATGAGATTGGACACTATGATTCGAGGAATTGCAAAAAGGTGAATGAGAAGGCAAAACAGAGGCAGTGAGGACTTGGACAAAAATAGTTCACTTTGTAGCCTTTGTAGATCACTTATGACCCATTTTTAGTACACTTTTGAGTGATTTTTATTTCAATGCAAATTTACTTTTTGTGTTAAGCTCAAGTGCGAATAAGTTCACTTTTATATGTGTTTGTTTCACTGCTTACAAGTCTTTAGTTCACTTATTACATGTTTTGGTTCATTTATTGTGAACATTTACTTACAGTGAAGTTGAAATACTATAGAGTGTAGTAACTCTTGTGTACAATGATGTAAAACTGCTCTATAGTGATAATCACGATCCTTGAAAAAATATTGGTAAACATTTGAATATGCTCTATAGGAAAGTGAATATGCTTTATAGTGAAGTAAATATTGATTATAGTGTACCGTTTTCCATTTCAGTGAAGTATATTGAGCGTACTGTGATGTATATTGTGCATATAGTGAAGTATCTTCTACATGCCTATAGTTTACTGTTTTTTCATTCAAGTGAAGTATATTGTGTGTTTAGTGAACTATTATATGCTTACAGTGAAGTATATTACCTTTAAAGTGAACTAGTGAAGTAAATATGCTTTATAGTGAAGTAAATATGTACAATGGTGAAGTTAATAGTGAATAAGATATTAACGTAAAATAAGAACTGACTATTGAATTTAGAGTAAAGGCCAAAACTGGTTCTGAACATATGCCCATTTTATGATTTTGGTCCTATACTTTATCTTTTGAATTTTTGCATCCTGAACATTTCAACTCGGATCACAATTGGTCCTACACTAACAATTCAGTCAATTTTTAAACGGTTTTAACCCGATTTTGATGGTTTTAACAGTCCCAATCAGGTTAAAACCGTTTAAAAATTGGTCAAAATCGGGTTAAAACCGTTTAAAAATTGACGAAATTGTTAGTGTAGGACCAATTGTGATCCGAGTTGAAATGTTCAGGATGCAAAAATTCAAAAGATAAAGTATATGACCAAAATCATAAAATGGGCATATGTTCAGGACCAGTTTTGGCCTTTACTCTTGAATTTAATGAAGTTTTCTACAATTGTTCATGAACACTTGAAGTTTACAATCATTTTTTTCACATCTATGTCCATGTTTTTCCTACATTCTTGATAATGCTTTGATGTTTTAACCAAGTTCTTCAATGTCACCATTCTTTGAATTGTCAATCACCACTATACTTTTAGTGCTAAATCTGAAGCATACGGTGTAGTAATGTTCCGCGGCATAAATTGGAAAGAACACCTACAAAGATAATAACAATTTCAGAATAAAATCAATTAGTGAATATAACAAAGAATCTGTTGTATTTAATACTTACCATATGCATACAGAATCACTACTAACATGCATCACAAACACTTCACTCTAACCATGAAATACTTTACTCTAAACATGTTTTACTTCACTGAGATGAAAAAACAGATCACTATAAGCATGGATCACAAACACTTCACTCTAACCATGAAATACTTCACTCTAAACACATTTTACTTCACTGAGTTGAAAAATAGATAACTAATAACATGTATCACAAACACTTCACTCTAACCATGAAATACTCTACTCTAAGCACATTTTACTTCACTAAGATGAAAAAACAGATCACTAATAACATGGATCACAAACACTTCACTCTAACCATGGAATACTTCACACTAAACACATTTTACTTCACTAAAGTGATCAAACAGATCACTATACGCATGGATAACAAACACTTCACTTTAACCATGGAATACTTCACTCTAAGCACATTCTACTTCATTGAGATGAAAAACAGATCACTAATAACATGGATCACAAACACTTCACTCTAAACATGAAATAATTCACTCTATGCACATTTTACTTCACTGAGTTGAAAAAACAGATCACTAATAACACGGATCACAAACACTTCACTCTAACCATGAAATACTTCACTTTAAGCACATTTTACTTCACTGAGTTTTAAAAAAGATCACTAATAACATGCATCACAAACACTTCACTCTAACCATAGAATACTTCACTCTAAGCACGTTTTACTTCACTGAGATGAAAAAATAGTGCACTATAAGCATGGATCACAAACTCTTCACTCTAAACATGGAATACTTCACTTTAAGCACGTTTTACTTCACTGGGATGAAAAAACAAATCACTAATATTTACATCATAAACACTTCACTCTAACCATGAAATACTTCACTCTAAACACATTTTACTTCATTGAGTTGAAAAATAGATAACTAATAACATGCATCACAAACACTTCACTCTAACCATGAAATACTCTACTCTAAGCACATTTTACTTCACTGAGATGAAAAAACAGATCACTAATAACATGGATCACAAACACTTCACTCTAACCATGGAATACATCACTCTAAACACATTTTACTTCACTAAAGTGATCAAACAGATCACTATAAGCATGGATAACAAACACTTCACTTTAACCATGGAATACTTCACTCTAAGCACATTCTACGTCATTGAGATGAAAAACAGATCACTAATAACATGGATCACAAACACTATACTCTAAACATGAAATAATTCACTCTATGCACATTTTACTTCACTGAGTTGAAAAAACATATCACTAATAACACTGATCACAAACACTTCAATCTAACCATGAAATACTTCACTTTAAGCACATTTTACCTCACTGAGTTTTAAAAAAGATCACTAATAACATGCATCACAAACACTTCACTTTAACCATGGAATACTTCACTCTAAGCACATTCTACGTCATTGAGATGAAAAACAGATCACTAATAACATGGATCACAAACACTTCACTCTAAACATGAAATAATTCACTCTATGCACATTTTACTTCACTGAGTTGAAAAAACAGATCACTAATAACACGGATCACAAACACTTCACTCTAACCCTGAAATACTTCACTTTAAGCACATTTTACTTCACTGAGTTTTAAAAAAATCACTAATAACATGCATCACAAACACTTCACTCTAACCATAGAATACTTCACTCTAAGCACGTTTTACTTCACTGAGATGAAAAAATAGTGCACTATAAGCATGGATCACAAACACTTCACTCTAAACATGGAATACTTCACTTTAAGCACGTTTTACTTCACTGGGATGAAAAAACAAATCACTAATATTTGCATCACAAACACTTCACTCTAACCATGAAATACTTCACTCTAAACACATTTTACTTCACTGAGTTGAAAAATAGATAACTAATAACATGCATCACAAATACTTTACTCTAACCATGAAATACTCTACTCTAAACACATTTTACTTCACTGAGATGAAAAAACAGATCACTAATAACATGGATCACAAACACTTCACTCTAACCATGAAATACTTCACTCTAAACACATTTTACTTCACTAAAGTGATCAAACAGATCACTATAAGCATGGATAACAAACACTTCACTCTAACCATGGAATACTTCACTCTAAGCACATTCTACGTCATTGAGATGAAAAACAGATCACTAATAACAAGGATCACAAACACTTCACTCTAACCATGAAATAATTCACTCTATGCACATTTTACTTCACTGAGTTGAAAAAACAGATCACTAATAACACGGATCACAAACACTTCACTCTAACCATGAAATACTTCACTTTAAGCACATTTTACTTCACAGAGTTTTAAAAAAGATCACTAATAACATGCATCACAAACACTTCACTCTAACCATAGAATACTTCACTCTAAGCACGTTTTACTTCACTGAGATGAAAAAATAGTGCACTATAAGCATGGATCACAAACACTTCACTCTAAACATGGAATACTTCACTTTAAGCACGTTTTACTTCACTGGGATGAAAAAACAAATCACTAATATTTGCATCACAAACACTTCACTCTAACCATGAAATACTTCACTCTAAACACATTTTACTTCACTGAGTTGAAAAATAGATAACTAATAACATGCATCACAAACACTTCACTCTAACCGTGAAATACTCTACTCTAAGCACATTTTACTTCACTGAGATGAAAAAACAGATCACTAATAACATGGATCACAAACACTTCACTCTAACCATGAAATACTTCACTCTAAACACATTTTACTTCACTAAAGTGATCAAACAGATCACTATAAGCATGGATAACAAACACTTCACTCTAACCATGGAATACTTCACTCTAAGCACATTCTACGTCATTGAGATGAAAAACAGATCACTAATAACATGGATCACAAACACTTCACTCTAACCATGAAATAATTCACTCTATGCACATTTTACTTCACTGAGTTGAAAAAAACAGATCACTAATAACACGGATCACAAACACTTCACTCTAACCATGAAATACTTCACTTTAAGCACATTTTACTTCACTGAGTTTTAAAAAAGATCACTAATAACATGCATCACAAACACTTCACTCTAACCATAGAATACTTCACTCTAAGCACGTTTTACTTCACTGAGATGAAACAATAGTGCACTTATAAGCATGGATCACAAACACTTCACTCTAAACATGGAATACTTCACTTTAAGCACGTTTTACTTCACTGGAATGAAAAAACAAATCATTAATATTTGCATCACAAACACTTCACTCTAACCATGAAATACTTCACTCTAAACACATTTTACTTCACTGAGTTGAAAAATAGATAACTAATAACATGCATCACAAATACTTTACTCTAACCATGAAATACTCTACTCTAAACACATTTTACTTCACTGAGATGAAAAAACAGATCACTAATAACATGGATCACAAACATTTCACTCTAACCATGAAATACTTCACTCTAAACACATTTTACTTCACTAAAGTGATCAAACAGATCACTATAAGCATGGATAACAAACACTTCACTCTAATCATGGAATACTTCACTCTAAGCACATTCTACGTCATTGAGATGAAAAACAGATCACTAATAACATGGATCACAAACACTTCACTCTAACCATGAAATAATTCACTCTATGCACATTTTACTTCACTGAGTTGAAAAAACAGATCACTAATAACACGGATCACAAACACTTCACTCTAACCATGAAATACTTCACTTTAAGCACATTTTACTTCACTGAGTTTTAAAAAAGATCACTAATAACATGCATCACAAACACTTCACTCTAACCATAGAATACTTCACTCTAAGCACGTTTTACTTCACTGAGATGAAAAAATAGTGCACTATAAGCATGGATCACAAACACTTCACTCTAAACATGGAATACTTCACTTTAAGCACGTTTTACTTCACTGGGATGAAAAAACAAATCACTAATATTTGCATCACAAACACTTCACTCTAACCATGAAATACTTCACTCTAAACACATTTTACTTCACTGAGTTGAAAAATAGATAACTAATAACATGCATCACAAACACTTCACTCTAACCATGAAATACTCTACTCTAAGCACATTTTACTTCACTGAGATGAAAAAACAGATCACTAATAACATGGATCACAAACACTTCACTCTAACCATGAAATACTTCACTCTAAACACATTTTACTTCACTAAAGTGATCAAACAGATCACTATAAGCATGGATAACAAACACTTCACTCTAACCATGGAATACTTCACTCTAAGCACATTCTACGTCATTGAGATGAAAAACAGATCACTAATAACATGGATCACAAACACTTCACTCTAACCATGAAATAATTCACTCTATGCACATTTTACTTCACTGAGTTGAAAAAACAGATCACTAATAACACGGATCACAAACACTTCACTCTAACCATGAAATACTTCACTTTAAGCACATTTTACTTCACTGAGTTTTAAAAAAGATCACTAATAACATGCATCACAAACACTTCACTCTAACCATAGAATACTTCACTCTAAGCACGTTTTACTTCACTGAGATGAAACAATAGTGCACTTATAAGCATGGATCACAAACACTTCACTCTAAACATGGAATACTTCACTTTAAGCACGTTTTACTTCACTGGAATGAAAAAACAAATCATTAATATTTGCATCACAAACACTTCACTCTAACCATGGAATACTTCACTATAAGCACGTTTTACTCCACTAAAATGAAAAAAAACAGAGCAATATAAGGTAGGAATTACTCACGATTGGAGTCTTTGGTTACATTTTTTTCTGTCGATCAAAACCTACATAAAAAAAGAGAAGAAATTACTAACAATTGGAGTATATTACAATCTTAATGTCAAAACGATTTTAAGCCTAATTAACTGTTGATTCTTTTTTTTAACTCCTATATAAGGGAGGAAATTACGAATAAACTCTTATACTATAGATAGGAGGAAATTACAAAATTAAATGTTCAAATCTAAATCGGTTGAAGAAATGTTAATAAAACATGAGTTTGACGATGAAATGAGAGAAATCGGAATGCGAAATCTAAATCGGTTGAAGAAACTAGTAGAACAACTTACATTTTGAAAAATCTTTCTGATTTGAATCCATTTGTTCGACGACGGAATGAGGCGACGAAATGAAAGAACTGGATGTTGACAGCGACGGAATGAGGCGACGGCGACGGCGACAGAGTGAGAAATTTAAAATTTCGAGAAGAAGGGAAGAAGAGCAATGGCGAGAGATGAATTAAGTAAATGAGAGAGTAATTCAAAGATTAACCCTTATTTTATTTGTTAAATGTCCATTATACCCCTGCCTTCTTATAGTGAAGTAAATGTTTAATATAGTGAACTGCTTTCTCCTCCAATTTCAAAAATCACATAGGTTAATATCAGCCCTTGATTTCTTAATCTTGTGGCTCATTCTCTAGTTATGCCTTTAATAGGCATTTGCCCTATACTACTACTCTAATATTTGATATATTTATATAATATATATTTAATTATATATTTGCTACAGTATTCCGGTCCGATAAGAAATATTATATATTTTCCTTTCCCATTTGTGAACGACACGATTTTAATAAGAAATTAGTAAAGTAAGAGAGATCGTAGAAAAATTAGATAAAGTAGGAGAAGGAAAGAGAAAATGTAAGAGAGATGACAAAAGGTGGGTAAAGTATGAGAGAATGTTTCCATTTTGGAAATGTGACTATTTTTGGGGACATCCCAAAATGTTAAAATGAAACTTTTTTTCGTATATTAAAATGAGACTCACATTCAATTATCTTTTTTCACTCAAAATTTTTCAAACCAATGTCAAACTCAACTGAAACTCTTAATCGCGGATGGATGAGGTACATAATATATAGGGAAACACTAATTTTTTTTACATACCAGAAGGATTGCTTTGATACCATCTCTATCAATGGAAGCCTTGAGCAAAATATCAACAAAATTGTCTTTGTTTCCATCAGTACTCTCTTCAACCACCATCTCTAAGAATTGATCAAACTTTTGTCTCACCTTTTCAACTCTACCATGAAAGCCATTAAGACGACTGATCCACGAAAGCCATGGAACACATTCTCCAATCTGCTGATTATCTCCCAGTAGCTCGACCAGTTCTCGAAACATCATCGTAAACCTCCTCCCTCTTTCCCATTCCCCAAACCTCCTCCCAAAAGCAGCTCTACAGATCACATTATTCGAGTGCAGAGCAAACAGCTGGCTCAAATCCACAGGCGTTTCAGACGATCCAATCTCTTCTAACAAGAGGGCTGTCTCTTCCTCTCTGATAAACATGTAAGATTGAACCCTTTTGTTGCTCAGCAGTTGAACAACACTTTGCTTTTTAATTTCCTCCAGTACTCGCCGTAGGGGGCGGTGATCACGCCCTTTAGATCGTACAGGAGCCGCTGCGTGGAGCTCGTGTGGGGCCTGTCGGAGAAGATGAGGTCGTGGTCTTTGATGATCTGTGCAGCTGTGTCGGCTGATTGGACAACCAGCACGGGATTGCTGCCGAATTGGAGGAGCATGACTGGGCCGTGCTTCGCGCCTAGGCTTTGGAGGGAGCGGTGGGTCAGCGCGTTCAGCTGGTGGAGGTTTCCGATCACCTGGAGCTTCGGTGGAGATGGTGGTTGTTTGTTTGAAGGCTGGTGGTTCAATATGTAGTATTTCTTGAGTGATGAGTCCGCGAATTATTGATGATGATGAATGCTCGTAAAAATAAATTACGACACGGTGAATTTACGTGGTTCGATTTACTGAGGTAAATCTACGTCCACGGGAAGAAGGGAGGGCAAGATTGTATTGCTTGATCTGGGATTACAGCTTACAACACAGATTTGCTATATGATTTTATCTCTAGAGAGCTTAACCCTTTTCTATCTGATCTAAGTTCTATTTATACATTGAACTAAGGTCGTGGTTTGCAGCCCCACTAACAAGATCGTGGGTGAGCAAGTTCGTACCTCAATAACTGCTTCGTACCACTAAATAGATCGTGGGTATAGCGGAGGTCGTGGAGGCCTTTCATGAGTCCACTAACTCCTAGTTCGGTCGAATGCTGAGACCGAACTGCTGGACTTTACCGATCAGCTCTTGCCGATCTGAGAGGAGAGCTTGACTGGTCGGCTTTTACCGAGCTGTAGGCTGAGTCCGAACTCTTTGGTCGTGCCGAACTCTTTGGTGCCGAACAGATACTCTTTCTTGGGCTCTGGGCTGATGGGCCGTCACTATTATTGGGCTTGCCATTAGGGTTTAGTTCGTACCCCATCACTACCCCCCCCGAAAAGCGAAGTGAATCACTTCGGCGAGGTGAGTCACTTCGGCATTCTGGATAATGGTAAGGGGGAGGCTGACGTCAGGGGACGTGCCTTGCGCGTGCCTGCATTAAATGCGACAGTAAAATCCGGCCGTTGAATCCTGAAAAGGTGGGATTCGAAACGGCGCAACGATCTCGAAATCTTTCCCGAATCTGATAAATATGCTCCTTTTTCCTCATTTGAACACCTTTGCTGTTGCGTCTTCTATACTCTCTCTTTCTCGAGAAATTTTCTTCCGCTTTCACGAGCTTCTTCAGACTTTCTTCACCTTCAAAAAGTAAGAAAAATGTCTTCTTCTTCTTCGGAGTCGGGTAGCGGTAGGAAAGGGGATAAGGGGTCTTCTGGCCGGAAAGAGTCTGGGGAGAAGACCGTAGAGTATTTCCATAGTATTTTGAGTAAGGATACTGTGATATCCCTACCCGAAAAATACTTTTTTCCTGGGGGGAAGGCGGTGGTACCTGACGGTGATCATAGGGCTGACTCCCCGCCGGAGGGGTACGCCACCGTGTACGAGGCCTGCTTAGAATGCGGGCTTCGTTTCCCCCTCCCTTCCGCCTTTATAGATTTACTAGATTTTTTTCAGCTTCCTTTAGGCCAAGTGACTCCGAACTCTTGGAGGCACTTGTCGGCCTTCGCTGCCGAACTCCGTAGGTTAGGAAGGGATTTGTCTTTGAAGGCGATCCTTAAATTTTTTCAATTTAAGAGGAAGGGGTCTTGGTTTTACTTGATCCCTTTACAGCCCTTTAGGGCCTTTTGTAAAACGAAGTGGCCGAAGTGGCAAAATCGCTTCTTCTACTATGATAGGACCGCGGCTCCTAGTTTTCCCTGGAGAGGGCCGGAGTCCGTTATCCGTCACCCTCGGCCTGAACCGTTGGACGCGCTCGATGGCGAGCTCAACAAGATTCCCATAGTTAGGAAACAATACACGGAGTCTGAGCTCGTCAAGGGCGACGTCGTGTTCGACATCTCGTCTTCGGACGAAGAGGCCGAGGGTGAGGATTTCTCTTTATCTTTATGCTCTACTGCTTTAACGAAGAAAATCTGACTTTGCTTTCTTGCTTTTTGGCAGTGTACATGCTGAGTAAGGCTAGCCGCAAATCTTCGGAGTCCAAGGAGCCGGAGAGGCCGAAAACCACCAGCTCGGCGTCTGATGCCGAGAGGACTCCGAAAAGGCAAAAAACCTCTTCGGATCCGAAGAAGCCGGAGTCGACTTCGGCAAAGGGGAGGGGGAAGGCCCAGAAGCCCCCGAGAGCGCCAGAGAAAGACGTGGTCTTGGCGCCTCCTTCGGAACATATCTGTGAGCCGTTTTTATGGCCCACGGACTTCGCCGAGGTGAATTCTCTTCTTGATTTTCTGGCCTTGCTTTTTTCCTGTATTTTTTGTGGCCCCTTTGTTGACTTTTTTCTTTATTCATTTTCAGAGGAACGATATGCTCTCCAAGCTCGTCGCCGTCGAACTCTCCAAAGCGTCCAATGACTATGCCGAGATGCAGAGGAAGTTGGCGGCTGCTTGTCATCGGGCCGAACAGGCTGAGGCTAACTTTGAGAAGGCCAGAGCTGCTAGGATTTCGGCCCAGGATGAAGCTCAGTTTGCCAAAAACCAGCTCGTCATCCAGCGAGAGCAGACGAAGCGGAGCGATGCTGCTGCCGTGGTTGCCCAAGGGGAGGCTCTCCGTGTTTACACGGAGAAACTCTTTTTGAGCAGCCAGTTCTCGGCCTTTGTCGGTAGCCTGGTAAGGCTAATTGCCGATAAGGGCGAGCAGGGGGCCGACGTCGTGCTGCCTCTGTACAGCCGAGAGATAGCAGCTCGGCTTCAGAATCTGCCGCTCCTTGAGGAGCTCGCTTCATCCTCGGTCCTGCTTTCTGCAGACCGAGTCCGGAGTTGTCGAGCTGATCGGGACGAGAACCTGGAGGCTATCTTTGCCTCCGTGGGACCCGTTTCACCCGCTTCGACTTACAACGGAGAGGGTGAGGCCGAGCCGCCGGAGCTGGAGGCCGAAGTCGAGCGGGCCGGGCATCCGGAGAAGGAGGCCGATCAGGAGGCGGAGGCGAGGCCGGCAGGAGGCGAGGCGGAGGCTGAGGTAGTTCAGGAGAAAGAAGCTGAACCAGACCAAGGAGCCGGAGACGAAGCTGGCGGAGTATGATTTCGTCTCCCTTCTCTTAGTCCAGTTTCTTCCTTGTAAAATGGCCTTGAAGCCCTCCTAGTGTAAAAAATTTTCCTTGTGAATGAAAAATTCTCTACACTTGTCTTCGTATAGCTTTTCGTACTCGCCTTTATTCCTGTTGTATTTTACTATCTGCTCGGTACAGCTGCCGAACTAATATAGCTGCTTTGTACTCAAGGAGATGGAGATACTTCACTGGAAACGGCTGTACTCTTCGGCTTTAGACGAAGCTGAGAAAAGAGCTATAGCCGATCAGACGAAGAATGACGAGCTTCTGGCTCGTTTAGTGAAGCTGGAGGCCGATAATAAGGACTTAGAGTCCGATAAGAAGGATCTGGAGGCCGAGCTGAATACGACCGTTGCTGAGAGGACTGCGTACGAGGATTACATCCGTGTGCGCGGGGGATTGACCATATCAGATGTTCAGAGTCGAGTTGACGAACTGTGGGAGGAATATCATGTACTCCGGAGGAACAATGCGCTGGAGAGCTCGGCTTGCCAACAAATTGTGAAATCATTACGGCGCTGGGCTTCTCGGTACGACATTGTTCTTTCTCGGCGCCCCTCCATAGAAAGATTCCTTCGGCATGTCGTGCCAACAGATGCTCGCACTCCAGATCAAACCTTTGGTTCCCTTGTTCAAAATCCTACTCCTAGTCAACAACGAACTCCGGAACAGCCGGAAACGTCAAGACGAGAACGGGCTCAGGAGCAACCGGAATCGTCAAGACAGGGACGGACTGAAATTCGCCGAGGAGTTGTGACTATGAGCGAGCAAGATCAGCAGATGCTTATTGCAGAGACTCTTCATCGCCGAGGTGTTAGGACTTCTCGGGCTCGGGGAAGAGGCGTTGGGTCGAGGATAGCATCTCGTCGACCTGCTTATTCTTCATCTGCTCGGAACCACCGAACTCGGCTTCCAGAGGATTTTGCAGATAGGTGGCTTAACTTCAGCAACCCTGGACAGTAGAATAGTCCTTTGTAATAGCGTAACGCCATTTTGTAGGGTAGCTGAGTTGTATGCCGAACTTTGAAAAATGAAATTTTGTTTTCGCTTCTAACACTGTATTTACAGCTTAGCGAAAAAATTTCATCGTACTTGTCCTCGGTCTTATGAAGTAAACTTCTTTGACCGGACTTGGTCCTTGGTCTTATGAAGTAAACTTCTTTGACCGGACTCGTCTTTGGTCTGATGAAATAAACATCTTTGACCGGACTCGTCTTTGGTCTGATGAAATAAACATCTTTGACCGGACTCGTCTTTGGTCTGATGAAATAAACATCTTTGACCAGACTTGGTTTGTGTTCTAATTTGGCGATTTTTGTCGCCGGGATCGAACTTTCCCTTGTCCTAATTCGGCGAGTTTTATCGCGTGGATCGGACTTTCCCATTTAACCGAAGTGGTCTTATGCAGTAAACCTCTTTGACTAGACATGGTCGTCCCCGGTCTTATGAGGTAAACTTCTTTGACCGAACTTGGTCGTCCTAATTCGGCGAGGTTTATCGCGTGGATCGGACTTTCCCTTATTGCAGTTCGTTTCAGACGAAGTGCTTGTTAAGCTGAATTGCGGTCTTGTATCCTCCTTGGAAGCTTGGACTCACAATCGTTGGCTTATTGCAGTTCGTTTCAGACGGACTGCTTGTTAAGCTGACTTGTGGTCTTATATCCTCCTTAGAAGCTTGGACTCACAATAGTCTTTAATAATCGATCTAAAAAGGGGATCAGTCTTTAAAGAACGATATACCTTGGTACCATTTGTAAGAGACGACAAGCACATAGAGACAAAACACATAGAGAAAAAATGAAAAAGACGAAAGAAAAAACTTTAAACTTTTTATAAAACGACAAGTAAAAGGTACAAGTAAAAACAAACAAATAAAAACATGTACCCCTATGACCGAACTAGACACAAGACAGACTGACCGGACTTTGTCTCTTACAAGTGGAACTTCTTGAGGTTGGAGACGTGCCATGTTCGGGGTACTTGTTCTCCTGACATGTGAGTCAATTTATAAGACCCTTTGCCGAGGACTTCCGACACCCGATATGGACCCTCCCATGTGGGTTCGAGTTTGCCCAGCTTTTCTGCTCGGCTTACTTCGTTGTTTCTCAAGACGAGATCTCCCACTTGAAATTGAAGCTTTTTCACCCTTTGGTTATAATACCGGGCTACTTGCTCCTTATACTTGGCTGCTTTTATGCACGCCAATTCTCTTCTTTCTTCGGCGAGATCTAGTTCTGCTCTCAGTCCGTCGTCATTCATTTCTGAGGAGAAAGTTAGAGTTCGGGGACTGGGTACGCCGATCTCCACCGGAATTACGGCTTCAGTGCCGTACACCAGACTATACGGAGTTTCACCGTTGGAGGTTTTGGGCGTAGTTCGGTAGGACCATAGGACTTGAGGGAGATTTTCTACCCATTGTCCTTTGGCTTGTTCTAACCGAGCTTTTAACCCTTTCACCAGAATCCGGTTCGTTACTTCCGTTTGTCCGTTTGCTTGGGGATGGGAGACCGAAGTGAACCGCTGTTGAATGTTCAGCTCTTGGCACCAATTCTTGAACGTCTTGTCGGTGAACTGAGTCCCATTATCCGAGATGAGGATGTGGGGTATGCCAAATCGGCACACTATGTTCTTCCAGACGAAGTCCAATGCCTTTGAGCTCGTTATCGTAGCTAATGGTTCAGCCTCCACCCACTTCGTGAAGTAGTCCACGGCAACGATAAGGAATTTCATTTGCCGAGGAGCTTGAGGAAGTGGTCCCACTATGTCTATGCCCCATTGCATGAAAGGCCAAGGGCTTTGCATAGTGTATAGATCGGTCTGCGGCATCCTTGGGACATTTGCATGAATTTGGCACTTCGTACACTTCTTGACGAGCTGCACTGCCTCTTGTACCATGGTTGGCCAATAATATCCCCATCTCAGAACTTTTTTAGCTAAAGCTCTGGCTCCGATGTGGCTACCGCACGATCCTTCATGAACTTCTCTGAGGATGTAGTCCGTCTCTTCTGGTCCTACGCACCGCAATAACGGCTGGAGGTAAGACTTTCTAAAGAGGACTCCTTCATGAAGTTCGTACCGAAGTGCTCGGCACGTGACCTTCCGAGCTTCTCTCTTATCCTCGGGCAATTGTCCTTGATCCAGATACTGCAAGATCGGCGTCATCCAGTTCGGCGAGCTGGATACTGAATGTACCTCGGCTTCATCAATGCTTCGATGCATTAATTCTTCCGCCTTTGAGCTCGGATCTGAGGCCAACTTACTTAAGGTATCTGCTCGGCTATTTTCCGCTCTGGGAATGCGGATTATCCGAAAATAGGAGAAACTTCGGCTGATGCTTTGCGCTTTGTCCAAATACTTCTTCATTCTCTCGTCACGGGCTTCACTTGTACCCAACATGTGATTTACTATGACTTGTGAATCACAATGGACTTTGAGAGATTTGACGAGCAGACTTCGCGCTAACTGGAGTCCGGCCAGGAGGGCTTCGTACTCGGCTTCATTATTAGTAGTGGGGAATAGGAACCGAAGTGAGTAGGTTACCTCGTGTCCGTCGGGAGCGACAAGTAAAATACCAGCTCCACTTCCCATCTTGTTCGAAGCTCCATCTACGAACCCGCTCCAGCAGTCCGGCGGCTCTACTTCGGATTCCAAGGGCTGTGCTAGTTCGGCATTGGCAGAATTCTTCTGTTCGGCAATAACAGGAATTGCTTGATCGAACTTCGCTTCTGCAAGAAAATCTGCCAAGGCTTGTCCCTTGATGGCTTTCCGAGGTAGATATTCAATTGTGTGCTCTCCCAACTCTATAGCCCACTTGGCGATTCTGCCTGATGCTTCTGGTTTGGTCAACACTTGCCGAAGTGGCAGATCAGTTAAGACGCATACCTTGTGAGCATAGAAGTATGGCCGCAGTCTCCTTGCTGCATTTACTAATGCCAGAGCAATCTTTTCCAGTGGTTGATACCTGGTTTCTGGACCTCTTAATGCTCGGCTTGTAAAATAGATGGGAAGCTGCTTTAGGCCTTCTTCTCGTACAAGCACCGCGCTGATGGTTTGATCCGATGCCGCTAAGTATAAGAATATTACTTCGGCTTCGGTTGGAGCAGAGAGAATAGGAAGCTCGGCTAGATAACTTTTGAGCTCGTCAAAGGCCTTTTTCTGCTCGGCTCCCCACTCGAACTTTGGTGCCTTTTTCAACACCTTGAAGAACGGCAGTTGCTTTTCGGCTGCTTGGGAAAGGAATCGATTCAGTGCGGCTAGACATCCGGTTAGCCTTTGCACGTCATGTATGGACTTCGGCATTGCCATGTTCTGAACGATTTGAACTTTTGAGGGGTTTGCCTTGAGTCCGTCCTTTGAAACCCAACAACCCAGAAACTTTCCCGAATCTACCAAAAAGGTACACTTTTGGGGATTAAGTTTGAGGTTGGCTTTCTTGAGCACGTTGAGAGTGGACTTGAGGTTGTGCTCGTACTCCGAAGTGCTTTTGCTTTTGACGACTATATCGTCAACATACACTTCGACCTCCTTTCCAATCAGGTGCCGAAAAAGCTTGTCTACCATCCTTTGATAAGTGGCTCCGGCATTCTTTAAACCGAATGGCATCTTTTTATAAGCGAAAATGCCGAAATCAGTAATGAAGGCCGTTTTGGAAGCGTCAATCTCATCCATTAAAACTTGATGGTATCCTTTGTACAGATCAAGAAAACAAAAAATTTCAAAGCCTATCAAAGCTTCTACTTTTTTATCTATGTTCGGAAGGGGATAGCAATCTTTGGGACAGTGCTTATTTAGATCGGTGAAATCTATGCACATCCGCCATCCTCCTTCCTTTTTCTTGATCATGACAGGATTGGCCACCCACGAAGGATACTTCACTTCGAATAACACATCCGCCTTCAATAATTGACGGACTTCGTCATGGATGACTTGACTTCGTTCTGCCGCAAAGAGTCTTTGCTTCTGTTTTATCGGCCGGACTGAAGGATCAATATTTAACCGATGAGTGATTACCTCGGGGGGCACTCCGGTCATGTCCAACGGAGACCATGCAAAGACGTCTTTATACTCCTTGAGGAGCTGGATGGTTTTTTCCCGAAGTAGGGGCGTTCCCGCGAAGCCGATCTTAACCGTTCTGGATGGATCGTCTTCGTACAGCTGAACTGTCATCGAGTTCGGCTCCGGTATGACTTCGGTCATCGCCTCTGACTCCGGCTGCTGTGATTGCTATGCTTGGTGGTGCCGATCTGACTGCTCGGCACTTCTAAGCGCAATTTGCAGACATTCCTTTGCTCTCTTTTGGTCACCTCGGATGACCGCTATCCCTCCTTTAGTAGGGATCTTGATGGTGAGGTGATAGGTGGAGCAAACGGCCCGAACTGTGTTGAGCCAGTCTCTTCCCAGGATGACGTTGTACGGGGACCGAGCTTTCACCACGAAAAACTCAATCATCGTACTGGAGCTAGTAGGCGCTTTCCCCACCGTGATCGGAAGGCTGATAATACCTTCAGGGCGGGTGTCCTCCTGAGTGAAGCTCTTCAGGGGAAGCGGAGCCGGATTGAGCCGAGCTGGGTCCACTTCTAGTTTGTCGAAGCACTCTTTAAAAAGAATGCTAACCGACGCTCCTGTATCCACAAACACCCTGTGGATCAGTTTGTTTGCCACTCCGGCTTGGATGACAATGGCGTCTTGGTGAGGAGAGATGGCCGGGACGGGATCAGCAGCCGAGAACGTAATCACTTCGTCCTGCTTCAGCCTTTTATGCGTTGGCTCCTCTCGATTGGAGCCTCTGCGTTCTGACTTTAGGGACGACTTGGTCTTCCCGGCAGGGAGCGCGTCAATAGTCTGGATTACTCCATCATATTGCGGCTCGTCATCGTCTTCGGGATCCGGCTGCCTTTTCGGATCCTGAGGAGCGCAGTTCGCACCACTCTGCTTTTTATTCTTCTTTGGCTGCTTACTTCGGTATTTTTTCAATGTCCCTGCCTTCACAAGAACATCGATACCTGCAGCCAAGTTTCTGCACTCCTCAGTATCGTGACCGTGGTCTTGATGGTAGGAGCAGTAGTTATCCTGTGGTCGGCGCGCGGCTGATTTCGTCATCCGCTTTGGCTTTTCGAATAGGTCAGAGTGCAGTTCGAAAATTTCCGCTCTCGGCTTGTTCAGCGGTACGAACTGAGCGGGCGGCTTCTCGGGATTGAGACGAGGTCCCAATCTGTCTTGCACCGGAGCCCTTTGAATTCTTTCAAATGGAGTCCGGCGAGGATGCCCCTGATCGCTATGATCGGGCTTCCTTCTGTCTCCTCGGGACGATGAGCTGTCTAACGACCGTTTGCGACGGTCTGCCTCATCGGCCCGGGAGTACTGGTCCGCAATGTCCCACATTTCCTGAGCTGTCTGCGGACCGCACTCAACGAGCTTCCTGTAGAGAGCTCCGGGCAGGATTCCATTTTGGAATGCCGAGATGACAAGCAGATCGTTGAGATCGTCTACTTGCAGGCATTCCTTGTGGAATCTTGTCATAAAGTCGCTGATTTTTTCGTCGCGACCTTGACGAATGGAAAGCAGCTGAGCCGAAGTGATTCGGGCTTCCGCTTTCTGAAAGAACCTCCTGTGGAAGGCATCCATTAGATCTCGGTAAGATCTGATGCTGCCCTGGGGGAGGCTATCGAACCACCTTCTCGCGTTCCCGATGAGCAGCTCGGGAAACAGCTTGCACATGTGGACCTCGTTGAGACCCTGGTTCGCCATGTTATATTGATAGCGCCCCAAGAAATCGTGAGGGTCCACGAGCCCGTCGTAAGTCATCGACGGAGTTCGGTAGTTCTGTGGTAGGGGAGTTCGGGTGATGTCGTCCGAGAACGGAGTCTTCAGTGCTCCGTACACGGCGAATCCGATATCTCGTCGGTATGGAGGAGATTGAGTTCTCCTGTGATTCCGGTACCGAGGAGGAACAGGAATCTGTCGGGGTTGAGGATTCTTTCTCCTGGGAGATGCGACACTACTGCGGTAGTGACTTTCTTGTGCGGAGGGAGAAGGAGAATCCGTCGTTTTCGTCTCCGGCTGCTTTTGGCTTTTTCGCAGGAAGGTTAAGAATTCCTCCTGCTTTTCAGCCAAAAACTGCTTGACAGCCTCATTCAAATCGGGCTGCTGGGAAGACTCAGTGGGACGATTTTTGGAGCGGCTTGTTCCTTCGCCATGAGAACTGGTGGTGGATTTATCCCTAGGCTGTTTTCCCGACCTATGGGATGGATTGGCTTCCTCCTGGTTCTCACGGGCTGGAATACGGGTATTCTGCGATCTGGTATGCATTTTTTGGGTGGAAAAAATGGATCAAAAATTCGCTTTATCACAAATTTTGTTCTCTGTTTCCCACAGACGGCGCCAGTGATGAGTCCGCGAATTATTGATGATGATGAATGCTCGTAAAAATAAATTACGACACGGTGAATTTACGTGGTTCGATTTACTGAGGTAAATCTACGTCCACGGGAAGAAGGGAGGGCAAGATTGTATTGCTTGATCTGGGATTACAGCTTACAACACAGATTTGCTATATGATTTTATCTCTAGAGAGCTTAACCCTTTTCTATCTGATCTAAGTTCTATTTATACATTGAACTAAGGTCGTGGTTTGCAGCCCCACTAACAAGATCGTGGGTGAGCAATAACTGCTCAATAACTGCTTCGTACCACTAAATAGATCGTGGGTATAGCGGAGGTCGTGGAGGCCTTTCATGAGTCCACTAACTCCTAGTTCGGTCGAATGCTGAGACCGAACTGCTGGACTTTACCGATCAGCTCTTGCCGATCTGAGAGGAGAGCTTGACTGGTCGGCTTTTACCGAGCTGTAGGCTGAGTCCGAACTCTTTGGTCGTGCCGAACTCTTTGGTGCCGAACAGATACTCTTTCTTGGGCTCTGGGCTGATGGGCCGTCACTATTATTGGGCTTGCCATTAGGGTTTAGTTCGTACCCCATCATTGAGCATCCATGATGACAAGAACAATGTGACGAGAATAAGTAGAATTGGCATGTTTTTCGATTGATTGATATTCGGATAAAGGGGGTTTATGTTTTAATATACTCCCTCCGAATCCATTAAATAGTTATTGAAAAAAATTAGTGGAATGTGGACCCTACTTTTATATACCTTAAATGAGAAATTGGTAAAGTAAAAGATAGAAGGAAAAAAAGTTGATAAAGTAAACGATAAATGAAGAAAAACCGGATAAAGTATGAAAGAGAGGAGAAAAAGTAGGTAAAATATGAGAGATAAACTTTCCATTTATAGAAACAAGACTTTTTTTTGTGAACATCCCAAACTGATAAAATGAGTTAGTCAAATGTGGAGTACATACTAAAAATACTTCCTCCGTTCCATAGTAGTAGATTCATTTTGCATTTTTAGTACGTTCCATAATAGTGGAATCATTTCCCCTTTTTAGTAAAAGTCAACACATTTCTTGTCATTTACTTTATTCTCTCTTCATCTCTCTACCTTTTTCATTTTCTACTTTATTTTTCCTTTACCTAACCCACTTAACTCAATTTTTTCTTAAATCTCGTGGCGAAAAGAAATGATTCCACTACTATAGAACGGAAGGAGTAGTCCCATTTATGCACAAATCGACATCTTTTGGTGTTATTACAAACGGTAATATTTCAATAAAATAAGAATGAGAAAGGAAAAAAATAAAGGAATATAAAAAAGAAAAATACTTAAATTAATGAAACACATCGTTTTGAATATCGTTAAAAGATGATATTTTATGCATAAATGAATAATTGAGAAAAATTGAAACTTCGTCATTTAATATTCCAATTTCAAAATTTTTGAAATAGACTTTAATTTAATTAAATTTCATCATTTAAATAACTATTAATCAAAAACTTTATAATAATGGAGAAGTTCTAATATTCCGTATGAAATTAATTAGTATATACAGTATATACTAGGTCCGCCATGTATGCATAGCTTGTCTATTTCGATGTGAATCAAACGAATAATTAAATTAACCACGGCATTACATGTTGAATATTTAATTGAATGGCCTTAAGCGTTGACTGTCACCTTAAAATATTGCATGCCAAGTTGTCACCCTTAATTAGTCTAGTTTGTACTTTTCTTGATTTAGTGTTGGAAAATATGTATTTTTATATAAAATTAATAAATTATTAAAAATTAATAAATTAAGAGAGACATAGAAAAAAGTGATTAGTATTTCCACATTATTTGAGAGAGAAACTTTTTTCATAAATAGGTAACGACTAATTTTTGTGGACAGAATGAAATTGGTATTGTTTATTAAGTTAGTTTGTATATGTTAAAGTTAGAGTTAAAGTTTGATTAGAAGTCTAATTGATATTCGTAATTGTGATGGAATCACACACAATTTTGTTATTTGAATCTTCTATATGCTTTTGCAATTTTCCAAAGGCATATTAGGAGGAATCCGGTTTGAAACCATGCATTGGCCCAAACCCGATGGGCCAAATCAGGCCGTTGAAATTTAATAACACTGGTCCGTATCTTGTGTGGGCTTTAGCCTTTAGGCCTCCAAACCAGCCTAGATATTCCTTTACATGCTATAGGATATGATAATGATTATTACATATAGTCATATGACTCATATATTATGGTCGGCCTTATGATGATATTTTCTATTAACATTATTTATCATTTATTAACATCAAATATATATGGAAATTTAATAATTTAGTCATCAGTTTGCAGTTTGTATGAAAAATGTGATTTGCATTATAAGGACCCAACTATAGTTTGTGCTCTAGTTAGTAATTTTGGTAGTTTATCCCATCTTAAATTCCTATTTTAAATCTTCAATTGTTTATAAATCTGCCTAGATGGTAATTTCCTTCACATGCTTATAACAATATTCAAAGTGTAAGCTTGTGTATGATCTCTATAGCGTGTTATGTTCCAATCGAAATTGGCACAACAAGAAGAGGATTCTTTCTATGAATATTAACACCAGGCTGTTCCATCACGTCCAAATCCTCACATTTAGCTCCCATTGGCAGTTTCCACCCGAACTTGTGCACAAGATTTGCCAGCATGACCTCAACGCTTGCTATTGCAAGCGCGATCCCTGGGCAACCTCATCTCCCATGCCCGAATGGGGCAAACTTGAAATCGAGACCTTTGAAGTCTAGCGAAGAATTTAGGAACCTCTCTGGATGGAACATTTCTGGCTCCTCCCAAGATGGAGGATCTCTGCCTATGGCCCAGACATTGGTGATAACCATCATAGTGGCTGGGATTTCATACCCCATAACAGTTACGTCCTCTCAAGCGACTCGCCCCAATAATGGGGTTGGAGCATGCAGACGTAGGGTTTCCTTGATCACAGAGATTATATAGTAGTATAGTACTCCCTCCGTCCGTGATTAGGAGTCTCATTTTCCCATATTGATCTGTCCTCCAATAAAAGTCTTAATTCATTTTTACTATAATGATAAGTAGGTCACACGTTTCAGTAACCTTTTATACTCACATTCTATTATAGTACTATAAAATTGGGACTCACGAATTCTAATATCTCTTCCTACACACTTTTCATTATAATTCTTAAAATTCTCACCGAACTCAAATATATGAGACTCCTATTCACGGACGCGGGAAGTATTCAAGACAACTCATATGTGAATATTTTCAACACAGAGCAAGAGAGAGGGGTGTACCAGAAGGATTGCTTTGATACCATCTCTATCAATGGAAGCCTTAAGCAAAATATCAAGAAAAAACTCTTTGTTTTCATCCACTGCATCACTCCCCTCCAAGCCTCTACTGATGTGTTCTTCAACCACCATCTCCAAGAACTCATCAACCTCTTCTCTCACCTTCTCAACTTCACTATCAAACCCATTAACCAGACTAATCCACGAAAGGAATGGAACAAACTCCCCAATCTCCACAGTCGCCATCAGCCGGAAAAGTTCCCTCAGCACCACCGCAAACCTCCCTCCCACAAACCTCCTCCCAAAAGCAGCTCTGCAGATCACATTTTTCGAGTGCAAATCAAATAGCTGGCTCAAATCCACCGCCGTTTCAGACAAACAACATGATTTAATCTCTTCTAACAAGAGGGCTGTCTCTTCCTCTCTAATAAACTTGAAAGATTGAACCCTTTTGTTGCTAAGCAGCTGGAGAACGCATATGCTCTTCAGTTTCCGCCAGCACTCGCATATTATATTAAAGTTTCAACCATGACGTAGGATTTATTTTATGCAGTCAAATTCAATATTGTTTATTGAGTTGGTATATGTAAGAGTTAGAGTTTGATTAATTAGAAGTCTAATTGTTATTCGTAATGTTGTATTTTAAAATAACATTTCGTGCACATGGAAAGGAGTGTGGCCGTGGAATCACATACAATATTGACATTATATTAAATTTGAATCTACTATTTGCTTTTGATTTTGCTATATGCCCCCAAATTGAAGTCATTTTAGGAGGAATCTGGTTTGAAACCATGCATGCATTGGCCCTAACCCGATTGGCCAAGACTCAAACAGGCTGCTCCAAATTAATAACACCTTGCCCGTATTTAGTGTGGCCGTAGGCCTCCATATCGGCCAATAAATTTGTTATAGGAGTGGTTTAAATGATTAAATATAAACTTGATATTTTATAAAAATTGGGATAGATTTGAAAACATTTTAAGAAGTTGAGATACAAACCATAATTAAGTCAACATGTCAATAATTTTAAATAACTAGTACTACTTTGTTTACATGTCTGCCTCGATATCCCTTCACATGCTTATAATATTATTCAAACTATAAACTTGTGCATGATCTCTTACAACATGTTATGTTCCAATCTGAGTTGGCACAACTATAAGAGGATGTTTTCTATGAACAGCAACACCAGCCTCTTCCATTAAATCCAAATCCTCACATATAGCTCCCATAGGAAGTTTCCAATCGAACTTGTGCACAAGATTCACTAGCACGAGCTCAACGCCCACTCCAGAGTCGAAGATGTTGTGTCCGTTCCACCAGCGATCATGTCCTTGCAAATGTCATGAGAATGTTGTTAGGATATAACACATGCAATGCAACAATCACAAAAGAATTGGCTATAGAGTTCAGTTTCTATTTATTATGTTTTCAATATGTTTTTTTTTTCAGATGGAAACAACTAAGAAACTGTACATAGTATAACTATAATCTATGATTTCGTCAGGCCGGAAATTCAGTTCTAGTGTTCAGTTTCTTGTTATTGTACAATGGCGGACAGTGGACACAGATGTAAAGGGGTTAAAAACCCCTCTCAAGGTAAAAAGATTAATTTTTAATTTGTATACAACTGTCGAATTTTCAGTATTTTGTGTGAATCATTGAAGAAAAGTCTTTATCATCTATCGAGTATGTTGTTATTATGTGTGCAGTGTGGTGGCGATCATAAGACATACACTACTAATTTTTCACTATTTCACATACAAAACACATACGATTTCTCAAGGCCTAGAAATTCAGCTCTAGTGTTAATAAAGAGTTTTTTACTATGCTTTTCACCTACCAAAATACATTAGGAATATAAAATACTACTAGTACTAGAATTTGTCATTATACTCGCTGTGCAGTGTATAGTATACTCTATGGTTTTGCGAGGCCAGAAATTCCGGATCTGAAGCTCAGTTTATTAACTCGAACTATAACTAAATACTAGCTAAAATCAATTGGTTTTAAAGAGATACCATCTCTATCAATGGAAGAAGAAGCCTTGAGCAAAATATCAACAAAATTCTCATTGTTTATGTTTCCATCACTACTCTCCGAGCCTTTATTGAGATGTTCTTTAACCACCATCTCCAAAAACTCATCAACCTCTTCCCTCACCTTCTCAACTCTACCATAAAAACCATTAACCCGACTAATCCACGAAAGCCATGGAACAAACTCCCCAATCTCCGGAGCCACCAGAAGCTGCAGCAGTTCCCTAATCACTACCAGAAAGCTCCTCCCACCGCCTCCCACTTCGCCAAACCTCCTCCCAAAACCAGCTCTGCACACCACATTATTCGAGTAAATCAAACAGTCGGCTCAAATCCACCGCCGTTTCAGACAAGCAACACGATCCAATCTTTTCCAACAACAGATCCGTCTCTTCCTCTCTGATAAACTTGAAAGATTGAACCCTCTTGTTGCTGAGCAGCTGAAGAACACATGCTCTTCAGTTTCCGCCAGTACTCGCCGTAGGGGGCGATGAGCACGTCCTTGAGGTCGTACAGGAGGCAGCGGGTGGAGCTCGTGTGGGGCTTGTCGGAGAAGACGAGGTCGTGCTCTTTGAGAAACTTTGCGGCCGCGTCGGCTGACTGGATGACGAGGACGGGCTTGCTGCCGAAGTGGAGGAGCATGACCGGGCCGTGTTTCGTGCCTAGGGTTTGGAGGGAGTGGTGGGCCAGCGCGCTGAGCTGGTGGAGGTTTCCGATCACCGGGAGCCTTGGCGGAGATGGTGGTTGGTTTTTTGGAGGATGGTTGAATACATATTTCTTGAGCATCCATGTTGAGAATAAAGTTGTAACGCCCCACTTTTTGAACCCTAATTTTGGAACCCTAAGACGTTGTATTTATTGCTTTGATTGTCGCAATTAAATGGTGAATCGTTATGTGGTTGATTCGATGACCTAATTTGGATTTGACCTAGTCAATTTCGTTGATTTTATGACGTGGCTTAAATTAATTGATGTGGAATGAAATATATTACGGTGAATTATATTTTTAAGGGGAGTGAGATTTAATTAGGATAATAAATAATTACCTTGCCCTTTTGTGGAGAAAATTTTGACCATTATTATTATTTGGAGAGGAATTATTTTTCTTGGATTTAATTATTTGTTTTGGGATAATTATCCAAATTAAATCATAAAGCCTAATTATCTTATTTATTTCTTGATAAAAATCGGCCCCTATTGTTTTGTTTAGGGAGATTTCGAAATCTCCTAGTTTGTGGGAGAAGGAAATTATCCATTATTTATTTTGATCCCTTAATTATTTCATTCCATGTTTTAATTGGAATATCCTAGCAAATCTTGCCTTATCTTATTTTATTAAAAATTTGGAAATTTATTCCTTGTGGGGGAATATATTTCACACGCCTACTACCTTATTTTATGTGGGAGGATTTTATTTATTTTCCTGCTCCGTAATTATTTTATTCTGCTCCGTGAAAATACCAAATTAAATCATGGCTAATTAAATAACCATGATTTTCGAAATATTCTCCCTTATTCTCCCTCAAATTAACGCCAATTTCCCCTCCATCAAATCTCTCATCTTTAATTTGATTTATTCTCCAAATATTCTCTAATTAATTGGGAGTTATTCTATTCCTAAATTCTATAAATAAAAGACTCCTAAACCTAACACCTCAAATCACACGCCTCTCTTTCTCAATCTCACGCCATTCTCTCTTCTCCACTCTCCCACACTTGTTCTTCCACTCTACTCAAGATCCTTTCGATTCGCCAAGAGTTTGTTGAAGAACCAAGAGTTTTAAACGTTTCTACCGATTGTTTTGTTCAAGAAAGGTACATTCCAGCCTCTATTCTCCATTCCTCTCCATCCCAACTCTTCTTTTGTTCCCTCATGCATCTAGTGGGTGTAGGATTTCAAATCTAAGGGTTTTAATCGGTGGGAATTTGTGATTGTGTATATGATTGCGTTTTGAATGAATCGTTTGATGATTTAATGAATCCTCGGTGAATGATATGTGATTTCATGAAAATATGTGTCTAAGGACCCTTTTGAGCATGTTTGTGTGTTAAAACCATGAAAAGGTTGATTTTGAATAAGTGGGGGTAAACCCTAATTCGAATTCCTAAAAGCATGAGAAAAAGTGTTTTCTCGACCAGTAGGTTACGTTTTCGATTTAACCAACCTAAAATGGTTATTTTGATATGAATTTTTAACTGGAAATTATTTGATGAGTATACTGCCTTGTGGTAAAATTTTAGCCCCAACGGAAGTCGGGTGAATTTTTAGTAAATTTTATAAAATGGTTGCGCAGTGCTGCCAGACTTCTATCTTTACAAAAACACCATGTTACTATAAGTGAATTACATGATTGATATATGTGATGACGTGATGTGATGTTCAATGGTGGGAAAAGGGAAAATGATAGGGACATGCATAATATTAAGTCAATGGTTGTGACTGATAAGTTATATATATATTATCTAAAGGTGATAACTCGTGCGCAAAGCGTGATAACAAAGGAAAGACAGTAGTTGAAACCAAAACGGTCGAGGTGGGCTTCTTTTCTACCCTACATTTTTGTGGGTTTTCTTTTACTAAAATCTTTTACATATGACTGTGGAGCTATAAGGGTGGTTTAAAGCGATTATCATGCCGTGATTTGTTTTAACGTGCCTATCTGATGTGGTTGTTGCCACTGTTATATAAATCGAATTCGGGTCCTCGTAGGGCCGCAAACCCTACTTGGATTAGTGTACACCTATGGTAGACTGTGTGCTAGCGTACGGGCTGGCCGGTCTAGTGACCTGGTTTGCAGCCGCATTCCTTGTCATGTATTGGCAGATATGGTTGATGATGATGGGGAAAAATGACTGCGCAGTCGCTATTTTGAACAATGGAAAATATTTTGGTGCCTCGGGCCTTTATAAAGCTCAAACCCCGATGGTTACCTACGAATGGCATGATAATATGTACTCTTATTTAAAATGTTTTCGGCATGAGCCACTGAGTATTTTCAAAAGTACTCAGCCCTGCATATGTTTTCTCTATGTGCAGGTTGAGCAGCGACGAGCGGTTGGTGGTGTTGAGCAGGAATTAATAATAAATTATGGTCGTTTTGAAACTCCGAGTGTCGTCGTGTCTTCACACATGACGTCACTCTTCTCTTGGATGCTTCCGCTGTGATGTTTGCTTTACATACTTTTTATTTAAATTCTAAAACTGTTTCATTTGAGATTTTTGCAAACTCGTTACTTATTTTGAATAAATGCTAAACCCTTAGTCATTTGCTTGTTGAACATAAATACTTTTGGTTGTTTTATTTATTAAACTTAAATTTTTGGTCAAACCTTTATTGAAACCCTAGTCTTCTATGCCCGTTCATTAAACCCCTTTAAGTCGCGATCGCCCGCTTTTATTAACCCTAGGGGCGGTCGTGACAGTTTGGTATCAAAGCCTCAGTTCTTTCCGCTCTGGACCCAAGAGTCTTTTTGAGTCAAAATCTATGCATGTGTAATTTGGCAAAAATGATAAACATCGGAAGCTCAACACCACAACTCGTCCCTGCCCAACCAAGAAGAATGAGGTAACAAGTATTATGATAGATTTTGATATGAACTTTGAAATGTTGGAAATATCGATGGGAATATTGCTCATGTGTGAATGAAAGTACTTCTATGGGGATCAAGGATTATGCATATGTCATGTTGAAAATCTTGCTTGAGATATGTATTGATGACAATGCATGGATATGAAATTGATATTAGCGCTTGTGCCCAAGATGACGAATGTTGTTATGACAATGAACTTGTATATGTTACTCGAATACGTGTTAAACACATATGAGTTGGATGAGATTATATGATGATTGTTATGCGATTGCTTTATGAAACAATATCTATGTGAAAGAACTTGAGCATGCTGCTATGTATAATTGTGAATATCATGAATGAATGAAAATTTTGAGATAATGCCGAACATGGAGGCACGAAACGCCTAACGCAAGGCAAGCGACGCGTGGGAACATTTTGTGATTTAGCGAAACACGAAACCGCACGAACCTTTTTACCTTGGAAATGAAATTCCATTCATTCTTGATATGATACTACCCCCACACCTCCATCGTTGGAGTTTTTTTTATACATATATGCACCCATCACATTCTCAGCATCATTCGAAACCTCATACACTATTATTCTTTCGATCCTTGTGCTGATGCTGAGTTTTCTTTCTTTTTAGATGGCTCAACGGTATTATGCCCCGATGCGTAATCGCTACTCCAGCGAAAGGGACCACCCGGTTGAGCGCTACCGAGATTTCGAGTGGGACGGGAAGCTCTTCCTCATGTCCTACGCCACCGAGTTTTACAGTAAATGGATGAACGCATACGCGTACGGGGGAGCTACCCATCACGAAGGGATCCAAAAGCTCATCCACACTTTACCATCTCCTTGGGATGAGTGGACCGCTCAGGCATCTCGGTTTTTCATATGGTATAGCCCGCCCGATTACACCGCGCGGGGAGATTTGGTTGGCCTTTTAAAGGTGCTGCTTCCGGCTATGACAGCTGCTTTTGATGGACCGCCACGTGATCCACCTCCACATGTCTATCCGCCTATTCAAGCCCGCATGCGAAGGAATCGCTGCGACATGGAGCCACATGTCTCTCGTGTTCCTAAGAGAATGAGACTCGGGATGCGCGTTTCAGCCCCTCTAAGAATCGACAGAGAGGTCGATGGGATGCTCGGGATAGTACCTCCACCCAAAGGTGTCGACGAAGAAAGTGAGGAAGAGGAAAGTGAAGAAGAGGATCCCGAAGAGGAGGAGGATCCAAATAGAGAGAGCGTTGGAGAAACCGTGGAGAAACAGGATGAGGATGGAAAAGATTAAACATAATAATTCTAGAATATTTTATTTCGATTTCCCATGTTTTGGATACCTTACCGTTTTTGCTTGACCTTGACATCGTTTTGTCCTTTTGTTTTCGTTATGATGGAACTAAGACCTCTTAGAGGCAACGTTTGATAATTCTATGGAAATTTTTCTTTGCTATTCCATTGTGCTATGATTTGGTACCATTTCTTATTGTCTAATTGCGCGATTACCTTTTATTTCTAATTTATGGCGCAATTACCTTTTGTTATACTATATTGAAATTATCCTTTTCCCAATTGCACAATTTCCCTTGACGTACTATCTTTGCTACTTGATTGGACAATTGCTTCATGCCATAATTTGATATCACCCTAACTATTTCATTACACAAACTGTCTCTTGTTGCATTAAAAACAATTACCCTTACTATCCTGTAGAGCAATCACTCATTTGCTACCTTGCGACGCAATTGCCTCTTGCTACACCATTCGGTGGTTGCTCTCTTGCTATCATTTTATGCGGTTATATTCGATACCTTGTCTTGCAAAAAGCTCCTTATTATTCTGTGATACAATTGCCCTTTGATTTCCACTCTTCAACTATACCACCCATTTTTTTGGGATTTCGAATAAATGCATTAATAATTCTCGTGTTAATCAGAATGCCGCCCAGACGTAACGTAAGACATAGGAACCCCGAACCTACCCCTCAGGCGATGGAGGAGAGTGTGACGCAACCCATCCCTCCACCACCACCTTCTCCACCTCCGGTTGACCGTGAGATCGTGAAGTTGTTCTTAGGTCAGAAACCCCTCGTCTTTTATGGAATGGGAGAGCCGGCCAAGGCCGAATCGTGGATACGCTCATTGGAGCGCATTTTCTCAATCTTGGGGTGCAATGACAAAGAACGGTTGAGTTGTGTGACCTACCAACTAACCGAGTCTGCTGACTTCTGGTGGGACACACGGATGAAGACAATGCCCCGAGAGCAAGTAACGGGGATGACATGGGAAGGTTTCAAGGCCGAGATGTATAATAAGTATGTGCCCAAGAGCTATCGGAAAGCAAAGGCGGCAGAATTCTACAATTTGACCCAAGGACACATGACTGTGACCGAGTACGACAGTGCACTCAACAACATGACCCGGTACGCACCTGAACAAGTTGATACCGACGAGAAGCTGGCCGAGAAGTTCCGTGAGGGACTACGGCCAGAGATAAGGATGTCGTTGGCTAGTCGTGGGAGACTTTCCTATGTGGAAGCACTGGCCCTTGCGCTAGACATTGAGGCAGCTATGCCCAAGGAGAAAGCGAAGGAAAACACTACTTTGGCACTACCTCCACCACACCACTCCCGAGAGAAGCGGAAGTGGGAGGGAAACAGAATCCCATATGACAACAAGAGGTATCAGCACACCCAGAACCAACTGCAATATGGGGGAGGGCAAAACTCATCTAACCAGAGAGGCGACTTCCGACCCAAGCCACCCCAATGCAACGTGTGCTACAAGTACCACTTTGGAGAGTGTAGAATCCAGAGCACCCCTAAGTGCTTTAACTGTGGAGGAAACGGTCACTTCTCTAGAGAATGCCCAAGCAAGGGGGTAGCGATGAGTTCAAGACAGAACACTCAAGGACCCCGCATGCAGCCAAGAACACCACAAACAGAGTCAAGGGGAAATCGCGATCAACCGCCGCGACAGCAACAACCCTACCGCCCAAGACTTCCTCCTCAGGCTAGAGCATATGCCTTGAGTCGGAAACAACCCAAGATCGAACAAGGGAACCAGGAGAACGGAAACCTGGCAGGTATGGGTAAAATCCTCGACACTTCTATCATTGCGTTGTTTGATACGGGCGCATCGCATTCCTTCATATCTGACTTATGTGTGGATACTTTGAGCTTGGCTGTTAACAAATCTGAACATAAGATGATAGTGTCTTCTCCAGCGGGTGGGACAATGGAAATCTCACGAACATGCCCGAACGTAGAATTATGATGGGAAACCTTAAGATAGTCGCTCATGATCTGCAAGTTATGGCGATTGGGGATTTGACATAATTTTAGGGATGGACTGGTTGACCTCGAATTTTGCGACGATTCGTTGTAAGGAGAGACAGATATCTCTACAAGCCCCGGGCAAGGAACCCACCTTATGCTATGGGATCTCGATGAACCGGTGAACCTCTGTCATTTCCGCGCTCCAAGCCAGTACGATGATGAGGAAAGGACGTTCTGCTTCTCTTGTCTTTCTACAAGGATAGGAGAAAGGAGAAAGGAGAATGGAAGACGTAGCCGCCGTACGGGAATTTTCGGACATTTTTCCCGAAGCCTTGCCTGGACCACCGCCAGATCGGCAATTGGAGTTCACAATCGATCTAGCACCAGGGTCGGCACCTGTATCTAAGGCACCGTACAGAATGGCGCCTAAGGAGTTAGAAGAACTCAAGATACAGCTCCAAGAGCTTATGGACCTGGGTTTTATTAGACCCAGTGTTTCACCATGGGGCGCACCGGTGCTTTTTGTGAAAAAGAATGATGGATCGATGAGAATGTGTATTGATTATAGGGAGCTGAACAAGATGACGCTCAAGAACAAATATCCACTACCCAGGATAGATGACCTATTCGATCAACTTCGAGGAGCCGGTGTATTCTCTAAGATGAACTTAAGGTCCGGGTACCATCAGTTGAGAGTCCGAAGAGAGGATATACCGAAGACGGCCTTTCGAACGAGATATGGTCACTATGAATTTGTCGTAATGCCGTTCGGTTTGACGAATGCACCTGCGGTATTCATGGACTTGATGAACCGAGTGTTTCATCCCTACTTGGATAAGTTTGTCTTGGTGTTAATTGATGACGTGCTAGTTTACTCGAAGAACGAGAAAGAGCACGAGGAACATCTGCGAATCACCTTGGAGACCTTGAGGAGCGAGAAGTTGTACGCTAAATTCAGCAAGTGCGAGTTTTGGCTAAAGGAAGTAAATTTCCTTGGCCACATCGTGTCGAAAGGAGGAATTCGAGTAGATCCCGCTAAGGTTGAGGCGGTGCAACAGTGGAAAGCACCTTCGACACCAAACGAGATTCGGAGTTTTCTAGGTTTGGCGGGATACTATCGAAGGTTTATAGAAGGGTTCTCTAAGATAGCGAGACCCATGACACAACAACTCAAGAAGGGAGTAAAAGTCAATTGGACTCCCGAGTGCGAGGCTAGTTTCCAACTCTTGAAGGAAAAGCTAACTAGTGCACCAATCTTAGCCGTACCAGAACCTGGAGTGAACTACGTGGTATACACGGACGCTTCGAAGGTGGGACTTGGATGTGTGTTGATGCAAAACAACAAGGTGATTGCTTATGCATCCCGGCAATTGAGGCCACACGAGTTGAACTATCCAACCCACGATTTGGAGTTAGCAGCAGTGGTACACGCCTTAAAGATTTGGAGACATCATCTCTACAGAGTTCGATGTGAAATCTTTACGGACCACAAAAGCCTAAAATACTTCTTCGAGCAAAAGGATTTAAACATGCGACAACGAAGATGGCTCGAATTGGTGAAGGACTACGATTGTGGCATCAACTACCACCCTGGCAAGGCAAATGTAGTGGCAGATGCCTTGAGCCGGAAGAGTCATTCCCAATTGGCCACTTTGCTCACCAAAGAAGAAAGCCTGGTCCGCGAATTTAGTAAGATGCGTTTGGAAGTGGTGAGAGCACCAGAAACAGTGGAAGCTCGAATCGCCACTTTAGTTGTTGAACCTGATCTAAGGACAAGAGTTGTTAAAGCACAACGAATGGATGCGAAACTAGAGGAAGTTCATATAGAAGTGCGAACCGGCGAATCTGGGAACTTTAATGAAGAAGGTGACAACGCGCTCACCTTTAAAGGAAGGCTATGCATACCGGACGACGAAGAGCTCAAAAATGAAGTGATGAGCGAAGCTCATGAGACCCATTACGCCGCCCACCCAGGAATTACGAAAATGTACCAAGACTTGAAGAAGTCCTTTTGGTGAAATGGTATGAAGAGGGACATAGCGGCCTTTGTGGAGCGCTGCTTAGCCTGCCAACAGGTGAAGGCTCTACATCAACGACCGTATGGGAGGTTGCAACCACTAGAAATCCCCGAGTGGAAGTGGGAGCACATTGCCATGGACTTTGTGACAGCCTTGCCAAAGACGCAAAGAGGGAATACTGCCATATGGGTAGTTATAGACTGACTCACCAAGAGTGCGCATTTCATACCGATACCCATAACCTATGGATCAAACAAGCTAACTCAAGTGTATATAAAGGAAATAGTGCGACTACATGGAGTCCCCGTGACGATCACGTCCGACCGTGACACGAAGTTTACGTCAAGATTCTGGATTAGCCTACAACGTGAGCTAGGTACTCGACTGAACTTTAGCACCGCTTTTCACCCGCAGATGGATGGGCAATCCGAAAAAACGATCCAAACCCTCGAGGATATGTTAAGAGCCGTGGTGTTGGACCGAGGAGGGAGTTGGGAGTCCGCACTCCCATTGATCGAATTCGCCTACAACAACAGCTTCCAGGCAACGATAAACATGGCACCGTACGAAGCCTTGTACGGGAGAAAGTGTAGATCCCCGCTCTATTGGGACGAAGTTGGTGAGAGAAGGGTACTCGGGCCCGACGCAGTCGAAGAAATGGTTGGAATCGTCTGAAAAATTTGTACGAGGATAAAAGAAGCTCAAGACAGACAGAAGTCATACGCGGATGCGCGACGAACCGACTTACAATTTCAAGCGGGCGACAAGATCTTTCTCAAGGTATCCCCGTCGAAAGGGATAATGCGTTTTGGTGTCAAGGGAAAACTAAAACCGCGATTCGTTGGACCTTATGAAATCCTTGAAGGAGTGGGTCCTGTTGCATACCGTTTGGCGTTACCCCCAAACCTCGGGAACGTGCACAACGTCTTTCATGTGTCGCAGTTGCGGAAATACGTGTTTGACCCAAAGCACGTGATTCACTACCAAGAAGTCGCGTTGAACCCAGACTTGAGCTACGAGGAGAGACCCCAAACGATTCTAGACCGAAGGGTCGAGAACGTGAGGAATAGACCAGTTGCGTACGTGAAAGTGCAGTGGAGAAACCACGGGAACGAAGAAGCCATGTGGGAGCTTGAGGACAAGATGATGGATCTGTACCCAGAGCTTTTCCCATGAGAGTACCAAATTTCGGGACGAAATTTCTTTTAAGAGTGGTAGGATGTAACGCCCCACTTTTCGAACCCTAATTTTGGAACCCTAAGACGTTGTATTTATTGCTTTGATTGTCGCAATTAAATGGTGAATCGTTATGTGGCTGATTCGATGACCTAATTTGGATTTGACCTAGTCAATTTCGTTGATTTTATGACGTGGCTTAAATTAATTGATGTGGAATGAAATATATTGCGGTGAATTATATTTTTAAGGGGAGTGAGATTTAATTAGGATCATAAATAATTACCTTGCCCTTTTGTGGAGAAAATTTTGACCATTATTATTATTTGGAGAGGAATTATTTTTCTTGGATTTAATTATTTGTTTTGGGATAATTATCCAAATTAAATCCTAAAGCCTAATTATCTTATTTATTTCTTGATAAAAATCGGCCCCTATTGTTTTGTTTAGGGAGATTTCGAAATCTCCTAGTTTGTGGGAGAAGGAAATTATCCATTATTTATTTTGATCCCTTAATTATTTCATTCCATGTTTTAATTGGAATATCCTAGCAAATCTTGCCTTATCTTATTTTATTAAAAATTTGGAAATTTATTCCTTGTGGGGAATATATTTCACACGCCTGCTACCTTATTTTATGTGGGAGGATTTTATTTATTTTCCTGCTCCGTAATTATTTTATTCTGCTCCGTGAAAATACCAAATTAAATCATGGCTAATTAAATAACCATGATTTTCGAAATATTCTCTCTTATTCTCCCTCAAATTAACGCCAATTTCCCCTCCATCAAATCTCCCATCTTTAATTTGATTTATTCTCCAAATATTCTCTAATTAATTGGGAGATATTCTATTCCTAAATTCTATAAATAAAAGACTCCTAAACCTAACACCTCAAATCACACGCCTCTCTCTCTCAATCTCACGCCATTCTCTCTTCTCCACTCTCCCATACTTGTTCTTCCACTCTACTCAAGATCCTTTCGATTCGCCAAGAGTTTGTTGAAGAACCAAGAGTTTTAAACGTTTCTACCGATTGTTTTGTTCAAGAAAGGTACATTCCAGCCTCTATTCTCCATTCCTCTCCATCCCAACTCTTCTTTTGTTCCCTCATGCATCTAGTGGGTGTAGGATTTCAAATTTAAATCGGTGGGAATTTGTGATTGTGTATATGATTGCGTTTTGAATGAATCGTTTGATGATTTAATGAATCCTCGGTGAATGATATGTGATTTCATGAAAATATGTGTCTGAGGACCCTTTTGAGCATGTTTGTGTGTTAAAACCATGAAAAGGTTGATTTTGAATAAGTGGGGGTAAACCCTAATTCGAATTCCTTAAAGCATGAGAAAAAGTGTTTTCTCGACCAGTAGGTTACGTTTTCGATTTGACTGACCTAAAATGGTTATTTTGATATGAATTTTTAACTGGAAATTATTTGATGAGTATACTGCCTTGTGGTAAAATTTTAGCCCCAACGGAAGTCGGGTGAATTTTTAGTAAATTTTATAAAATGGTTGCGCAGTGCTGCCAGACTTCTATCTTTACAAAAACACCATGTTACTATAAGTGAATTACGTGATTGATATATGTGATGACGTGATGTGATGTTCAATGGTGGGAAAAGGGAAAACGATAGGGACATGCATAATATTAAGTCAATGGTTGTGACTGATAAGTTATATATATATTATCTAAAGGTGATAACTCGTGCGCAAAGCGTGATAACAAAGGAAAGGCAGTAGTTGAAACCAAAACGGTCGAGGTGGGCTTCCTTTCTACCCTACATTTTTATGGGTTTTCTTTTACTAAAATCTTTTACATATGACTGTGGAGCTATAAGGGTGGTTTAAAGCGATTATCATGCTGTGATTTGTTTTAACGTGCCTATCTGATGTGGTTGTTGCCACTGTTATATAAATCGAATTCGGGTCCTCGTAGGGCCGCAAACCCTACTTGGATTAGTGTACACCTATGGTAGACTGTGTGCTAGCGTACGGGCTGGCCGGTCTAGTGACCTGGTTTGCGGCCGCATTCCTTGTCATGTATTGGCAGATATGGTTGATGACGATGGGGAAAAATGACTGCGCAGTCGCTATTTTGAACAATGGAAAATATTTTGGTGCCTCGGGCCTTTATAAAGCTCAAACCCCGATGGTTACCTACGAATGGCATGATAATATGTACTCTTATTTAAAATGTTTTCGGCATGAGCCACTGAGTATTTTCAAAAGTACTCAGCCCTGCATATGTTTTCTCTATGTGCAGGTTGAGCAGCGACGAGCGGTTGGTGGTGTTGAGCAGGAATTAATAATAAATTATGGTCGTTTTGAAACTCCGAGTGTCGTCGTGTCTTCACACATGACGTCACTCTTCTCTTGGATGCTTCCGCTGTGATGTTTGCTTTACATACTTTTTATTTAAATTCTAAAACTGTTTCATTTGAGATTTTTGCAAACTCGTTACTTATTTTGAATAAATGCTAAACCCTTAGTCATTTGCTTGTTGAACATAAATACTTTTGGTTGTTTTATTTATTAAACTTAAATTTTTGGTCAAACATTTATTGAAACCCTAGTCTTCTATGCCCGTTCATTAAACCCCTTTAAGTCGCGATCACCCGCTTTTATTAACCCTAGGGGCGGTCGTGACAAAAGTGATGATGAGAATAAGTAGAATTGACATGTTTTCCAAGTGATTAAAACTTGATGGATTGGTAAAGAATATAGATAAGCAAAAGCTTCAAATGGAGGAGTTTTAGTTATAATCTTAATCAGTATTTATTAAATTGAACATTATGTTGGCCGGCCATGTTGGACCGCAATCAATTTTGAGTATTTAACTAAATAGGTATTTCCATAAAATATTGCATGCAATTTTGTCAGCCACGTGTTGTTAGTAGTAGTAGTAATACTAGCACATGTTTGAATTGGATCAATGCATGTGTCTATGTGACGTTTAAATTTCGACTATAGAACTCTTGGTATCATAGACAGTTTAGACTAAACTCTTTTTTTTTTGGTTGAATCCAGTTTTCATGAGAAACAAAATCTTCTTCTTGTTAATTTTGATGACATCCTTGTCTAGAGGTCGAGACTGTAGGAGTTAACTAAGTGTTCAAAGTGATAAGGGAGCATAAATTGTTTGAGAACTTAAACACAAATATCATTTCTTGTGAAGTAGTTTGATCTTCTTAGGCTATGTTGTTTCATCATCGGGAAAAAAAATGGATGGAAATAAAGTCCAAGCGATGTTGGTTGATTCCTAAATCTATACTACACTATTTTGAAGTTTTCATGATTTGGCTTTATTTTATCGCAAATGTTTCAGCACTTTTGTTGCACCTATTACCGAGTGCTTTAAAGTGGGAGTATCAAGTGGATGGAAGAAGCAGAAAGAATCTTTGAACTTCTAAGACCATGTTTATTGGTGGGGGTGGTCGACCTCCACCTCAGATTTACGTTTATAAAAAAATTAAATTAAATTCACGGTCTCTCTCACATAGACCATGGTCCCATTCAAACCCACATCCAACTGCCTGGTCTTCTTCGTATATTTTATTTCATCAACCAATGAGATTGTGTCACTTGGCACAATATCATTGGTTAATAATTATTTTTCATAAAATTTATATATCTTTAATATATTATATTAAAAATTATACTCTCTCCATCCCACAAAATATGCACTCTTTCCTTTTTAGTCCGTCCCACAAGAATATACACTTTCTAATTTTGGAATTTTTTTTCTCTCTAATAAAGTGGGACTCATTCTTCACTAACAATACTTTAATTACTTATTCTCTCTACCTCTCTCTTATTTTACCAATTTTGCATTAAAACTCATGACGAATTCAAAGTGCATGTTCTTTGGGGACGGATGAAGTAAAAATTATACCAAAATTCATAATTTTTCATTATCTATAAATAGAGACCACATTTACTGTAGTTTTGCTCTTAAAAATTTCATATTTTCTCCTCCTATAACCTTTCTTCTTTGATATAATTTCATATTTTTTGGTTATTGTAATATATTTAATTTTTTTATTTGTTTGTTTTATAATTTTTAGTTTGTCATTTACCGTGTTTTGTTTTATAAATTTTATTGTGAAATAATAAATATTTAATGTATTAATATTATTATTAAAAAATAATATAAAAATAAATATATAGTGGTGTGGTTGGGTGGTTATTGATAAATATATTTCGCGCTGAGCTGGTGGAGGTTTCCGATCATCGGGAGCCTCGTGGAGATGGTGGTTGGTTTTTTGGAGGGTGGTGGTTGAATACATATTTCTTGATCAACCATGGTAACAATAAAGTGATGAAAATAAGTAGAATTGACATGTTTTCCAACTGATTAAACTTGATGGAGTGGTAAAGAATATAGATAAGCAAGATTCAAATGGAGGAGAGTTTTAATGATAATTTTAATCAGTATTTATTAAATTGAACATTATGTTGGCCGGCCATGTTGGACCCCAATCAATTTTGAATATTTAACTAGTACATGTTTGAATTGTGGATCAATGCATGTGACTATGTGAGGTTATAAATTTAGACTATAGTTTAGATTAAACTTTTTTTTATTGGTTGAATCCAGTTTTCATGTGAAACAAAATTTTGTTGTTGTTAATTTTGATGACATCCTTGTCTAGAGGTCGAGATTGGAGGAGTTAACCAAGTGTTCAAAGTGAAAAGGGAGCATAAATTGTTGGAGACTTAAACACAAGTGTCATTTCTTTTGAAATAGTCTGATCTTCTTAGGCTTGTTTCTTCATCGGGAAAAAAAATGGATGGAAATAAAGTCCAAGCGATGTTGGTTGATTCCTAAATTTATAGTACTACACTATTTTGAAGTTTTCATGATTTGACTTTATTTTATCTCAAACGTTTGAGCACTTTCGTTGCACCTATTACCGAGTGCTTGAAAGTTGGAGTTTCAAGTGGATGGAAGAAGGAGAAAGAATCTTTGAACTTCTAAGCCCATGTTTATCGGTGGCGTGGTCGACCTCCACCTCAGATTTACGTTTATAAAAAGAAAAAGAAAAAGAAAAATTAAATTCATGGTGTCTCTCTCACATTGACCACGGTCTTCATATATTTTATTTCATCAATCAATGAGATTGTGCCACTTGACACAATATCATTGATTAATAATTATTTTTCATAAAATTTATAAATCTGATATATATTATATTAAAAATTATAAAATTTATACCAAAATTCATAATTTTTCATTCTCTATAAATTGAGACCACATTTACTTTAGTTTTGCACTTAAAACAAATCTCATCTTTTCTCCTCTTATAATCTTTCTTCTTTAATATAATTTCATATTTTTCGGTTATTGTAATTTATTTTTTTATTTGTTTGTTTTACAATTTTTAGTTTTTCATTTACCGTGTTTTTTTATAGATTTTATTGTGAAAATATTTCATGTATTAATATTATTATTAAAAAATAATATAAAAATAAATATATAGTGGTGTGGTTTTGTGGTCATTGATTATGTGATTGAGTCGGATGAATTTGATGATGTGGAAGATGATGTTGAGGAGATAGAAATTAATTAAATATTGAAAAAGTGGATGGTTGGGTTGGGTTAAATAAATGCTGATAAACATGGTTTAAAGAAGAAGGTGACGGAGGCTCCAATACTATAACTTCTAGATTTTGATAGTTTTTGAAGTTGATTGTGATGCTTCGAATACGTCAATTGGTGTTGTTCTTCTTAGCCAAGAACAACAATATGCATGCGTAAATTGAGAGTGGAAAAGATGGATGATAACTTAGTAATCTCGTCGCATTAAATGGTGGATTATTTTATAGGCTGACATATGGGCTTTAATTAAGACTGGCTTTATCGAACTACAAAAAAAACACGAGTCACTCAATAAGAATAACATGCATACCAAACGCAGAATTAAGACAATAGTTCTTAATTTACTCTTAAATACCTAATAAACACACCTTATAATCTTAATTTACTCTTCGAATATGTCAATCGGTGTTCGTTGATATATTTATTATTTAAATGCTAAAGGTGATTTCTTGCGAGCGAGACGTAATATCAAGGGAAAAAAAATAATATCTGATTAAGCATTTGAGGTGGACTTTCTTTTAAATCAGGACAATGTCCTAAATATTCAATTGATGGAAATGAAACTATTTTTATCATGTCGTGTTTTGATTTTAACGTGCCTATCTGATGTGGTTTTTGCCATCTATGATTAAATCGAATTCAGATTCAAGTAGTGCCGCAAACCCTACATGGATTAGTGTACACCTATGGTAGACCGTGTGCTAGCGTACGGGTTGGTCGATTTAGTGACTTGGATTGTGGCCACAGTTCATGTCATGTATGTGCAGATATGGTTGACGTCTATGGGAAAATGACTGATCAGTCGAATTTTACAATGTGAATGATTTTAGTGCCTCAGGCCTTTCTAAAGCTAAAACCCCGATGATTACTTGTTGATGGCATGATAAATATTCTTTTGATAACTTGTTTACGGCAAAAGTCCCTTGAGTATTTTTATAGTACTAAACTCTGCATGTGTTTTCCTTATGTGCAGATTGAAGAGTGGAGGAAATAGTAGGAGCATGCGGAGAGGGTGTAAAAAGAGTAATTTACTTCACAATGATTTAGGGATTTCTTCTCGTCCGTCCTACAACATTTGTTACATTTCCCTTTTTACCATTTTTTATAGTGGACATTCCACTAACTTATTCTCACTCACATTTTATTATAAAACTAATATTTTAAAAGTAAGACATATATCCTACTAACTTTTTTAACTCACTTTTTATTATATTTCTTAAAACATGTGCCGGTCAAACTTTGATAAAATTTGAGGAGGGAGGGAGGAGAAATCTCGAAATTTCTCAATTTTAAAAGAATAGATATTAAGCAAAGTTAGTTGGCAACAGTCTGTCGTCAGCATGTGGGATCCTAATTAAAGAGCTTTATTAAAACATATTTTTGGTTGATTCCAGTTTTTCTACGCCAAATTTAACAGTCATCTGAAATAGAAACTTTCAAGAACCAAAAAAATGTTGAATTTCCACCACAAAGAGATCGATCTTCATCCATTTCTGCTCTTATCCATCACTTTATTCTCATTATATCTCCTCAAGAAATGGCTAAGCAAGAAGCCAAGCACCAAAAGACTCCCTCCATCACCACCACGCCTTCCCATCTTGGGAAATCTCCACCAACTCCGCCCGTTGACTCACCAAGCCCTCCGGTCCTTAGGCGCCAAACACGGCCCGTTGATGCTTCTCCACTTCGGCAAACATCCAGTGCTCGTCGCCCAATCAGCAGACGCAGCCTCAGAGATCTTGAAAAAGCATGATCTCATGTTTGCTGACAAGCCTTGTTCAAGAACCACGTCGCGCCTCTTCTATAACTTGAAGGACATATCGCTCGCGCCCTATGGCGAGTACTGGAGGAGTTTGAAGAGCCTGTGTGTTGTCCAGCTCTTAAGCAACAAAATGGTGCAATCATTCAATTCCATTAGGGAGGAGGAGGCTGCTCTGTTGATGGGGAAGATTAGTTCGTGTTGCTTCTCTAGGTCGCGTGTCAATCTTAGCGCGTTGTTTAAGATCTTGACGAATGATGTGGTTTGTAGGGCGGCTTTTGGGAGGAAGTATAGTGAGGAGGAAGCCGGGAAGCGGTTTATGATGCTGCTGAAGGAGTTACAGGAGTTGTTGGGGAAGAGTATAGGTATTGGGGAGTTTATCCCGTGGCTTTCGTGGATCAATCGCGTCAATGGATTTAATGATCGAGTTGATAAGGTTGCTGAGGAGGTTGATGGCTTTCTTGAGATGGTAGTTGAGGAGCATCTCAATGAAGGTTGTGGTGGTGAAAGGAGGGTGAATTTTGTTGACATTTTGCTTGGTGTTTATAATGATAATAGAAATAATAGTGGTGAAAAGATTGGTAGAGACAGCGTCAAAGGTGTTATTCTTGTAAGAAAACTCATCTCTCTCTCTGTTTCTCTCTTTTTTATATCTTTCTGTCACTTAGTGACATGTCCAAAATGTACTAGGATATGCTTGCTGGTGGGACCGATACGACATCTGCGACACTGGAGTGGGCGATGACAGAGCTGTTGAGGGACCCTGCGGCATTAAAGAAGTTGCAAATGGAAGTGAGGGGGAAGGATCATGAGGATTTGGGGGGAATGCGGTATCTGAAGGCCGTGGTGAAGGAGACTATGCGTCTCCACCCACCGTTGCCATTGCTGGCAAGGGTGGCACGTGGGGATGTTGAGGTTATGGGGTATGATGTGGAATGTGGGACGATGGTCATACTCAATCCGTGGGCGATTGGGAGGGATCCGGCCTCTTGGGACGAGCCAGAGATGTTTCGTCCTGAGAGGTTCTTGGACTCTTGTGTGGATTTCAAGGGTTCGGATCTCGAGTTGATACCGTTCGGGGCGGGGAGGCGGGGGTGCCCGGGGATGGCTTTTGCAATGGCTAGTGTGGAGCTTGTGTTGGCTAATCTGGTGAAGAGGTTTGAGTGGGAGTTGGATGAGGATTTGGATGTAATAGAACAGCCTGGTACTACCATTCATAGGAAGTATCCTCTTTTAGCTCTGGCCACTCACTCTAATTTGTAGTGTAAGCTTCAAATTGTCGGATTTTACCGTCAAGGATATTACAAAACAAAAATTGATTTTTGTTATGTGATTTCTTTTCTCATCATTATGCTTCTTATTTTCGATAATGTGATTTTTCATGAAAAAGGTAGAGATTTAACTTTTCTACTCTATTTTAATTATCTGCAGAAATAATACTTTTTCCATTCTTTTTTATTTTAATTGAGTCACTTATTTTTTGGGTGGAGAGTAAGAAATATTAGATGTTTAGTGGGAGAGAATAAAGTATGAGATAATAAACAAGAGAGAATAAATACTAGGAGAGAGTATTATTTTTTGTAAAAAATAAAAATGACTCAACTAACTTAGAACTTCCTACATGAAAAAATGACTCAATTAATAAAGATTGGAGGGAGCAATAACATTCAAAATTAAGATTTAATAAATTACACTAAACGTTTGATTTTTCAGATAAGATATAACAAGATAGTTAAGTTGAGATAGTATTTTCAGGCCGAAAGTAAGATAGTGTTAAGATAGTGGTTTATATTGTTATTTGGTTAAATGGATTCTTCACATAGTATAAGATGTTAAATGACAAAAATGCCCTTCCGAGTAATTTTTTTATCAAAATGTTGTGTGTATACTTTTTTGTTAAATTAGCTAAGTTATTATTTTAGATCAATTATTATTAATGAAAGATTTATTTATGTCAAAACTTTTCAAGCAAGAATAACAAAAGTCTAATATCCTTTTTGGCGGTGCTCTTTCTCCTCTCCCGGCACACAATCGATGGTGTGCCTTCTTTTCGACGGAAAGAGGCACACCACAGAAACGCCATAGATACGGCCCCATGTCAGCCACCCATATTCACACACCACCATTGAAACCGACACCCCTATCGCCGTCTCCAAAAGAATTTTATAAACTTGAAACTACCATTATTTTTTTCGGCCAAGCTCAGATCAATATCCTCTCCACAAGCTTTCAATTTCTCTCTTCTTCTAATTCTCCATCCCATGAAGTAGAGAGGGGAGGACTGGAGGGCTAGAGAGGAGAGTGGAAGAAGGAAATAGAAGGGCAGCTCAATTAGAGAAGAGAGAGGGGGAAGAAGGATATAATGGAGAGGGAAAATGCAGCTCAATCAGAGGAGAGAGAGAGAGGGGGAAGAAGGATATAATGGAGAGAGAAAATTTAATTCCCTCTATCTTGCTTTATCGGTGGAAGATAGTTAAATGACTCAAACAGTGAAAAGCGCGCCATTCAAGATGGGCTGAGTTAAATAACACGGGCTTCACTTTTCTCTATAATCTATATATTGCAAACCAAACATCATAAAATAGACTGTTTGAGCCATATTACTATCTTTAACTTGCCTAAAACCTATCAACCAAACGACTCCTATTAAAAAAATACCGTAATTCAGATAACTCATGATAAAAAGAACAATAATTTGACCCAATGCATTGGCCCGGATCCGATAGCGTAAAACTCACAAGCTGGTCCAAGTTAATAACACGGGCCTGTTTTAATATGGGCTTAGGCCTAAAATCGGCCTACAATATTTTTGGATGGCCTTTCTGAAGCATTTATCTATATTTTTGTTATTGGTTCCATATCATGACATCTACATCTACTGATATTCTGAGTAAATAGTTTTCTTACTTGGAAATATTAAAAACACATTGAAATTACGTGTTGAATATGAATGAGAATGAAAATGAAAATGAAAATGAAAATGAAAGCGAAAGCATACTCGGTGCGAATTCCAAGTAGGGATCGTCTTTAATTTCAAGCGATAATGCATGAGACCATAGAGAAGTGATTGTCTCTTGTGTTTGTTAACTTAATCCAAGGCCCAAGATTTAGACTGCATTTCTGGATTTAAATGCATTCTTGTTTTGATTATCTCCCGTATATACTACTTCACTGCATATCTTAACAAAGAGACAAAATCCAGATGTGAAATTACCACCACACATAGAGTTCACAGAAATAACATTTTATCGCCAACTATTAGTTGTTGAAGACTTGAAGATTCGAAAATTTTAAAACAAATTTCCATATTTTCAAAATTATTTTATTTTTATTAGCTAGAAAAATTATTAATCAAAAGTAAAAAAACCATACTTAATCTTGCCAAAACAAATAGAGCTTAATTTCTACATATAATTATAAACCATGCTCTCCTTATTAGTTGTTACTCCCTTTGTCCCTAAAAATTTATTACATATTTCAATTTTCATCCGTCCCACAAAATTTGTCACATTATACTTTTCGACATTTTTGATAGGGAACCCCTCATTCCACTAACTCATTTCCATTTACATTTTATTAAAAAAACTAATATTTAAAAGTATGATCCATATTTCACTAACTTTTTCAACGCATTTTCTATTACATTTCTTAAAACTTGTGTTTGGTCAAAATGTGACAAAATTTAAGGGGCAGAGGGAGTATTGATGATTCGAAAAAGTTATTGTAACAAATATCTACTCCATATTTTTAGATTTTATTAATTTATTAGATAGATAAAATATTAATAAAAAATACTAAAAAGTCAAAAATTATATTTCATCCGTCCCATAAGAATATACACTTTTGGTTGGGCACGGATTTTAATGTATAAATAATAAAGTAAGAGATGGATAGAAAGAAAAAGTAATTAAAATATTGTTACTGAAGAATGAGTCTCGTCTTACTAGAGAAAGAACAATTTCCAAAATTAGAAAGGTCGTATTTTTCAGGATTGAACTAAAAAGCAAATCATTCTAATTATTTTTCAAACTATAGATACGTACATCTATAATTTTTGTTTACATACTATTCATTCGCCAGTCTTAGAGATTCAATGTTGTCACTTTTATTTTTTCAATTTAAAAATTATTTTTTAATTTTATTTTGCGCTCCATTTATTTTACATCGATAGATAGATACATCATAGTATCATACATCTATAATTAGAGCGTCCACTATGGAGTGGACGCGGCGGACGCCGCGAAGGGGGGCGGTAGGCGCGGCGGTCATAGTGGGGGGGGTGTCCGCCGCGATGGTGGACGCGGCTGGTGGGGGGGAGGGCGGCGGACGAGGCTTCGCCGCGAGTGGGGCGAGGACGCGGCGGTGGGGGTATAGGCGCGGCTATAGCCGCGGCTATTATAGTAGCGGATATCTGCTGCAGCGGTTGCATGCGATTTTTAATTTTTTTTTTACACTTCAATTCACCTATAAATACACCCCACTCCATTCATTATTTTCACACCATTCAAACACAACATCTATACAAATTTCTCTCACTACAATTTGGGGTCGGAAATGAACAATTTGTGGAGAGACAACTGGAATGCTCTGATTCAACGCTTCGCTGATATCCGCAGGACCACATCACATAACACACTGCAGGCCGATTTGATTGAAGAAGTGTGGGCACGTAGGGGAGGTGGTGGCGTTGTGTAAACTTGGTAGTGATTTGTACTAGATTCAATGGAGTGTGTGATTTTAATTTTAATTTTAATTTAGTGTGTAATTCTAATTTTAATTTTAATTTGTATTTTATTATTTTTTTATTTTTATTTTAAATTCGTATAGTCGGCTTCTTCTAATTACGTATAGCCCGATAAATTTGTTCATAATTACTTGAAACATTATAAAATGAAAGTTGATTATAAATTTGGGGGCTATTGGAGGTGTCCACCATAGTGGCGGACACAAAATTTTGGGGCTATGGACAACAAAATTGGGACTATGGACAAAATCTGGGGCGGGGCTATTGGGCGTGTTCACCTTATAGTGGAGACCCTTATTGTGTAGGAGTAAGAATATTACTTTAATAAAAAAAGACAAAATCCAGATATGAAATTACACCATAGCATTATCACCAATCTTTTCTCCCTTCACTACATATAACCAAAACTCAATAAAACATTTCTCATAAAAAAATGGCGGCTTTCACAGAGCTCACCGCTTCACTCCTCCCTCTCCTCCTCCTCGCCGCCTTCCTCTACACATATCTCCGCCGCCGCTCCTCCCCCCTCCGCCCCCTTCCCTCCCCCCGCAAGCTCCCCATCATCGGCAACCTCCACCAGCTCGGCGCATTCCCCCACCGATCCCTCCACTCCCTCTCCCAACACCACGGCCACCTCATGCTCCTCCACTTCGGCTCCGTCCCCGTCCTCATCGCCTCCTCCGCCTCCGCCGCCGCCGAAATCATGAAAACACAGGACTCCCTCTTCTCCAACCGCCCCAAGCTCAGCATCGCCGACCGCCTCACCTACGGCTCCCACGACGTCGGCTTCGCCCCCTACGGCGACTACTGGCGCCGCGTCCGCTCCGTCTGCGTCCTCCAGCTCCTCAGCAACAAGCGCGTCCAATCCTACCGCCGCGTCAGGGAGGAAGAAACATCCCTCCTCATCCGCAAAATTGCCTCCTCCCCAAACCTCGCAAACCTCAGCGAAGCCTTCCAGAAGATGACAAACGACGTCGTTTGCAGAATCGCGCTAGGTAAAAAATACAGCGGCGGCGGAGAAGGGATGGTGTTTGGGGAGATCGTCGACGCGCTGATTGAATTGCTGGGGACGTTCAGCGTGGGAGATTACGTGCCGTGGCTGGGGTGGATTAATCGGATCAATGGATTGGATGCGAGGGTTGCGAATGTAGCTAAGATGTATGATGAATTTCTTCAGAGAGTGATTGAGGAGCATAGGGAGAAGGGGGATGGGAGTGCTGTGGATTTCGTTGATGTGTTGCTGCAGTTTCAGAGGGAGAGTGAGGAGAAGGTGGAGGATTACACCATTAAAGCTGTGATTGAGGTAACCATCTCTCAATTTATTTCAGGTTTGGACGTATCGAAAAGTCTTGGGCGTTGAGTAGGAGAAGAGTTAAAAGACTTCTTGACTTAATTAGACATTGGACCCACTTAGATTTTTTCCAAATATATAGTGGTAGCCATGCATATATTTTACTATGTGAATATAAAAGGTTCTACACATTTCTAATTGATGTTGATAGTTGATAGTTGAGTTAGTAGATCATACTATTATTTAATTAAATTAACTTAATATTTTAGCTGAATCTATGAATTATAAAAGTATTAATTAACCTATTAAAATGCGCCTAATTCTTTATGATGGATATTTGGGCAGCAAATTGAGTAATGAGTAATTGATTATTTAATTTATTAGTCATATGGATATAGGATTGTAAAATATTTATAGATATATGCCACATTTATTTTCTAGCTTAAGTTATACTACTACTATGTACTTGTCACTTTTAAAATGTCCTATATTGTAGCATTATCAATCTTTTTACTATTTTAAACAAAATTAAAGAAAGGTTATTATTGTATAAAAGTACCCCTATTCACCTCTAATTTCTACGCACGTGACACGTCTTCCGTTTTACTATTAGTTTGCCCTCCTTCAAAATTTCTGGCAATTCACTAAATCAATGCTCTATAGGTAGTGGCAGCCGTATTCAATAGTCATTAGTGCAAAATAATTGTTGATCCTATAAATTTTAAAATTAAATTTTCATTTTAGAGGGCCTTTAGAGTATCCGGAACAGTGCCGATGCGTCTCGTTCTAAAGTGAGTTGAAAAAATTAGTGAAATATGAGTTCTACTTTTATATATTAATTTTATAGTAATAAAATGTGAGTATGAATGAGTTAGTGGAATATAAGGTTCATTATCAAAAATGGTAAAAAGTGAAATGAGACAAATTTTTTGGGACGGACACAAATAGAAAAATGGGACAAACTTTCAGGGACAGAGGGAGTAGTATATAAATACTTTATACCCCACATAACTTATAATTTTGGCCACTTCAATCTTTGTGACAGGACATGTTCAATGCCGGAACTCACTCCACATCCACAGCTCTAGAATGGACGATAGCCGAGCTTATAAAAAACCCAAGGACCATGAAAACATTGCAAACCGAGGTCCGAGAGATCGGGAAAAGCAAGGACGAGATCAACGAGGACGACATCGAGAAAATGCCCTATCTGAAAGCCGCGATCAAGGAAGGCCTAAGGCTGCACGCGCCAACCCCGCTGCTCCTCCCCCGCGAACCAACTCGGGACACCAAAGTGCTAGGCTATGACGTGGCGCGTGGCACTCAGGTGATGATCAACGCGTGGGCAATCAACAAGGATCCGGCCTCGTGGGGCGAAGATGCAGAGGAGTTTCGTCCAGAGAGGTTCCTTGACTCGAGCGTGGACTTGAGAGGGAAGCACCTCCAGTTCATCCCGTTTGGGGCTGGCCGGAGGGGCTGCCCCGGGATCACGTTCACCTTGGCCGTGAACGAGCTAGCGCTGGCGAAGTTGGTGCACAAGTTCGACTTCGGGTTGCCTGGTGGAGTTCGGGTGGAGGATTTGGACATGACCGAAGCGAGTGGAGTGAGTGTGCGTAGGAAATCTCCTCTGGTTGTTGTTGCTACCCCAGCTGCTTAGTTGATGAATTCAAGAATTTGGAAGAAAGATTAAGATGGTGTTAATGTGAAATAGCCATCATCAAGTATCAAGAAATGTAAGAAGTCTTCTTTGCTAGATTGATTAGGTTCATGATGTAGCAAAGATAAGTATGTTGAAACTGAATTAAGGCTTTTGTTTATCCCATCTACTTAGATGGTCTTAATATTTTTGCAATTGCTTACTCCATAATTCATTTCTCCAATATAAAAATTAGAGGGAGAGACATGAGAGAATTAGATAGTGATGAAAAGACTGAACCAAGAAAAGGAAAGTAATCTCTCTTTATTAGTAATTTTTTAATTAATAATTATTTAAATCATAAAATTTGATTAAATTCTGGTAATTTTCACAAAGTTTGAAATCATGAAGTTTCAATTTTTCTCCATTGTTTAACTTATAAAGAAAATGTTGGCATTTGGTGATGTACGAAAGATGGTTTCACAAAAATATATTTTTTCCTTTTATTTTTCATTTTTTGTTTAATAAACAATTTTATGATTTGATATTCAGATTTCAAACTTAGTTGAATTGACTAAACTTCGTAATTTAAACAACACGGACGGATTTATTTACTGACGTCATACTATATAAGTAAATGAAATAACAAATCAAAGTTGGAGTTTTATGTAGTAATTTATGTATAAAATTTATAATGTTAAAAAAATTAAAATATTATTCAAACTAAAATGATAAAATAGGACTTTTAATGAGGGATAGAAATGAGGGATAGAGAAAGTATTTATTTTAATTTTAATATACTCCGCATATTATATAAGTAAATGAAATAACAAATCAAAGCTGGAGTTTTATGTAGTAATTTGTGTATAAAATTTACAATGTTAAAAAATTAGTAAAATATTATTCGAACTAAAACATCTAAACAAAATTAGTAATAGTATTACACATGTATTTAATGAGAGTAATGCTAGCGGATGATGCTCATACAATATACTGTATGTATATGTATATGTATATGTATATGTATATGTATATGTATATGTATATGTATATGTGTATGTATATGTATATGTATATGTATTGTACGTCCTTTAATAGAAAACCTTATAATTGAAGAAAATAGTAGTAGTAGATTTTCTTTTTCACACAATCAAAACATACACCTCACTTCACCACCTTCTACAAAGCCAAAATATACACAAACTTGAGTAGTATTTTTACTCCCCATTTCTTCTACTCCAAAATATTTATTAAATGCCAACTCCAATTTTCTCATTCCTACTGCTGCAAAAGCTAAATAGTTTAAGCCACTACTGAGACCTCAAGTTCTCGAGATAACGGCCGAATTGTTGAGCTCCGATAAACAATGCATCCGCTGCAAGAATGAGTCCGAGCTGCAAACGAGACTTCTGTGAATGGGAAGTTCTAGGATTAATGCTACCAACCGAAGTTTAGAAGAGGCGAGGAAGAGATTACCAAACGAGCAGAGAAAACTAGTCGATAACCCCAGCCTTCCTTGGCAGATGCAACTCTCTGTTGATCAGTCCAACTATGCATATGACAAGGTATAATCAGTATGGTTATAGAATTGTCTGTCATAATTAGATAACCGATTTTCCAGTTAAGGAGTTGTTTTCATATGACTAGCTTAAGGAAGAGAAAGATTGTTAGAAGTTACCCAAGAAATTCTGAAAGCCCACCAATTCCTGCTAACTTAAAGGGCTGCAGCCCTTCCCTTTCAAGATCCTGTAAGTAATTAAGTATGATCCAAAGGAGCCAAACAGATCAAGAATGTAAAGCCAGAGTTATGACATATGCTTACATATACAAAATGAAAGAGAAACGAGCACGTTACCTCTTCTTCAGCAGCCTCCAAACCTCCTTGAACCCAGAAAAGGTTTTCGTATCCAGCATTATATAATAATTCACAAGCTGCGAGGGATCTGCCTGATCATGAGATTACTCAAATAGAAATTGGGGAGAAAAAAAGAACTATGTAGCAAATATGCAAAATTCGGATATCTAGTGAAAAAAATTCCAGCCTTGTGCGTTTATAAAGCATGGCCAACGAATACGTGGATTTCTATCAACTGAATGAAAATATCACCTTAAGCCCTTCTGGCATGCCAGGATAAGATCTTTATCTCTTGGGTATTTCTCCGCCACTTTCGACAAGAAATCTCTGTTAAGAAAATATTGCATTAGAGATGCTTATCATGTGATAAAAGTATATGCTGTAATGAAAAGTGGACGAAGCAGTAATCATACTTGTTGAGAGATAGTGTAGGAACGCCACTCCACCATCCTCCTAAAAACGAAGATTACTTAGATTTTAATTCGGAAAGACTTAAGGTGAGTACAAAACATATTGAAACAACACACAAGGCATTAAATTACATGAGCAATCAACAAAACAAAACATAGGAACTAAACTCGATGTTCAAGTAAATACCCATCATAAATCCCGTGATCTTCCTTGAAAGAGTGCCAGCATCCAAGCTATCGTCAACATCGAATATAGGAATCCACGTCGAGCCTTTTACCCATGCCTGAAAACAAGATTTGAAAACAGAATGTCCAATCGTAAATCACGAAAGCAACTTAAAAAGGAGGAAACTATAAACAGCTGATCTGGCATTTTTTCAAAACAAAACGCTTAGTCGAAAAAAGTATCGTTTAAAATAACTGGATAGAGTGCTAAAAACATTACAAATTTTGAAAGATGGGAAATGATGATGCTTCACCTTCTTACGCTCAACCGAGGGACGAACATCAAGCAAGGTTTTATCCGAGAGTTGAATAGCATATCCAGCTTCTTTTGGAGTTAGAACTTTGACTTTCCCTTCCCTAACCTAAGTTAGAAACACAATTTATATACTGAAATCAGTAGAAACCATCATGGATGTAGCACAAAAACCCCAAATGAGAATAAGAAACTCTATATAAATGCTAGATATACAAATGTTAATAGCCAACTGAAAATGCAGAGAGACCACCGATACACACGAAAGCTACATGCTGAATCACTTTTCCAATAATAAGCCTATGCTCGAACATGTAAATGCAGCATATTTATGTTCCTGTAAAGTTTTTATAGCTTGATGGCCTCTACTCCATCACACACTGATTTTTCGATCAAGAATGCATTTCTTGACAGAGTTCACACACGAAACCTCACAAAATCCTAAATTTCACAATTATCCTACATATTGCAACACACTTCAAATTCAGGAAAAATCTACTCAAATGATTAATTATCCCAATTTTCTACAAACCCTAAATAGGCTAATAAGATGACACCAATTACCATTAATAGGTTTTCCATTAGTACAAAAGCATTCTGCATATCATAGTAACAACAAGTCTCTTCATTGTACAATTCCTAATTCCCAAAATTAGCACAACGGAATCATCAAAATTACCAGAGCCTCCCATCTTTTTTTAGCAGCTGCCATATCCCTCATCTGCTTCACCTCGTATTCCTCTTCAACCACTTGCATTCTCGTCACACCCTGCCACAATTTTTCATACAAAAAAAAATCAATTTAATCAAGAAAAAAGGGAGACTCCAGAAACAGAAGCTCAAAGGATGAAATTGTGTTTACATTGCGGCGAATACTGGTGTTCGAGAAAGAAGGAGGTGTGGCAATCGGCACAGGCGCAAAGCCAGAAAGATATTTCCATTTAGTGGGTCTGCGACTGCGAGGGAGGTTTAGAGCGATGGTGGGAGATAGCTGAAGACCCAAAGTTTCCATCTTGCAGAGATTGAGAGGATTTCTTTGATCAGCAGAGTTTTTGTGCTACATCATTTTGCTTATCTGCTTATCCAAGAATCTGGATTGGATAAATCTATACGGACCAACTCGAGTTTACTATTAAGAAATTTAATAAAATGATATTAAATGATTTAAGTAGAAAATTAATTAAATACTCTACAAAATAAAATAATTATATAAATTAAAAGGTTGATATTTTTAAATTTTTAAAATGATTTGAACTTCCCAAAAATATACTTACATGAATCAATTAATTACGTATAAAGGAAATTACTATACAGTAATTCCATTGTTCTTTTCCATATGAAAATATTCAAAATTGAAATGAAGATAACTTTGGTCTTTGTCGCAAGGGAAGAACTACTTGAAGGCCACAAGGGGCCTAGAGCATCCCCATCGCTACTCTCCGGGCGGACGGTTGTTTATGCGTATTGTCAACTCATTGTCCGCCCGTGTTGAATACTTTCAATCATGTAGCAACGTAACCGGTCGGCAAAGTCTCTCGGCATTGCAGAAGTGTAATTGTGCCCTCCGACAACTTGCTACTGGGTAAACGGCTGACCTCTTCGACGAGTATTTGCATGTGGGTGAGTCAACTGGAATCTTATGCTTCAAAAAAATTTGCGACGGCATTCAGTCTGCTTTCGGTGAGGAATTCCTTCGGGCACCCACCACCGAAGATTGTCAACGGTTGTTTCATCTTCACGAAACAGTCCACAGTTTTCCCGGTATGCTTGGCAGCATTGATTGCATGCATTGGAAGTGGAAGAATTGTCCGAATGCTTGGAGGGGGCAACACTTAAGCGGCCACATAGGCGGCGGCCCAACGCTTATCCTTGAAGCGGTCACCAACTACCGCCTATGAATTTGAAATGCATATTTCGGTGTTGCCGGATCCAACAACGACTTGAACGTGCTCTATTTTTCACCACTCTTCAATGATGTTTTGAATGGTGTGGCACCGGTGGTCGACTTCACCGTCAACGGAAATCCATACCACATGGGTTACTATCTCGCCGATGGTATCTACCCAAGGTGGTCGACTTTCATGAAGACGTTCAGCAATCCGCAAGACCCGAAACGGGTTCTTTTTGCGAAGCGTCAAGAGTCTGCTCGGAAAGACGTCGAAAGAGCTTTTGGGGTCCTTCAAGGCCGATTCAACATTGTGAAGGCTCCGTCTCAGCTGTGGTACTCTAAGAATATTGCCGACATCATGTACACGTGTATTATCTTGCATAACATGATTATAGCTGACGAATGACCGAGGGTCGCTAACTTTTACGACGAGGATGAAGCCGGAAGCTCAACCGCAAGGTCTCCCCCACGCCGAGGTGTGCATACGACGGTGCGAGAGAGGATCAAAACAAGACACACAATGCACGATACCAAAGCCCACATTGAGCTACAAGAAGACCTAATCAAACACATTTGGGCGAAATTCGGCGACAAGTAGTGGATTTTTTTAATTTTATGAATTTAATTATATAATTTTTAATTTTTAGGACTTTAATTATGTAATTTTTAATTTTTAGGATTTGAATTATGTGATTTTTAATTTTTTTGTAATTTGTAATAATATTCCAGGTATTTTTAATGCATTCTAATATTATGGAAATGTTTTTATTTAAATTGAATAATAGAATGGTGGGACCCATTGCCTAAGAGCATGGATGAGGATGCTCTTAAGCCCCCAATGATTTTAACTTTTTAATGTTTTTCTTTTACTATAACTTTTTCTAATTTATCTAAATTTATATAAGTTATTATGCAAAAATCCATATCAATGATCTAAATTACCCAAAGATAAACTTTTAAAGAACATTTAAAAATATAGCTCCTACTGATGTTAATTTCTGCGTCCAAACTTAACACACAAAAATGTACTCATAATAAAATTTCCGCCGCGCCTCTTTCTCAATTGATGCGTACTCCGTCCAACGGCTCCAAACCAAGGGCGGATCTAGCTTATTGGGACATGGGGCAAATGCCCCTTCTCATCCATTCATTTCCTTATATATTTATACATGGATTTATGATTATATACATCAACCACATTAAATGCCCCTTCTCAAATATATAAATTTTTCCGTGTATTAATATTTTTACCCCTCCTCCACTAAAATCATGGGTACGCCCCTGCTCCAAAGTACCCTCGCCGCCTCTCGCGACTCAGCCTTACTACAACGACAGCCGATCATATTAGCGGCAACTAATCAAAAGAAAATAGATGTTATGTATACGTTTTATACTTCTTCTAGACCGATGATAAAAAAAAGTCTAAAGTCATACGTTACTTCTTCAATTATTCCACGCACACTTTTGAAGAAAATCAATGAATCATAATTCATGCTTGAAGAAATTCGACTAAAATCCAAAGTCTGTTAAGAAAGGTCTTTGCTATTTTTTCAATTTTTTTGTACAGAACTTTAGTCTTTGTAGTATTAATGACTTCATTCTTGATATGCGTTTAATTTCAGGCAATCAGATCATAAATCACACAAATTCAAGAGTTGAATTTTATTAAAAACTAGTATCACGCTTTTGCTATATACAGATTAATATATTTTTAAAACATTAATTCTCAATTTTAAATTAATTAAATAAAATTAGAATCAATATTAACAATGAACAAAATGAGTAACAATTCTAGTTATATGAGAATAAAAAATCTATACAAATCAACATTGAAAGCATAATAAATTTGAAATAAATCACATAATATAATGTTTAAACATTAAATCATGGAGTAGGAAGATAAAAATCTATCACAATAAAGAATTAAACACAATGGATAATTACTCATCATTTTTAAAACTATTTATACACTACAACTTTAAAATTAAAATCAATCTCATCATTATAAACTAAAACCTTCAATTCTTCACAATTCGTCACTCTTCAATAGAACTTATAGGTAAAATAACTCGTTTGTCATCTTTAAAGCCGTTCGCCTCACATAAAACTACAATAAAATAAGGAACAAAATAAATTTGCAACTCGCGAAATCAATAATCAATATGTATTAAAACGATCATCCGTAGAGCAAAGCATAAGATGAGACCCATGAAAGTACATTGGGGTACTTTTTTTTATGTATTGTGCTGATTGTTTTCACTTTTATTTGTGTTGCACTATTTACTCTAGCTAAAACCATGAATTTAATAATTTAAATGATTTAAATATGAGGACGATGGTGGGGAGCTGGATGCCCTCCTGCATGATCTTGAGGTGGCGGAGGCGGTCCACGACGTCGAGGAGAGGGCTGATCTTGTCGTTGTAGGACCACAGGAGAGGGGCGGCAGTGGGTGAGGATGATCCAACAACATCTTGAGAGACGCTCTGATGAAATTCGCTTGTGGAGGTACGAGACTTTGTTTCCATCAAACTCGCTTTGAAAACACCTTTGTGTATATTTTATTAATATAATTTTTTAAATTAAATGACAATCTTATAAATTTATCCAAAACTCCCCCTTTTTTATATATTGTATAGATAATGTCATACTCCACAAATTATGTGACACTATATAAATCATTTGACATTATATATACTTTCCATTTCATCTTCCACCTCCACACATCCTAGCCAAAAAATCACATCATTTTTCTTCCTAAAAAAATACATTAAAATGAATCTGCAGATTCCATACATGATTCCACTTCTCACATTCATCACACTCCTCTTCCTAGTCCGAGTACTAAACAAAAGAATCAGAAAGCCCGGGAAACTCCCTCCCGGGCCGCGAAAGCTCCCGATCATCGGCAACCTCCACCAGCTCGGCAAACTCCCCCACCGCTCCCTCCAAAAACTCTCACAAACCCACGGCGATCTCATGTCGCTACACCTCGGATTCCAACCAGCACTCGTCGTCTCATCCGCCGAAAAAGCCCGCGACATTTTCAAGCACCACGACCTCGCAATCTCGAGCCGGCCCGCTGTCTACGCAATTGGAAAAATATGCTACAACTTCTCCTGCGTCTCGTCCGCACCGTACGGAGCCTACTGGAGGGAGGCCCGCAGAATCGTAGTCGTCGAGCTGATGACGGCGAAGCGGGTTGATTCGTTCCGCCACATCCGGGCCGAGGAAGTGGCCCGGATGATCGAATTCATCTCGGGTACCGCTCCGGACCCGGTGGATTTGAGCTCGGCGGTGTTTGCGATGTCGAACAGCATCGTCAGCCGCGCCGCATTCGGGAAGGAGGGCGGCGGCGGCGGGGATGGGAAGGGACGGAGTTTCTTGGAGATTTTTCGTGAGGCGCAGAAATTTGTGGGAGAGTTTAACGTTGCGGATTATTTTCCGGGTTTGGATTGGGTTAATCGGATCAATGGTGTGGACAGAAGGATTGCGGAGAATTTTCGAGATTTGGAGGGGTTTTTTGAGAGGGTGATCGGAGAGCATCGTGATCGGGCGGTGGAGGATTCCGGCGAGGGGGATATCATTGATGTGTTGCTTCGAGTGCAGAAGCAATCGGAGCTCACTGATGATCAGCTTAAGGCTATACTCATGGTAAATAAAATTTATTTTCACATTTTTCTTAATTGAGTAGTAGTAGTAGTAGTATTTTTTTGTTATTATGAATTTTATAATATCTTTAATAAAATATAAATTGGGTAAAACTGATTCAAATTATAGTATAAATTATTAAGGGTTAGATATATTAATTTTACGTGTGTTTTTTAATTTTATTAATTGATATTAATATTAATTTTATAAATTATATATAAAGTAAACTTCAATTTTTATTTAAATAAATAACAGAATAAATTGAATTTAAATTTGTATGTAATTTATAAATTTAATAATATGAATAATAATTTTATAAATTAATAATATGAATAATAATTTTACTAAATTAAATGTTTTAAAGAAAATGAATATTATGCGTACTAAATTTTGGATGAATATGGATTCTACAAGCTAGCTAGTGAGATAACTTGAGTCAAAGTGTATGTATGGAGGACGAAAGCATATGGAGTAATTGTTATGATTATTATAAGTATAAATTTTGTGTGGACCCAAATTTTGAAATGAATACTAGGAGATATGTATGACATCAAGTTCACTTAATATATAGCACATATAAATAAATGCTTCAAAGATGGATATGTGCAAGTGGTATTGTTTTGAGTCTTTGGACAATTAATGAGGGGGTACCCTCCCCCCTGCCTGGTCGTTGAAATAATTCGAGCTAAATATGTAAAATATCTAATACGTGACGTCTCCATCTAAGAATATAGACGACCATAAAGTATTGGTAGGCAAAATTTTTAGTTTTATAAACCAACTTATGTGCTTCATTTTTAGGAGCTAGTGTGATTTGTTATAAACAATTAATGTGTAATTCAATTGGTAACACATTCACTCTCTGATCAAATCAATTGCTCAATAATTCGAGTTATGACGAGACTTGAATATGTAGGGTGTTTAAGTTGCAAAGTAAAAAAATAATAATCGTCAACTTACAAACATCAATATTTTCTAATAATTCCACTCATTCACACACCACCACAGGATGTATTCATAGCGGGAACCGACACTTCAGTATCAATAATCGTGTGGATAATGGCTGAACTCATCAGAAACCCAACCGCCCGACAAAAAGCTCAACGACAAGTGCGAGAAATCGCGAAAGGCAAACCCATGGTGGAAGAATCAGACCTCCCAAACCTCCCATACCTAAAGCAAGTCATCAAGGAGGCATTCCGCCTCCACCCGCCGGCGCCGCTGCTGATCCCACGAGAAACCACCGAGCCTTGCACCATCGACGGCGGCAGGTACCACATTCCCGCCAAAACGAGGGTTTTCTTCAACGTGGCAGCGATGTCGACAGATCCAACGGTGTGGGAAAACCCTAGGGAATTCTCCCCGGAGAGGTTCGAGGATAGCGGCGTCGATTATAGAGGGCAGCATTTCGAGCTGCTGCCGTTTGGTGCCGGGAGGAGGGGGTGCCCCGGGATTAGTTTCTCGGTTCCGGTGGTGGAGCTCACGGTGGCGAATCTTCTATTGCGATTCGATTGGAAGCTTCCGGAAGGAATGTCGGAGGAGGATGTTGATATGGAGGAAGCGATTGGGGTTACAATACATAAGAAGGTTCCTCTTTGCTTGGTAGCTTGCTCGGTGAATAATTATTGACGGTTTTGATTTTTTTTGTTTACAGACACGAGATTACTCAAACCTTCGATCTAGTATTAAATTACTCTATGTATTTTACTTTGTACTATTATAAATTGAACTATTGTAATAAACTCACACTCTCATGCTTGGACCATATAATTCGAATTAGAGACAACCCGATACGTTTATTATTCCATATCTTTTTCGTATCTTGTGATGGGGTACGAACTAAACCCTAATGGCAAGCCCAATAACAGTGACGGCCCATCAGCCCAGAGCCCAAGAAAGAGTATCTGTTCGGCACCAAAGAGTTCGGGTCAACCAAAGAGTTCGGACTCAGCCTACAGCTCGGTAAAAGCCGACCAGTCAAGCTCTCCTCTCAGATCGGCAAGAGCTGATCGGTAAAGTCCAGCAGTTCGGTCTCAGCATTCGACCGAACTAGGAGTTAGTGGACTCATGAAAGGCCTCCACGACCTCCGCTATACCCACGATCTATTTAGTGGTACGAAGCAGTTATTGAGCAGTTATTGCTCACCCACGATCTTGTTAGTGGGGCTGCAAACCACGACCTTAGTTCAATGTATAAATAGAACTTAGATCAGATAGAAAAGGGTTAAGCTCTCTAGAGATAAAAGCATATAGCAAGTCTGTGTTGTAAGCTGTAATCCCAGATCAAGCAATACAATCTTGCCCTCCCTTCTTCCCGTGGACGTAGATTTACTTCAGTAAATCGAACCACGTAAATTCACCGTGTCGTAATTTATTTTTACGAGCATTCATCATCATCAATAATTCGCGGATTCATCAATCATGCACAACATGATTGTCGAAGATGAAGGTGGACAACTGACTGATTGGGCCAACAATGATAATGAAGCCGATCCAAGCCACGGCGTGGCCGCCCCCAACGTACGGAGTGGGGAACCTTACGATGAAGACGACCGCCTCCAAGCACATGCCGACATGCGCCAAACAGATGCTCATATTCGACTCCAAAAGGATTTAATTGAAGAGTTATGGGCGCGGAGGACTGCACGACAGTAGTTTTTTTTGTTAATTATGTAATTTTTTTTAATTAATGTACTTTTTAAATTTTAATAATATTATTGAATTTTCTCGTATATGTATCGTAAATTAAATTGTGTATTTTGTGTGATTGTTAATTATTTGTTTTATACTCCCTCCGTCCCGGACTACTCGAACGTTTCCTTTTCGGCACGGAGATTAAGGAATGAGTGATAGACAAAGTCAAATATTACGGCTGTAGGTGATAATTTTTACTAAAAATGGAAATAGTGCAAATAACTTGGGACGCCCAGAAAAGAAATAAGTGCAAGTAGTCCGGGACGGAGGGAGTATAATTTTGAGTGATGTGGCTATTGATGTGGCTGAGCTATTTATGATGTGGCATGAGGATTTTTAGTGTTGATGATGTGGCAGGAGGAGTTTGTGGCTAGGCTATGGCTGAGCTATTGCTGGGCTATTCCTATTGTGGATGGCCTAAGTGCAGGGGAGGGAGCCGGGAGACATCTTGTCATCCCCGCCGGCCCCGCTCGTTTGTTCCATGTCAATGTATTTCGTGTCCAGCTACTTTAAAAAAACTAAACTCATATTACATCATCTTTTCCGTTCACTTCACTACAATTTTTAAAATTCTTACTAAATCAAAGTTGACAAATACCGATACATGATTGAACGGATTGAATATCTTGTTAATTACAGTAGTATATTTAAAACCATTCTAATGCACTCTTTCTTTACTTCCAAATTCCAATTACTTCCATCTCCAAAACCATAGCCAAAGCAGTGTATTAAAAAAATTAATAAAATGATTCTGCAGATTCCCTTCATTTCCATTCTCACACTTATCACCTTCCTCGTACTAAACAAAAGAATCAGAAAGCCCGGAAAACTCCCTCCCGGGCCGCGAAAGCTCCCAATCATCGGCAACCTCCACCAGCTCGGCAAATTCCCCCACCGTTCCCTCCAAAAACTCTCCCAAACCCACGGCGATCTCATGTTCCTAAACCTCGGCTTCAGCCCGGTATTAGTCATCTCATCAGCCGAAAAAGCCCGCGATATCTTCAGAAACCACGACCTCGCCTTCTCGGGCCGGCCCGCTCTCTACGCACTCGACAAAATATGCTACAACCTCTCCTGCGTCTCGACCGCACCGTACGGAGCCTACTGGAGAGAAGCGCGGCGAATCTTAGTCCTCGAGCTGATGACGGCGAAGCGGGTCGATTCGTTCCACCACATTCGGGCCGAGGAAGTGGGCCGGATAGTCGACTTCATTTCTGGCGCTGCTCCGGACCCGGTCGATTTGGGCTCAGCGGTGTTTGCTATGTCGAAAAACATCATCAGCCGCGCCGCCTTTGGGGAAGCGAGCGGCGCCGGGGAGGCGAAGGGGAGGAGTTTTGAGGAGATTTTTCATGAGACGCAGAGTATTTTCGCGGAATTCAACCCGTCGGATTACTTTCCGGGTTTGAGCTGGGTTAATCGGGTCAATGGTGTGGATAGAAGGATTGCGGAGAATCGGCGAGATTTGGAGGGGTTTTTTGAGAGGGTGATCGGAGAGCATCGTGATCGGACGCCGGCGGATTCCGGCGAAGGGGATATAATCGATGTGTTGCTTCGAGTGCAAAAGGAATCTCAGCTCTCTGATGACCAGCTTAAGGCTATACTCTTGGTAATTAAACTCTATTTATTTTTAATTCATTTTGATTAGATTAATTTTTTTGTTTATTCTAATTATATAATGGGATTTTTTTTATGTTTATTATTAATGTCATTAATTTTATAAATATACTTCTAAGTTCTAATCCATCTTAATAAAAAAAAATAGCATATTTTACATCCATTTTGGTCCATTAATCAAAATTAGTCACATCTATTTATGATAAATTTATCTTTTAATGAGCTATGTCTCATTTTTGGATTTTTCACTATTCGTTGCTTATTGAATAATTGTAGATTAAGACTCGTGTTTTTGCTACTAAAATATTTTTCATGGACTGACCAGTATATGTTATTGGATCAAACCCTCCATTAATGTCATCACCTCTAACAATTAGTATAAAGTGACAACCTCTTGCATTCGATTTTTTTCGTATAAAGTCACGTTTGCTATATAGACCACATATAAATTCAATTTTCAATGATAGATATATATTGAAACTGATATTTTTGACTGATTCAATAATTAATGAGAGTTGCGTCCCCGTGTCTAGTTGCCTACATAATTCCATCTAAATATGTAAAAAAGTCAAAAATGTCTCTAATAAATGGTGTTTGATTTGATAGTTTAAAAAAAATTTAGTTTCTAGTATATTATGTTATTCAATTGAATTAACAAAAACATTTACTTAATCAAAAAATTCCTTTACTCCAACAAATTATTTTCTAAAATTTGAAATTCAGAATTTAAACTGTATTGCTCCAATCAAAATAAATTTTCTGTAATCGCCAACAGGATGTATTTGTAGGGGGAACTGACACTTCATCGACAACAATCACGTGGACAATGGCAGAACTCATCAGAAACCCAACAGTCAAACGAAAAGCTCAGCAACAAGTGCGAGAAATCACAAAAGGCAAACCAATGGTGGAAGAATCCGACCTCCCAAAACTCTCATACCTAAAGCAAGTGATCAAGGAGTCACTCCGCCTCCACCCGCCGGCGCCGCTGCTTGTTCCCCGAGAAACCATCGAGCCCTGCGCCATTGACGGTGGCAGGTACCACATTCCCGCCAAAACGAGGGTTTTCTTCAACGTGTCAGCGATGTCAAGTGATCCGGCCGTGTGGGAAAACCCTAGAGAATTCTCGCCGGAGAGGTTTGAGGATAGAGATGTCGATTTTAGAGGGCAGCATTTCGAGCTGCTGCCGTTTGGTGCCGGGAGGAGGGGGTGCCCCGGGATCAGTTTCGCGATGTCGGTGGTGGAGCTCGCGGTGGCGAATCTTCTGTTCCGATTTGATTGGAAGCTTCCGGAAGGAATGTCGGAGGAGGATGTTGATATGGAAGAAACCGTAGGGGTTATTATGCATAAGAAGACTCCTCTTTGCTTGGTAGCTTGCTTAGTGAATAATTAGAAGTAAGGTACATGCAAATGAAACCCCTATTCTAAAATATGTGTGTTACATGATAATTACTAAGTAGTACTAAGTACTAAGTATTATACTATTGTGCAAAAAATAATATCGATTTTCTTATAGTACTTTTTATGTTTACACACTGATGTTATTAACTGTAAGTGGGCAGTATAACAATAGTAGTACATTACTATTTCCCTTCCACAATAAGAATCACATTTTGTCATTTCGGTTCGTCTCACAATAAGAGTCACATTTCACCAATTTTACCATAAATGGTAAGTACGCACCATATTACACCAACTTATTCCACTTACAAAAAAATAGTTAATATGTTAAAATCCCTAACCATACTTTCATATTTTAGTTCAACCACCTCCAACCCCAAACATACATATGCAAAGATGCAAATCAAGTCCATTGTATAGATTTGATTATGGTGTAGTTTTAATCTTTTGAAAATTATTTAAATAAGTGAAATTTTATTTAAATATTTGGCTATAATAGAATTTTTTTAGTATGAAACACAAGTATTACGGTATGTCATACCTTATTTTGGTATATTGTACTCGATATGCCATGTCTTATTTCGGTATAATGTAAAAGTACGGTATACCGCAATACGGTATGGTATACCGCATAGACGGTATGGTAACGGTATCGAAAATAATCATACCGAATTTTGTGGTATACCGCAATGAGGTATACCGAAAAATTCGGTAGGGTATAGGTATGATATTTTCTCATACCGCAATTTGCGGTACGGTATGCGGTATGACATTTTGAGTGCGGTATACCGTACCGTGCCACCCGTATATATATGTGTATAAATTAGTGGTTTAACGGATATAAAGCAAATTCTACTTCTATGTACTAAATGGGCCGAAAATGAGGTTCTACAAATGCATAGTGTGGAATAATCAAAATATTAATATGATGTCTTTTTAATGTAGTGTTAATTGAAGAATTTATATATTATTCTTTTCCAATTTTAATGGTAGGCGTGTGATGTGGAGGAATTGGGGAAAATGAGTTTCCAACACTTTGGTCATGTTTGGTTGCCAGGATTCTGTCTGGGAAAGTAATCTGATTTCTTAAATTTTAAATTCCTGTGTTTGTTTCCGTTTTTAATCAAACTGGGAAAGTAATCAAAATCCTGAAACAAGGAAAGTTAGTACAACTTTCCAGGATTTTGAATCATAACTTTTCTTAGGTATTCTTTTTCCCAATTTTAGGATTCTTACATATATATAATACAGTTTTTTATTATTATTATTATTATTATTATTATTATTATTATTATTATTTTATTATTATTATTTTATTATAATTATTATTATCATCATCATCATTATTATTGTTATTATTTATTACAATGTTTTAAAAATAATTTAAAAGTATAAACCATACTTAATTTTAGAATAATAAATAACTATAATTCAAATTATCAAAATTATAACTATATTATTAATTTTTATTTTTATTTTTATTATCATAATAATAATAATTTATTAAATAATTAAATATAATTATAATTATATAATAATATAATAATTATTAATTTATAAATTAGTAATTAACAATAAAATTGTAGTGAAATTTTAAATTATAAATTTTATTCAATTGAAAATTAAGTAAATATAATGATAATAATAATAATCTTATTTATTATTATATATTATGATGTAAAATCCATATTTAAAATATCCATCGTAATAATAAATAAAATAATATAATTATTATCATTTGTAATTAATAATTTATTAAATAATATGTGTTATTATTTTTTATAAATAAAAAACGATAAGTATATTTTTAGTTTAGTGTTTAAATCAAATATATACTTTCAAATCTTGATATTTTCCAAACACGGGAAAGTAAAGTTATTAGAAATCATATTCCCGGGATACATTTTCCCAGGAATCATTTTACTTGCCAACTTTACTTTCCCGCCAACCAAACATGGCCTTTGTGTAATTAGAATGATCTAGAGGATAGTTAAATAAATAGACTAAATTAGGTAATGACATTTGTCCACCCTTACCTCCACAATAATAAATAGGAGTAATATTGAAAAGTGTTGATATATATGTGTGTATAGTAAATAGAAGAGAAGGGGGTAGAGAATTCTAGAAACATGTTTAGGAATATATAAAGCCTTCTACACCCTCATTTGAGGGGGGAGATTTCCGGGCCCACTCTTCCTCAACAAAAGGGAAATTTTATATGATCTCTAGGCTACATTTCAAGAAGAGTGTGATATGAGATCGTGTGGGGCAAAATAAAATCAAGGTATCTTTCTTACATTAATCTATCTTATAAATCTATATTGTGTTGAACTTGTTAGCTTAAAATTTATGGTTATTTTGAGGATTCATGGAGGTATGAGTTGATTCTTAAAATAGTTGATGGATATAAGTTCATAGAAGAATGATAATAAGCATGTTTTATTAGTTATTCAACTTGAATGAGAATCAATTTAGACTATGAGATAGGCTTGTGTTGAGAACTTATTCAGTTATTTTAGTATAGAGATTAGATTTGGATTAAAATTTAAATGTGATCTAAATAATATTATTCAGGTTTATTTAAGTTGATATTGTAAATTGGTTATTTATATATAGAGAGAAATGGAATGATAAATGTGATTGATCTATTGCTACTAGATGTCTAAATCAAGCATAAAGGTTGTGTTTTTCTTATGTTAACAGAAGTACTGTATATTAGTTAGCAACTATAAAATACTGGGGAACTATAGATTAAATAGCTATTAAATTGATTTACATGGTTTTGGAATTGGAATCTAGTTCTGCAATATAAAGGCTAACATGATTATTAATTTCAATATATTTCCATTCATCAAATCATATATATGATGTGAATAGTAACAGTGAAGTTCATGAATTAATTTGATGTCTTGATGATGGAAAATAAGATTAAATTTATGAGTATGGTAAATAATTGAATGGGGGGCTACACGACTATATTGAGAAAATTTTTTGAGGTCATTTAGTAATAGTTATGAATAAATAGAAAAGCGTATAAATTAAGTATGAGCATAAATATACGATACATGATCTGGGATTGTGGAATATGGTATATAATCGCATATAATATATGATCCGTGAATAACTGTAAGTAGTATATAAGGTCTGTATAGAAATCATTATGAAAGAAGATGTTTCAATTAAAACGCGTTTATTGATATATTTGGTGTTGCCTCATGCTTGGTTAATTACATCGGATATAATTGGTATGTCACACCAGTACTGCTACACAGAAATGTGATGTTCGTCCTACGAGGACTATACGGATCTCGCCCTGTATGGGCTATATGGTGCCCGCTATCGGGCTATACGAAAATGTCATGATTGTCCTACGAGGACTATACGGATCTCGCCCTATATGGGCTATATGGTGCCCGCTATCAGGCTATACGAAAATGTGATGATCATCCTACAAGGACTATACGGATCTCGCCTTATACGGGCTATATGGTGCCCACTATTGGGCTATACGGAAATGTGATGTTCTTCCTATGAGGACTATACGGCTTTTGCCCTATACGGGCTATACGGTTGACATGATGTGATGCTCGCCCTATATGGGCTATATGGTGCCCACTATTTGGGCTATATGTTGATAGTCTTTGTGCCCGTGTTAATGCCGAGCACGACAGGGGGCTACATGATGGTGATTTATTACTCGGTTATGGTATATGACCTACGAAAAGCAAATTAGTATAGTGTAAAGTATATGTATTTCTATATGGTTATTATGGTGATATATGAGAGGTTGTGATAATATTTAATTGTATGAAATGTTGTATAAATAAATATGAGTTTGATAAAGATTTGAGAAGAGTAAACGAAAACACATGAATAAGTATGAGAGAGGAAAATTCTAAAATGCGAAATTCTTAAATGCTAATAATGATATAGGAATCAAAGTATAAGACAATATGTGAGAAATTAAATGATTGGTAATGAATGGTGACATTACTTATTTGATGGATAAAAAAAGATTTTGGGATGTTACATTAACTCTCTTACTTTATTCACTTTCCACTTTACTAACAAAACCTCATTTCCTAAAATCTCGTGCCGAAAAGTTTTTGCTCACTTATCTTGGGACAGAGGGAGTACTAAAATAAAACAAAAAATAGCTCACGGAACCTGCCGATCAAAGGACGGACCACCGCTTGCACAAGCGAATGCACCAGGCGCTCCACCATTTTCCCACCAGCAATAGATCTCCAGAAACTGCCGCACGTGGCCTGTTGAGGTTACCGCAACGGAAGATACGGAAAACAAACAGGTCCTTACGGATCTATTTAGGTAACTACGTATTCGATTTCAATTTCATGCAAATATTCTAGATCTATAGATGTTACACATCAAAACACATATGACATGCAATTTGATGTAGATTTGATTGTTACCTCTCGATCCATTGAAGGATTGATGTTACACATCAAAACACATATGACATGCAATTTGATGTAGATTTGATTGTTACCTCTCGATCCATTAAAGGATTGATGTTACTTGTTGCACCTCCAGGTGATCCTTGGTTTATCGACCATGAGTCTTCCATTCTATTCCCACGTCCTTGATTATTCATCCATATGGGCGGATATCGAAGAATCAATAATAGTTTGAAGAGATCTAGGAAGAACACTATACTAAACAATCTATCTCGATTCAATTCTATGGATTGGATAAGACAAGAATCAAAGCCCTAGCTCTCCCTTTGGTGGGGCTAAAAAATCGAGGTGAGGGAGATAGAGAAGCCACGTGAGTGGCGGCTAGTGTTTAGAGTAGGAGAATTGTATTACGTCTTGTGTCTTAGGGTTTCCACATCTCATCACTATTTATAAGCTTGGACTAGGTTTGGGCTAAAGTAGGGATCCATGGAGTGAATTAGATGTTGGGCTCACTCAATAGATAAATATCTAATTAAATCAATTAACACATGATTTAATATATTATCCAAAGGAATATTATTTTGTTCCACTAAAGAATAATATTGTACTCCCATCTAAATCACCAAATTAAGAGTAACTTGGTTTCCATTTTATTCTATACCCCCTCCATCTCATAATAAGTGTCACACTTTCCTTTTTAGTTTGTCCCATAAAATATGTCTCATTTCCATTTTTGGAAAATGTTCACTCTCACATTAATATAAAAATGATATTTTCTCTCTCCATTTAACACACAAAACAAAACCTCCTAAAATCTCATGTCGTCCCACAAGTGTGACATCTTTTGTGATATTGCACGCGTTTAAGATGAACTTATTCCCTTAATTTAATTCTTTGTGATATTTCCCGCGTTTATGGAATACAATTCCAACTGCGCAGATTTCTGAATAATAAATTCATCTTTCAAACACCTCTTGGGGATAAAATCATACCACACTGGGCACGTGAATTCTATGAAATAATATTCCAATACTTTCATGTTATTCAAGATATCATGTTTGAGTTACGAAAAACTCTCCCATGTTGATAGTCAAAGTGACGTCTGATTAAATAAACAATATTAATATTATTTTCATAGACTAGAAAATACTAAAATTTCTGAAGTATATTCTTTCAGTAGATAGCATTAAAGAATATATTTCGAGTTGATCCTTTCAGTGTTTTACCACACTAGTGTTACTAATATCTTCTTAGGTAAGAGAGAATTATCACAAACACTACAATCATTCCAATAGGTAGCCAAGTCCTATCTAGGTTGTGAACTTGTTATCTTCTTACTAGATCTGGTCAAGTCCCCTACTGGAGAACCCATGAGAAGTCATCAGATTCCCCTACTTTAACTTTCTTAGTAAGAAGCCTTAGACTTGTTTATTATATTTCAATAATAAACCATTATATTATATTATTTATTCTCATAATTAGGTAAATAAGTGGATGTGGCGTTTCTTGTATACATGCACAAGCTGACTGTACAAAGGCATGTACGTTCGAAGTATCTTTTAGTATACAAATCCTAGCACTGCCGGCCAGTTCTGGAGCTCTATTGTGAATGCTCTTATAACAATGTCTCAATTGCACATACTATAACATAAGTAAGAATTATTACAGATTCCAGGTTTGAGTAATCTCGATGTACATATAAAGTTATAAGTACAAAAACATCGATCTTATTTTCGGCATATGTTACAATAGCATTTAATACATAGACAACTTCTAATGATTTACCGATCTTATTTTCGGCATATGTTACAATAGCATTTAACACATGGACAACTTCTAATTATTTACTGAGCAAGCTACTAAGCAAAGAGGAGTCTTCTTATGCATAACAACCCCAACCGATTCATCCATATCAATATCCTTCGCTGAGATTCCATCCGGAAGCTTCCAATCGAATCGGAACAAAAGATTCGCCACGGCCAGCTCCACCACTGAAATCGAGAAGTTGATCCCGGGGCAACCCCTCCTCCCAGCACCAAACGGCAGCAGCTCGAAATGTTGCCCTCTAAAATCGACGTCGCTATCCTCGAACCTCTCCGGAGAGAATTCCCTAGGGTTTTTCCATACCGCCGGATCCACAGACATTGCTGCTGCATTGAAGAAAACCCTCGTTTTCGCGGGAATATGGTACTTGCCGCCGTCAATGGCGCAAGGCTCTATGGTTTCTCGGGGAACTAGTAGCGGCGCCGGTGGGTGGAGCCGGAATGACTCCTTGATGACTTGTTTTAGGTATGTGAGTCTTGGGAGGTCTGATTCTTCCACCATGGATTTACCTTTTGCGATTTCTCGCACTTGTTGTTGAGCTTTTTGTTTGACGGTTGGGTTTTTTATGAGTTCCGCCATTATCCATATGATTGTTGCCACCGAAGTGTCGATTCCCGCCACAAATACATCCTGTGGTGGTGTACACGAGTTGAATTGTGAGGAAAAATATATATATTTGGTACTCCCGATTAAGAGTCACACTTCATTTTTATCATAAATGGTAAGTAGGTCGTACATTTCACTAACTCACTTTACTCACATTTTATTATAAAACCAATATAAAAAAGTGAGTCCTATATTCCACAAACTTTTTCAACCAACTTTTCTTTACATTTCTTAAAACCCGTGCCCGGTCAAAGTGTGATTCTTAATCGTGGACGGAGGGAGTATTTTTTTGTACTCCACTAACTCATTTCTACTTTATATATACTATTAATAGTTAAAAAAAGAGTTTACCAAGAGCATAGCCTTAAGCTGATCATCCGTGAGCTGAGATTCCTTCTGCACTCGAAGCAGCACATCAACGATATCCCCTTCGCCGGAATCCGCAGCCGTCCGATCACGATGCTCTCCGATCACCCTCTCAAAAACCCCTTCCAAATCCCGACGACTCTCCGCAATCCTTCTATCCACACCATTGATCCGATTAACCCAACCCATACCCGGAAAATAATCCGCCAAGTTAAACTCTACGCCAAGCCTCTGCAACTCACCAAAAATCTCCCTGAAACTCCTCCCATCCCCAGCCCCCCCGGCCGCCCCGAACACAGCGCGGGTGACGAATCTGTTCGACATATCAAACACCGCCGCGCTCAAGTCGACCGCGCCCGAAATGGAGTCGATCATCCGGCCAACTTCCTCGGTCCGGATGTGGCCGAACGACCCGACCCGCTTCGCCGTCATCAGCTCGTTGACTAAGATTCTCCGCGCTTCTCTCCAGTAGGCTCCGTACGGTGCGGTCGAGACGCAGGAGAGGTTGTAACATATTTTGGTGAATGCGTAGAGGGCGGGCCGGCCCGAGAAGGCGAGGTCGTGGTTTCTGAAGATATCACGGGCTTTGTCGGCTGATGACACGACTAATACCGGCCTGAATCCGAGGTGTAAGCACATGAGATCGCCGTGTTTTTGGGAGAGTTTTTGGAGGGAGCGGTGGGGGAGTTTGCCGAGCTGATGGAGGTTCCCAATGATCGGGAGCTTTCGCGGCCCGGGAGGGAGCTTCCCGGGCTTTCTGATTGCTTTGTTTATTATTAGGAAGAGGAGTGTGATGATGAATGTGAGAAGTGGAATCATGTATGGAATCTGCAGATTCATTTTAATGTATTTTTTGAAGAGGAAATATATGAGGTTTTGACTAGGATTGTAGAGGTGGAATATGAAATGAAAGTATATATAGCGTCAAATGATTTAAATAGTCAATAAATATACCATTATTTTTAATAAAATTCAACTCTTTAAAGACTAGATTTCTACTACAAAAATATTAAAAAATAGCAGACATTTTTTAACAGACTTTGGATTTTAGTCGAATTTCTTCAAGCATTAATTATGATTCACTGATTTCTACTAACTGTGCGCGGAATAATTGAAGAAGTAACGTACTATGAGTTTAGACTTTTTTCAATGATCAGTCTAGAAGAAGTATAAACGTACAAAAAATCAATTATGATCGGTGGTCTTTGTGGTACGGCTGAGACGATGAGGGTAGTTTGGATCTGTAATTTCATTATGAGTACATTTCTGTGTTTGTTCAGTTTGGATGCAGAAATTAACATTTGTGGGAGCTATATTTTCTAAATTTTCTTTAAAAGTTTAGGTTTGGATTATTTTTATCATTAATATGGATTTTTACATAATAACATATAGTATAAAATTTTTACATAAAATTTATAATATATAAAGGAGCAGTTTTGGTAGGAAAATGTTGTTTCCTTTTTTTTCAATTTTTGTAGGCTTTTATGAGTTAAAATTTCGAGTATATTATAAAATCAGTTTATCAATGCTTGGCCACTACTTTCTGAAGCACTTCTCACTCCTCTTCTCGGTACCACACAATTAAGGTATAGGTGCAGGCCTATTACAATAAGACAGATCCCGTATATGTATACAAAACAATTAAAATTGCAAAATGTAACTTTTTTTAATTTCTGCAAATCTGCAAGTGATTCTTTTGTCTCCCTCTTTGGAAGATCTTTGACCTGATATTAAAATCCAAAGAAGAAAGATTATACTCTCTCGGTCTCATAGTAGATGTCACACTTTCCTTTTTAGTTTGTCCCATAAAAGATGTCACACAAGTGTAACATCTTTTGTATTTTCTCTCTCACATGAATATAAAAATTATATTTTCTCTCTCCGTTTAACACACAAAATAAAACCTCCTAAAATCTCGTGCTGTCACACAAGTGTGACATCTTTTGTATTTTCTCTCTCACATGAATATAAAAATTATATTTTCTCTCTCCGTTTAACACACAAAATAAAACCTCCTAAAATCTCGTGCTGTCACACAAGTGTGACATCTTTTATGGGACGGAGAGGGTATTGTATATAAAATTAAGGGATATTGACATCTAATATCATGAAACTTCTAAAAAGTTGGGTTTTTCCCACGAACTTTAAATTTGGCAATAATATCACGAACTTTACCCCGGGTTTGTTTTTTCCCACGAATGAAAAAATTAATGTTATTTTAATAGATTGTTCATATGATTGTTGACGACGAAGTGTCGGTTCCCGCCACAAATACATTATGTGGTGGTGTGGTGCGTATATATAATGAGTTGAATTGTGAAGATAAATATAGATAACAGTGAAATATATACAGCGGATGATCCTAACAAATATTGATATTGGTAAGTTAGTGATTGTGTTTTTTTCAAATTGGGACTTTTACCATCCGTACAACGAAGCGCAACTAGTTAGTAAGATGTTTTCCTTCCAACTAATAAATCAAGAGTTATAATTGTATTAAATGGTGATGAATATTATTGCTCAAAATACACAGTTTTCAATTCCAAGATGGAGACATTTTAGACTTTCTACGTATTTTGATCGAATTATCAACACTACTCAGCCGTCGTGATTGAATCAGTGTTAAGGGTGTTTCCCTTAACAATCAATCAGCCAAAATAATTAATATCACTAGTTCCTATTTATATGTGTTGTGTATAGCATACGAGATTTTATACAAACATATCTCTCATACTGGTAATGGAAACTTTGCTCTGTCGACAATCGGAAATTCTGAACGGAAAACTAAATAAAGATAAAAGACAATAATTATGATTTCATTGATTGAATAATGAGAATAACAATAGGTCCTATTTATAATACTCCTATGAATAACCTAACTTGGTGAACAAGATAATAAAGATATGGAAAAGATATGATAATATAATAATAGATATATGAAAGATATTTCGGAAGATATAATCGTATCAACTCCCCCACGGTTGAAATCCACCTTGTCCTCAAGGTGGAAACCATGAGCGTCAAGGAAGCCTCCTGGGTCAAACATACACCGAATAGTTGAACACCTCCATTCACCATTTCCAGCAAAAATTACTAAGGAAGGACCATGTTGGATGCGAGTCAAGCCGGGTTTTGAAGCATTAGTCAATTCATACACTAACCCTGCTCGTCTAAGTGAGGTTAGATACCTCACCTCCAATTTCAAGGCCTTGTATGCTTCCTTTACCCCCTTGAACTTTACATCAAAATCCTTTTTATCTTCTCTGTTCTCTAGGATTAAAGAAAACAACTCAGTCCTCTTCTGTTCAACTTCACAGACACTCTCTTTCTGCTCGACCAACTTATCATCTTTCTCATTACAATGTCTCTTCAGAAAAAATCTCCATTCACCATCACTGTCATGCGATCCCCTTCCCCATTCCTTTTTCATTGAACACGAGAGATGTAGACGCGATGGGTGTTGGGTGTCGTCAGCGTTAGGCGGTGCCTCAGCGGCCGGCAGCGGCGCCGTCGGTGAGCGTTGTCGACTCGGTGGAGAGATTACTTCACAAGATGAAACTCGTTGGTCTTCGGGGCTGCACGGAGGAATCATCAGGGCTCGTGGTGGCGGCCGGGAAACCACTGGAGGGTAAATCGGTTGGCCCTGTGGCGGTAGGTTGAACCCCGACAACAGTCCTGAGGTGGGCTGCTGCCAATCCGAGTGAGCATTCGGTGGTTCCGGCCCAGGAAAATCAGGCGGATGGAGGCTGTCCACGCGACGGTTGGTGACAGCAAGATGAGACTCCATCTCGACAAACACCTCCATCCTCCGGTCAGGCGGTTTAGTGAGCGGTGGGTGAAATCCCGCATCAACTAACGACGATTGGTCATATGGTGGCGCCGTATATGTGGGCTGATTGTTGGTCGGTGAGTGACAATGCCAATCTGGTGGATCAGGATTGGGTTGTTGTTGTGGGTGGGGATTCCAGAAGGTCTGATCGATTGCGCTCCAATTGTAAGGCTGGTATGGCTGCTGCCAATTCGGGGGGTCGGGCGGTTGAGTGTGCGGTGGGTTTAACCCTGCGTCGACTAATGGCTGGTGGTCGTATGGTGGTTGTGGGACAGCAGATGCAACCGGCTAATCGGAGGATTGTTCGTGGTATGCGTGATGTTGTTCATCAATCTCGTCCAACTTCTTGTGTATTCTGTTGCAGGCAGCCATTATCTGGTCACATAGGTAAGATAGATAGATTTCATCGTTGGAAGTCATGGTGAGATCGCAATTAAAGCACCAGTTGATAAGGGAAAAACCCTTATCAAGTGAAAAAGATAAAGAAAGTCGCAGAGAAACCTTGTCGACAATCGAAAATTCTGAACGGAAAACTAAATAAAGATAAAAGACAATAATTATGATTTCATTGATTGAATAATGAGAATAACAATAGATCCTATTTATATTACTCGTATGAATAACCTAACTTGGTAAACAAGATAATAAAGATATGGAAAAGATATGATGATATGATAATAGATATATGAAAGATATTTCAGAAGATATAATCGTATCACATACATTGTGGAAATTTAGGCATTAACGACAGCCATTATATCCTTTCTTGAGTTCTTCCTCCATATATTTTCTTAATTTCTTTCAACCTAGTTATATCCCTACCAGCCCCTTATTAAAAGATTCGTATTTTCTAATCACTTTTATTTTATTTTATTTTATTATGTGTCGCATTTATTATTTTTCACTTTCACTGACTTAATATCATACCACTTTCTTAAATATCATGCCAAAAAAAAATATTTTGTTAGGATTTTGTCCATGTGAAATGGATCAACAATGACTCGGTGCATTATCTCATAGCTGAAGCTGAAGGCTCGGATGAAACCGAACGTAGCTTGCTTGTGCATGCAGTTAAAGGAGGTTGTTATGATTTAACCGTTGTATAACAACATGAAGGAGAGAGAGCTGGAGCGGTTCATGTAGAGTATAAAAGGGCAGAAGAAAGAGAGAAGAAAAATACGAATTCAAAGAGAGAAGAAGAGAGAAGTAGAAGTTACTCATATCTTGACGATTAGATAGAGAGTGTATATTGCTCTTCATTCCATTTGAGTGTTTTGTTTGTAATCTCCATCCTCATCACTGTGAATAAAAAGGTCTCACATAGTTTCTCGTGGATGTAAGCTAAGGCCGAACCACGTAAAATCGCCGTGTTGATATTGTTCTTGTTTTCTTGTTCGTGTTCATTTCGATCGCCATCACAAAACTCACAATTGGCGCCGTCTGTGGGAAGGCTGCTCGAAGATGGCGGTAGCAAGATTCGATACCGAGAAGTTCAACGGCTTGAATGACTTTGGATTATGGCAACTCAAGATGAGAGCTCTGCTGACTCATCAGGGTTTGGATGAAGCTTTGGAGCCCAGCAAGGGTGATGGGAAATCTGAAGAGAAGAAGATTGAGATCTTGAAGAAAGCCAAAAGCGTGATCATCCTAAGTTTGGATGATAAGGTCTTGAGAGAAGTTGCTCGAGAACAATCTGCGGCTGCAATCTGGAAAAAGCTGGAAGATCTATACATGACAAAGTCCCTCGCAAACAGGTTATTCCTCAAGCAAAGATTGTACTCTTTCAGATTCTGTGATGATAAGGAGATAGGAGACCAATTGGATCAGTTCAGTAAGATCCTAGACGATTTGGAGAGCGTTGATGCCAAGATGGAAGAAGAAGACAAGGCGATCGCGTTGTTAAATGCTCTTCCAAAGTCCTTTGAGCATTTCAAAGATACTATGTTGTATGGGAGAGAAAAATCCATCACTCTCATAGAAGTTCAAACCGCATTGAAGTCCAAGATACTGCAGAGATCAGAGAGCAACAAAGGTGATGCACCTGCTGAGATTCTGAATGTCAAGAAACAGAAGTTCAAGGGAAAACAGAAGGCATCCTTCACCAAGAACTTCCCAGATAAGAAGAAAGGAGATAAGAAAGAGACCAGGAGTTGCTACTACTGCAACAAACCCGGACACATTAAGAAAAATTGCTTCTCATGGAAGGGGAGACTAGCAGCAGAAGGCATTGATCAGGGGACTACAGATGTGGTTCAGGAAGAGGATGTGCATCAGATCATGAATGTAGTAGCTGAGGAAATGGGGGAATCCTGGATAATAGATTCTGGGTGTAGCTTTCATGTAAGCTCACACCAACAATGGTTTGAGGACTTTGTGGCATTAAGTGGCTCAGTAATCCTAGGAAACAACCAAACTTGTATGATAAGAGGAGTTGGCAACATTATGCTGAAGATGGTCGATGGTTCTGTGATTTTGCTAACTGATGTTAGGTTTATACCAGAGATCAAGAGGAATCTCATCTCCCTGGGACTTCTTGAATCCAGAGGGTATAATTTCAGATCAGAAAATGGCAAGTTATTGATCTGCAAGGGATCCAAGATCGCAATGACTGCAGTGAAGAAACAGACTCTGTACTACCTTGATGCAGATGTTGTCACTGGGAAGGCCTACTCTGCACAAAGTGAGATCAGTCTGAGGACTTGGCATGTTAGAATGAGCCACCTAGGCACAAAAGGAATGCTTAAGCTGGCCAAGGATGGAGTATTCAGAATGGAGAAGAATTAGGATCTCAAGAAGTGTGAAGAATGTATGATGGGGAAGAGCAAGAAATTACCATTCCCTAAAGGCAAGCACACATCAACATCCATCCTTGAGTATGCCCACAGTGACATATGGGGTCCTGCACAACCTGCAACCATGAGTGGAGGAAGATACTTCATGACTATTATTGATGATTATTCAAGAAAGCTCTGGGTGCAAGTCCTTAAGGAGAAAGCAGATGCCATTAAATTCTTTAAGGAATGGCATGTGATGGTGGAGAGGGACAAAGGTCTCAGCCTCAAGTGCTTAAGGACGGATAACGGATTAGAATATCTATCTTCAGAGTTCAGTCAGTATTGCAAGGACAAAGGAATACAGAGACACAGAACAGCACCAAGGAATCCGCAGCAAAATGGGGTGGCTGAGAGGATGAACCGAACCATTATGGAGAGGGTAAGGTGTATGATGCTGTCTTCAGGTGTTGATAAAAGGTTTTGGGGTGAAGCTGTAGCCACTGCAGCAGTGGTGATAAACAAGTCACCTTCATCAGCCATTAATTTTGACATCCCTGATGCAAGGTGGTATGGTGAGATGCCTAACTTCAACAAACTGAGATCATTTGGCTGCAGATCCTATGCTCACATAAGACAGAGTAAGCTGGAGTCAAGGGCAGTTAGATGCATATTCCTTGGATATCAGAGTGGCTCGAAGGCCTACAGACTTTGGTGTACAGAACCTAAGCAAGGGAAGCTCATTGTGAGCAGAGATGTCACATTCAATGAGGATGTGATGCCTTATCTTGCTAAGGACAAAGGGACAGCTCTAGTTGAGGTGGAGCCTGTCAGTAGTAGTCAGAATGAAGACATTGGAGATTCTCCGGGAAACTCAGAGGATACAGGACAAGATGAAGCCACGAACATCACTCCAGAAGGTCCAGGATTAGCAAGGAATAGACCAAAGAGAGCACCAAGGTTACCAGCTAGATTTTCAGATTATGAGATGGCCTACTTTGCATTAAGTGTGGGTGAGTGTATAGAGTTTGATGAGCCTGCTACCTATGAGGATGCAATGAATGGAAATGAGTGGAAAGAATGGTTCGAAGCCATGAAGGAAGAATTTGACTCTCTGATGCAGAATCAGACTTGGATACTCACAGACAGACCAACATCTCAGAAACCAGTGGGGTGCAAATGGATTTTCAAAAAGAAGGTGGAGGTCTCTGAGGGGAATAAGATCAGGTATAAGGCTAGATTGGTAGCCAAAGGATACTTGCAGCAAGAGGGAGTGGATTTCAACGAGGTATTTTCACCAGTTGTGAAGCATTCATCAATAAGAATTCTCCTGTCAGTGGTTACACAAAAGGATTGGGAACTACACCAATTAGATGTCAAGACAGCTTTTCTACATGGAAATTTGGTTGAGACCATATATATGGAGCAACCAAAAGGATTTGTTGTTAAAGGACAAGAAGATAAGGTTTGTCTACTAAAGAAGAGTTTGTACGGGTTAAAGCAAAGTAGTAGGCAATGGTATCTGAAGTTTGATTCCCATCTGAGTAAGATTGGTTTTTCAAAGTCAGCTTATGATAATTGTGTGTATGTGAAGACTGATGGAGAAAGAATTATAGCCTATCTTGTGTTGTATGTCGATGACATGTTAGTGGCAGCAGCTACTATGGAGCAGATAAAGGCTGTGAAAGCTGAATTGAGTAGAGAATTTCGGATGAAAGATCTGGGAGAGGCAAGAAGAATCCTTGGCATGGACATCAGAAGAGATAGAGCAAAAGGGGAGATTTTTCTGGTGCAGACAGACTACATAGAGAAAGTCTTGAAGAGGTTCCAGATGCATAGTTCAAAGAGTGTTTCAGTTCCTCTGGCACAACACTTCAAGCTGTCATTACAGCAGATCCCAAGTAATGACAAGGAAAAACAAGAGATGTCATTGATCCCTTATGCGAACATCATAGGAAGCATCATGTATTGCATGATATGTACCAGACCCGATCTGGCGCACAGCATCAGTGTTACCAGCAGATACATGAAAGAGCATGGAAGGGGGCATTGGTGTGCTTTGAAATGGATTCTCAGGTATTTAGTGGGAAGCAAGAATCTTGGGATACTTTTTCAGAAGAGTGATTATGGTGAAGATGATCCATTAGTTGGATATTGCGACTCGGATTATGCTGCGAACCTAGACAGTAGAAAGTCTCAGACCGGGTACATTTTCAAGCTTCATGGTACAGCCATTAGTTGGAAGTCTTCACTTCAATCGGTTGTTGCGTTGTCAACCACAGAAGCCGAGTATGTTGCACTTACGGAGGCAGTGAAAGAAGGGATATGGCTGGTAGGAATCTTGGCTGATTTTGGTATAACACAAGAGAGAGTCAGAGTGTACTGCGATAATAATGGGGCGATATGCTTAGCGAGGCACCAAGTATTTCATGAAAGGTGTAAACATATAGATATCCGATTGCACTTCATCAGAGATCGAATTGAAAAGGGTGAAGTGGAGGTGTCAAAAGTGGGCACAGAGGATAATGCGGCGGATGCTCTGACTAAGGCGTTACCAGTTTCGAAACTGATGCACTGCTTGAAGCTGGTGAATGTGGTTGCTCGTTAAGGTGGAGTTTCAGATTGGAAACGTAGTATGAGTGAAGTTTTCACATGTCCAAGGTGGAGATTGTTAGGATTTTGTCCATGTGAAATGGATCAACAATGACTCGGTGCATTATCTCATAGCTGAAGCTGAAGGCTCGGATGAAACCGAACGTAGCTTGCTCGTGCATGCAGTTAAAGGAGGTTGTTATGATTTAACCGTTGTATAACAGCATGAAGGAGAGAGAGCTGGAGCGGTTCATGTAGAGTATAAAAGGGCAGAAGAAAGAGAGAAGAAAAATACGAATTCAAAGAGAGAAGAAGAGAGAAGTAGAAGTTACTCATATCTTGACGATTAGATAGAGAGTGTATATTGCTCTTCATTCCATTTGAGTGTTTTGTTTGTAATCTCCATCCTCATCACTGTGAATAAAAAGGTCTCATATAGTTTCTCGTGGATGTAAGCTAAGGCCGAACCACGTAAAATCGCCGTGTTGATATTGTTCTTGTTTTCTTGTTCGTGTTCATTTCGATCGCCATCACAAAACTCACATATTTCAACATGGGATCGGAGATATTATACACCAAAATTTTAGATTCTTAGATATACAATCTATTATCTAAAAACATTCAAAGGATAGTTTGCTTTTAAAGGTACAGACATAATGGTCTCTTTAAAAGCAATATATCCCTTACACGCGTAACATAGAACTAAATAAAATAGGTTGATTTTTCATTTATTATTGGAATTTCGAATTCAAATGTGAACGAAACAATAACTTCATAAATTTAAAATTCAAACTTTATCTGAGGAACAAACAACAAAGTAACAATTACCTTAAATGTTCGCTTATACTGATCTACTATTAAATAGTTATGTTGATCACAAATCATATAATTACAGTAGACTCATTACTAACTATGGATGAATTAGAAACATATCTAACACTTAGTAATAATATCAATTCAATTCGTTTTCTCAATTCATATTTTTATTAAAAAATTAAAACAATAATTAAAAAAAGAATTTACCAAGAGTATAGCCTTAAGCTGATCATCCGTGAGCTGAGGTTCCATCTGCACTCGAAGCAACACATCAATGATATTCCCTTCATCATGTGTATTATGTTGAATCTTATTGAATTATATAATGTCATCCATGATCTTGTATATATTTTTATGTTATTAACAAAGATAAATCGATACCACTCTATAAATTAGGAGCTAAAACACATTGTGTAAGCTAGAACGATGTCTCAATTGCACATAATATATTATGAAAATTACTGTATCACAATAACATTGATATTATTTTTGAATGTATGTACCCCACGTACTCTAATTATTCACTGAGCAAGCTATTAAGCAAAGAGGAGTCTTCTTATGCATAACAATCCCAATAGATTCATCCATATCAATATCCTTCGCTGAGATTCCTTCTGGAAGCTTCCAATCGAATCGGAACAAAAGATTCGCCACGGCCAGCTCCACCACCGGAATCGAGAAGTTGATCCCAGGGCACCCCCTCCTCCCAGCACCAAACGGCAGCAGCTCGAAATGCTGCCCTCTAAAATCGACGTCGCTATCCTCGAACCTCTCCGGAGAGAATTCCCTAGGGTTTTTCCATATTAATGGATCCGTCGACATTGCTGCCACGTTGAAGAAAACCCTTGTTTTGGCGGGAATGTGGTACCTACCACCGTCGATGGCGCATGGCTCGATGGTTTCTCGCGGAATCATCAGTGGCGCTGGCGGGTGGAGCCGGAATGACTCCTTGATGACTTGCTTTAGGTATGTGAGTTTTGGGAGGTCTGATTCTTCCACCATGGATTTACCTTTCGCGATTTCTCGGACTTGTTGTTGAGCTTTTCGTACGACGGTTGGGTTCCTGATGAGTTCGGTCATCGTCCATATGATCGTTGCCGCCGAAGTGTCGGTTCCCGCAACAAATATATCCTTTGGTATTTATTGTGTGTAAATGAGTGGAATTGCAAGGAAAATATAAATATTGGTAAAATGCATGGATTATTTATAGTGGCAGATGGAGTAATAAAATGTGAGTGCGATGAAGTTAGTAGAATATGAAATCTATTGCTAAAAATAGGTGCGACAAGTATTGGAGGACGGATAGTTTTCAATTCTTAGACGGAGACATTTTAGACTTATCAACTATTTTGACCGAATTATCAAGACCACTCAGCCGTCGCGATTGAATCACCAGAATAATTCTCCCCACTAGTAATTTATATGTGGTGTGTATAGCAAACATATTTTATACGACACATTCTTAGCCATTTGTTCAAACATATCTCTCATGCATTATGTAAATTTAGGCATTAACGACGAGCATTTATATCCTTTCTTACTCCATATATTTTCATAATTTATATTTTTATTAATGAATAATAGTCATTCCAATTGTAAAGTTTGGTCAAATTCTGATTTAAGTCATGATTTTTTAAATTAGAAAAGTAATTATTAAGTTTCAATTATTCTCAATTGTCCCATCCATGCACAAATTGCATCGTTTTAAACATAATTAAAAGACGGCATTTTGTATATGAATGAGACGATTGAGAAAAACTAAAACTTCGTAATTCATTATTCCAATTTTTAAGTTCATGACACAATCTTAAATTTTACAAAACTTTATAATTAAATGACTATTATCCATTTTATTAAAATAATTAATAATAATGATTAAAAATAATTTACCAAGAGCACAGCCTTGAGCTGATCATCAGTGAGCTCCGATTCCTTCTGCACTCGAAGCAACACATCAATGATATCCACTTCGCCGGAATCCTCCACCATCCGATCACGATGCTCTCCGATAACCCTCTCAAAAAACCCCTCCAAATCTCGACGATTCTCCGCAATCCTTTTATCCACACCATTGACCCGATTAACCCAACCCAAACCCGGAAAATAATCCGCCAAATTAAACCCTGCCGCAAGCCTCTGCGTCTCACCAAAAATCTCCTTGAAACTCTTCCCGCCGCCGCCTCCCGCCGCCCCAAACGCGGCGCGGGTGACGACGCTGTTCGACATATCAAACACCGCCGCGCTCAAGTCGACCGGGTCCGGAGCAGCACCCGAGATGAAGTCGATCATCCGGGCCACTTCCTCGGCCCGGATGTGGCGGAACGAATCGACCCGCTTCGCCGTCATCAGCTCGAGGACTACGATTCTGCGGGCCTCCCTCCAGTAGGCTCCGTACGGTGCGGTCGAGACGCAGGAGAGGTTGTAGCATATTTTGTCGAATGCGTAGAGAGCGGGCCGGCCCGAGAAGGCGAGGTCGTGGTGCTTGAAGATATCACGGGCTTTGTCGGCTGATGAGACGACTAATACCGGGCTGAATCCGAGGTGTAAGTACATGAGATCGCCGTGGGTTTGGGAGAGTTTTTGGAGGGAGCGGTGGGGGAGTTTGCCGAGCTGGTGGAGGTTGCCGAAGATCGGGAGCTTTCGCGGCCCGGGAGGGAGTTTCCCGGGCTTTCTTATTCGTGTGTTTCTTACTAGGAAGAAGAGTGTGATGAATGTGAGAAATGGAATGATGAGAATCTGCATAATCATTTTATTGTTTTGCTATATTTTGGTGTGGTTTGGTTAGGGTTTGTGGAGGTGGAAGTTAGAATGGAAAATTCTTGAATAAATAGAGGCAACGGTTTAACAGTCAACATTACTAGTAATCCCTCTTCCCTTAAATTTTGTCAAATGTTGACTGGACACGAATTTTAAGAAATAAAATTAAAAGTGAGTTGAAAAAGTTAGACAAATTCGGGTCCTACTTTTAAATATTACTCCTAATTTTATAGTAATACTAAAATGTAAGTGAGAATGACTTATTAAGATTCGACATAAGCTCAATTTCTTTCCAAACTATAAATGCATAACCTAGAATTCAAAAAATTATTCAATGTGATCATTATCTATTTCATCATTCCACCATTGTTACACTTAATGAGCCTTAGGGAGATCGAGTGAAGCAGAACAAATTGCAGATAGAGCGAGATCAATCGATCCACTTTCGGTTTCATTGTTTAGTATTGTTAACACGGATTTAATTATTATTGTGATTTGATTCTCTATGCATAAACAAAGATGGGCCAACAGTTAACTAGCAATTGCTAAGTACGGCCCACTGGGCCCTCCATAACATGACAGTGTTGCAGTTTTAGTGTATGTTCTTGGTACGACTATTTAATTACTGTACTAAATAAAAAGTTGTTTACAGTTTTAGTGTATGTTCTATAGACTCCCCGCCTTTGCAGCCTAAAAAAGTTGACAAAATTTTAATTATAATTGTTCAATCCAGAAAATTGCATGACTGTTTAGTTTTATATCCATTTCACAGTTGGTGTGAGTATTGAGAAAAACAAGAAAAGTGGGTACAAATTATTAATGGAGCATAAGTCATTATATTTTAGTAAATAGTAAATGCTAAAATTGTTCTTGAACATATGCTCATTTTACGATTTTGGTTATAGACTTTATCTTTTGAATTTTTGCATCCCGAACATTTCAACTCGGATCACAATTGGTCCTCCGTTAACAATTCCATTAATATTTAACAGTCAGCGATTTTAATCACAGTTTTGACCAACTTAAGCAATTTTTAATTATTTAACAATCAAAATTATTTTTTAAATAAAACCATAAATTATTTATGATAAATACATGAAATGAATCTAAGATTCATTCACAGTTCACTAGCGTTTCAAAACCGTGCGGCTCATCTTCTTCCTCGCTGGAAGAAACAAAGAACCATAGTCGCTCAACTTCGTAATGCTGGAGAGGTCGTCCTGCAGCAGAGGTTCCGCAGCCTGGTCCGGCGAGAGTGGTGGCCGATGTGACCTTCGATTCCGGTACGAGTCTGGCAATTGCAAGAAATTTGCTTCACTCCGAATCGTCAAAAGCCTTGGATTCGTCGTCCGATCGATTGCCGGTCGGAGAAGGAGACTGTCGAAGTGAAGGGAAGGGTGAGAGAGAGACGTTTCGAATGCCTTCTCAAATTGGCTAATTGTTCAACTCAGCCGTGTAGTGTATTTCATTTTGTTTTTTTTATATTATTAGTTTTATATTTTAATGAAAAATTATTAAGGAAATAATTAGGGTGTAATTAATCATAATTAACTTCTTTAATTGGTCAAAATCGGGTTAAACTCGTTGACTGTTAAAAAATAACGGAATTGTTAACGGATGATCAATTGTGATCCGAGTTGAAATGCTCGGGATACAAAAGATAAAGTCTATGACTAAAATCGTAAAATGAGCATACGTTCAGGACCAGTTTTGACATTTACTATTTAGTAAAAGATAAATAAGGTATGTCTAATGCCAGACAAATCGAAAAGAAGATAATGAGGCATGCATTTATGAATTGTGGACGGAAAAAATATACTCTCTATATCCTATAATAAGAGTCACACTTTGGCATTTTGGTCCGTCCTATAATAAGAATTACACTTCATTTTTTTTCATAAATGATAAGTAGGTCTCACGTTTCACTAACTCAATTCACTCACATTTTATTATAAAATCAATATAAAAGAGTGGTTTCATATTCCACTAACTTTTTCAACTTGTTATTCTTTACATTTCTTAAAATCCGTGCCCACGATAAGAGCAACTCCCGGAGGGAGTACTTTTTTTAAAAGAAGTAGACGGAATCTATTTTGAATATATAATATTCCTGCGAAGTGTCTTTTGCAATAGATAATCCAAAGTATCTTCCCTTTTTACCATACAAAAGTTAGTGCACCAATAATACTTTTGTTTATTTAATTTTCGATCCATATAAAAGTGTTCAAGCTTATTGGACCATTTTGTATTATTGTGTGGAGAATCTTTTGAACAATATACTTTTAAAAGCACTTTTAATTCACTCCAGTCAGATTATTTTATTGTATATCTGATCTTTATTAAAACTGTCATAAAATAATTATTTACTAGTATTTGATTTGATTGCAAAAAAACTCAAATCCAAAAAGATATCTTCATCTCAAAGCGTCTAACCAAAAAGCTAATCATGATTGTAATTTTCTTATCCTAAAGTCAAATGTTATGAGTAATATTCAACAAACAATTATTTTACGTAATCATGGAGTTTACGGCTATCGTCTGATGTATTTTGTTTGAGAAAAAAAAACCAAATAGTTCTAATATGATAATGTTTTGAAACACAACAAATTTCTATTAGTAGAAAAAATAACACTAACTTGTTTGAGCATATAATGCAATAGTTAACTTTATAATTATTAGCAACCAAAAATCACATTACATTAGGTCACATATATGAAATATTATTTCTTTAATTAACATATGACACATATTTTATTATTAGGGGATATTTTATTATTATGGGAGTGATCAATTGCTAACTCATCATTTAATTGCTAACTACAACTAATTTAAGACAATATGATTTTAGAAAATTTGTGGTCTACAATTTGCCACATATAATTTTTCATTTTTATTAATTAAATAAAAAAAGATAAAAAAAACTACCAAATTAGGGTTTTGGATGAAAATGTCAATATAGTGTTTCGAAAATATCAACACAATGATTTGAGAATGTCAACACAATGCATTGAGAATATTAACACATTGCATATATTGACATTCTACATGTATTATATTGACATATTTTATATATCATGTTGACATTCGTTGCTGTACAAAAAAATTGAAAATTTTTGAATTTTTTTTCAAATTTTGACATCGGAACATATGCAAGTGAGATCTCGTTAGAATATCTTTAATTTATATATGTTGTGCGAAAAAATAATTTAAATCGAGAAAGTTATATGCGTTTTAAAGTTATGTGATATTTTTCAAAAGTTAGTTACAACTAATTTGTTGTAAATGGACCTTAATATCATTATTGACGTTTTTTGTTGATCTTATTGATATTCCGGGGATAATAATTTAGGCCCTTAATTTGAATATCTAATGCTTATTATTTAGTTGTAGTTAGTAATTAAGTATTGAGTTAGCAATATAACACTCTCATATTTTATTACTTTTTTCACTCGCTTTCTTTTACATTCTTTAAAAACATGTACTCCCTCCGTCTCACAATAGTATTTACTATTTCCTTTTTAGTGCGTCTCACAAGAATATGCATATTTTAATTTTGGCAACTTTTTTATTTCTTAAGAGGTGAGACAATCATTCTTCATTAGTAATACTTTAATTATTTTTTCTTTTGACATCTCTTTTATTTTATCAATTATTTATTAAAATCTATATCTAACCCAAAATGTATACTCTTATGGGACAAAGAAAGTAGAAGTTAAATTAGATCATTTATTCATGAAGTACATATAAGGTACACTATTATTTAAGTGGCGAGTTATATAGAAAGACCATTTAGGATTTATGAGCATAGGTTAGCATTTGGAGCTTGAAAGAGTATCATTATCATATTCAATTAAAACTCTGTTTAGATAAACAAGAGGATCATGGGGATGTAACATAGGAGAGATTAATAGGATCATCAATTTTATTATCGTCCAAATGTGAGAAACAAAAGGAGCTTATCCTGATCCATATAGTTATTGATAGAAATATCAATTCACTTAAATATTATTGGATTAAAAACATGGAGTAGAAAATGAAAGCGATAAATTGAAAATGACTTACTTATGAAATCGTCTTCATTGAGTTGGGTTATAATCAAATACTACATTTATTTCTTTGTCGTGACGACTTCTATAAGCTTTTGTCCAATGTATACAAAATTAGGTCAACGAATTACATTCACTTCTACTAAACATTGTACAAAACAAAATTAATTAATAAATTAAACCTAGCTAGCTAGCTAGTCGATCATGTTATTTTCATTTAATTTAATAATGTAAAATTTCAAGCTTATTTTCTCATCAACCCAATTTAGTTTATGAACAAGCATGTACTCACATTAAGCTGTCTTATTTCTATTTCATTTTCGCCCCTATTGTTATGCATATCCAAAATATGTTTTTATGAGGTGACCTTTATTTGGTTCAAACAATTCACAATCACTTTGGCTCCGTTTCTTTATCAGGATTCTAACCACGAAAGTAATTTGATTCCTAGAATTTTAAAATCCAGCGTTTGTCAATAATAAGAAAACAAGTAAAGTAATCTTATTCCTAAAATCAAGGAAAGTTAGAGGAAAAATGGGGTTTCTAATTCCTCATCCTAAAGTTGTTATTCATTTTCCCTAATTTGAGGATTTTAAAAATAAGGCCCCAAAAATACGATAAAAATATGATCTCTCTTATTTTTGCCGATTTCTCTTCTACCACCGTATCTCACCTCTGTCGATTTCTCAGCTCTACCGAGTTATCTTTTCCTTCTAAATCTTTTAATTTCATGGTTATTTCCATTATCAAAGTAAGTTCTCCATAGATTTTTTTTCAATTCATAAATATTGTGTATGTGATCTATTATTAGTTGTCTGCATATAAATTGTCATGTGTAAATGTATAGTTTGTGTAATTGACTGTATTTGATACTATCAAAAACTCAAAAAGCGCACACACCCACATCTTTGTGCGTGTATTGTCACCAAGGAAATATTTTTGTAATAACATGTAATTGGTTGGTTCATTTTTTATTTAATTGTTTTTTTTTTGGTTGATTGAATGTCTGCTTCTTGACGTGGCTACTCATATTGATGAATTAATTCTTCCTTTGGTTTTCTCTTCCTTTTCCCTTTCTTTTTCTGTAATTATTTATTGTGCAAATTGCGAAACCAATTTTGTATATTTGCTTTGGATGTCAAGTATGGGCTAGGCATATTTCATATTTTCATTCTTGCATCTTTTTTTCTGGGTTAAATTTTCCTCGTTCAAGCTATGGTATCAAACTATCCGTATGCTTCTTCAAATTTATAGAGTTGATGTGCACATGTTCATACTAAGGCCTACTAGTAATCTAACTATTGATGAGTAAGTTGTTATTTTCTTTTACGCTGGCACATTATCAAAAGAATCTTATAATAAAAACTAATTTCATGATAATAATGTCGATAATATATATCTATAGCATATATTTATAATAAATTAACTATTATATTTTTTAATTTAATTTTAAACTAAAATCTAAAATTCAAAATATTATCATGTTTTCAAACACAGGAAAATAAAATTATCAGAAATCATATTCCCATTATTCATATTCCCAAGAATCATTTTCACTATCAATTTTAGAGCATCCACAATCGTGCTCTTGCCAACGAGCACGGTTGTGGGCCCGACCCTACTTTTTCTGCCTGCTCTTAGGCAAGAGCACAACACCCACAGCCGTGCTCTTCTGCAAGGACGAGCACAAGGGCCCCACCATTCTATTATTCAATTTGAATAAAAACATTTCCACAAAATTAAAATGCATTAAAAATTTCTGGAATAATATTACAAATTACAAACAAAATAAAATTTACATAATTAAAATCCTAAAAAATAAAAATTACATAATTAAAATCCTAAAATTTAAAAAGTACATAATTAAAATCCTAAAAATTAAAAATTACATAATTAAATTCACAAGTGACCGAATTTCGTCCAAATGGATGATGGATGTGTGTATTTATAGATGGTTCTGGGATTAAATTTTTAAAAAAAAATTCAAAAAAATTTCAAAAAAACGGTAATAAAACGGCTATATTTTTGGGAATCCGAATATATATATATTTTTAATTTTTGGATGAAAAACGGTAATAAAACGACTATATTTTTGGCCAATAGAAACACGCCACGTCGCCCTACTCGCTGACACGGACGTGCTCTTAGCTAAGAGCACGTCCGTGCCAGCGGCAAGAGCGCAGCGACAGACAAGCGCGTCCTTGCCAGCGACAAGGACGGACGGAGAGCTTGTGCTCACCGTTGCAGATGCTCTTAGAGCATCCGCAGCGGTGGCGAAAGACGCCACCGCCGTCCGCGCCGTTGGCAAGGCGCAGGACCGCCGCCGCTGCAGCCGCGCCGCTGGCACGGCGCTGCTCGATGTATCGAGCACGTCCGTGCCAGCGGACGCACACGTGGCGCGCTCCCATTCGTCAACGGCATAGCCGTTGTGTTTAAATTTTTTTTATTTTTTTTTAAAAATCGGTATTTAATTATAAATAATGCTAAAAAATAAAAAAAAATATTTTCCAAATCCCAAAAATATGGCCGTTTTTTTCCCGTTTTTTCTGAATTTTTTTTATTTTTGTTTATTTTTTTTCCCCCAAAATCATCTATAAATACACACATTCATCATCCATTTATCACATCAAATCATCTCTCATTCATCTCTCATTCATAATTCTCATACAAACTATCAACACATTCATCACCCACTCAAAATCTCAAATGGATTTCACCCATATTATGGCGGAAGCGGAACGCGAAGAACAAGAATACTACGAACAACATCGTGCCGCTTACGAAGCATATGTCGCGGCGAATACCCCTGCTCCTCCTCCTCAACGAACCAGATCAAATCGACGGTACATCCATCGTGACCGGGAGGGAGCCCACGAAAGGCTCGTTGCCGACTACTTTGCCGACCAGCCGCGGTTTCCGGCAGATTACTTCAGGTGCCGTTTTCGCATGTCAAAGCGCTTGTTCATGCGAATTGTCAACACATTGTCCGCACGTGTTGAATACTTTCAAACAGGTGTAGATGCAGCCGGCCGGCAAAGTATCACGGCGTTGCAGAAGTGTACGTGTGCCATCCGACAACTCGCTACTGGGCAAACGGCCGACATGTTCGATTTTTAATTATGTAATTTTTAATTTTTAGGATTTTAATTATGTAATTTTTAATTTTTAGGATTTTAATTATGCAATGTTTAATTTTATTTGTCATTTGTAATATTTATTGTGGGTTTTAAATGAATTTTAATATTATGGAAATGTTTTTGTGTAATTGAATTTTATATTAATTGTGCTCGTCCTTGCGGAAGAGCACAGTTGTGGGTGTTGTGCTCTTGCCAGAGAGCAGGCATGAATAGTACCGCCCGGGCCCACAACCGTGCCGCTGGCAAGAGCATGGTTGTGGATGCTCTTACTTTCCTGGCAAATAAACGGGCCTTTATTTATTTTAATGGAGGATAAGATATGCTATCACATCTTACCATATCATATTAATTAAAGTTAGATATAATTGCAAGGAATTAATCAAGTTAATAAGAACTAAATCTGCACCGTAAATGATTTTATTCAATCAAGCAACACGTCGATTAAATATCACATGTGACTTTATCGACAAAAAAACTTTCACAATTGTAGTTTAATTCTCTTCTCTCTCTCACTCTCTTCACCGTCACTCAAATGCTCAGAGGTAGAGAGTGTTAAAACTGCAGTAACGAGGTGAGGAAGGATTCTACAACAATGGAACTGATATAAAAGTTCATAGCTTTTAAATTTTTCATGCTATATATCTGGCAAATTGTTATTTCAATTTTCCCCTTTTCATGTTAGGTTATCTACACATTTTTTTTACTAATAATTTTCCTTGGTTATTTTAATGTGAAAATGTTCGAAGTTTGATGGGTTTAGATGCAGAGAATGAGCTGATTCTTGAACTGTTTTTATATGCCCACAATTGTTTTGGTTATGCTTTTATATGTTTACTAAAAAAGCTCCAATAAAACTCAATCTTGGAGTAAGAATTTTATTAGATTTTCAAGGTATTGGTTTCTCTTATCATCCGTCCTTTAATGGGAGGATTGATTCCTTCTGATTTCGCTATAATTCATGTGTGCCCTAATTATTTTGTTTTGTTCAGGTAAATTGGACTTTGTAAAGATTTGGTTTTGAATATCAATGATTTTTTTTTACCTTTATATACAATTTAGCAATGAAGTTTTTTTTTTGTAGTTATAACTTGGTATTGGTTCAAGGTGTCTTATTTGTATAGGTTCCCTCTTTCTATTTCTCATTTGTTTTTAGTTGATTGCTTAAATCATCTCACAAATGTGAAACTGCCCCCATATGTATCTTTCACATGTAAATGTATCCATTTGATAGACAAATTCTTGATGTAAAGATGAGCCGAATAAAAAGCTCGATAGGTATAGAGGTTCGAATCAAGTGTAGTTGCATCGTATTCTAGAGGTAAAATGAAGCTCACAAAGAAACACTCTTCAAGCATCTAAAACTTTCTACGTAATGCCAATTGTTAGTTTGATCAGAATGCTATGATAACATGCTTGTGTTGGTGGACGAATTCATTTTTCTGTTTAAAGTACATTCTTGTTCAATGAAAGAATGTCTTTTTAGGTTCAAGAGCTAATGGGCAACAGGAGTTCGAAAAGGTCAATATCAGGCCGGTACACATCTTATGCATCCAGTTCAAATTCATGGAGCCATAATGCCTATCCTCAGTCTAGTCACAACCATGCTCCTCCAACTCCGAGCTATGGCGATCCACCCCCAGAATCCAAGAGAAGGCTGGAGAGGAAGTACTCGAGAATAGATGACAATTACAATAACATAGATCAGGTACGACTATTCTTGCATAGATCTGAATATTGAACTTAGAAAGTTGAAATTACCTGAAGTAAGACTTCTTACACATTTAGTTATATTAAATGACTTACGAAGAACCCTGATTTTTACTTACTGTCTCGATATGTCTAATGCATTTTGTAATCTGGCAATATTGTCCTGCTGCATGTTATACCAAAATATTAGGAGTTTATGCACATAAAAGCTTCTGTGATCTAGTTGTCTAATGTTGTCGTACAGCCTCAGTGTGGCACTGCAGCAGCTTGGCCATCACAAACACATTTGATAGATTTATGTTTTTTGTTTGGAACAATGGTGGACTCTGTCTGTTTTCGAAACAATTTTTTCCCATTGGTTTATTTACTTTCTGAATGGTTCCTAGTAGCAATTTATTGAATGACTCTGCTCAATGAGTTCTTGGTTGCTGTAGGTCACGGATGCCCTTGCACGTGCTGGTCTGGAATCCTCAAATTTAATAGTTGGTATTGATTTCACAAAGAGCAATGAGTGGACTGGTATAGACACTCTCCCTGGCAACAAATGCTTTGGAAGTAAAGTAGTTGGTTTATTGCAATTTCCTTTGGTCTCAGGTGCCAGGTCATTTCATAGGAGAAGTTTGCACCACATTGGCGATGAGCAGAATCCCTATGAACAAGCCATATCAATCATCGGAAGAACACTATCCAAATTCGATGAAGACAATTTGATTCCTTGCTTCGGATTTGGAGATGGTATACTCTCGAGTGTCTTATTGGTTCTGACACTCCACAGCATGAAAAAGTTGGTCTTGATCTTATTATTGTTGTAATATTTGACAGCTTCGACACATGACCAAGAAGTCTTCAGCTTTTTCCCGGACGAGAGATTTTGTGAGGGTTTTGAGGAAGTAATGTCACGTTATAGAGAACTAGTTCCCCAATTGCGACTTGCAGGTTCATGTCCGAGCCTTGTGATTTAAACCTTTTATAATTGTTTTTTTTTCTGGTAATAATATCTCCGTTTCTTCTCTACAGGACCAACATCATTTGCTCCTGTCATTGAAATGGCTATCACTATTGTAGAACAGAGCGGTGGCCAGTACCACGTTTTAGTGATTATAGCTGATGGGCAGGTTAGATTAATGTCCCTTTTTGATGCCCTGATCTAAATGTCAATGAAAAATTGTATAATGGTATATAAATTAATAGTTTCCCTGAAAAGTTTCAGTCTGTGATTGTAAAGAGTTTGTTTTTGGTCAGTCTTGTTTATAAATGTTATCAAAATCAAGTAGTATAGCTTTCACCACTAGCAACAACTCACGCATCCATAGATTTCTGAATCTTCTTTGTAATTTTATTTTCCTATTTCATGATGGCAGGTCACGAGAAGTGTTGACACTGATCGTGGCCAGTTAAGTCCCCAAGAGAAGAAAACGGTTGATGCAATTGTCAAAGCGAGGTACTTTACTCGTAGTCATCATATAGTGTTTTTGAAGGATGTACAAGCAGTTATCTAAATTTGATCAAGATTTGAACTCTAAATTCCTCGGTTTTTATCTTGCTCTACTGTTTCTTTTACAGTGAGTACCCCTTATCAATAATATTGGTGGGAGTTGGAGATGGGCCTTGGGATATGATGAAGGAATTTGACGACAATATTCCTGCTCGTGCCTTCGACAATTTTCAGGTATATTAATCTCATCCAACTCTTTCTTGATGACAAATTTTCAGAGGAAAAAACATAATGTTACCGATGTGAAGTCTAATTCTACTTTTATCCCGCACGTGTAGTTCGTAAACTTCACAGATATTATGTCGAAAAACATGGACCCTTCCCGTAAAGAGGCCGAGTTTGCACTTTCAGCTTTGATGGAAATACCTTCTCAATACAAAGCAACACTCGAGCTTAATATTCTTGGGTTAATCCTCATCCATAAGTGTTTTGTTTAGTTCCTTATTTTTGATTTCTTTGTGGGATTTTTGTTGCAATCTCATACCATAATTGAAACGTGAACCAGTGCTTCAAGAGGGAAAGGTATAGATCGGGTTCCTCTCCCTCCTCCTCTGTACGGTGCAGCTTCTTTCTCCACGCCAAAACCTGCCCGCTCCAACAGTTTCCAGCCGAGCGCACCTTCTTCTAGCGAGCGGGAGCCAGTTTTAAGAACAAGCCAATCTGGAAGCCATTCTTCTTCTGAGAACCATGTAAGAAATCCATATTTTCACTTGATTCTCGTTTTGCACGTGAACTAACAATTATGCCTCTAAATACACGAACTTTCAATTATTTTCTCTTTTCACATGTTTGTCAGATTTTGGTTATTAATGTTATTACGGTTATATCTAAAGTGACGTAGACATCCAAATACGTTGTCTAGTATATCGACCGTTGAATAAAGTGATTTGCATAAGATATAAACTTCCATTCATCTTTACAGCTCTGTCCAATCTGCATCACTGAACCGAAGGATATGGCATTTGGCTGCGGACACCAGGTACGACGATGCTCTTTCTTTGACACTTTATGTCGAACGAAATACTGCACATATAATCATCCTCAATTCATTCTCTCCCCCTCTGTCGCGTGTTGAACAGACCTGCTGCGAATGCGGGCAAGACCTCTCATCGTGCCCAATTTGTCGGATGACGATTCACACGAGGATAAAGCTCTACTAGACGATCACTCATTTAGCCTCTCAATGCAGAAATATGCAATGGATGGTCACTGTGAAACCTGCTTATTACTGACTAGATGAATTTCTTCAGCATTATTTTTGTACATATGCTTCTTTTAATATTCTATTGTTATTTTTTTACGAATAAGAATTATGTGTTGTTTTAGTTGAAGAATCTATTATGATATTCTGGAATATAGTAGTAGTAATTATTAATTCCTTTTGCAATTCTATTGATTTTAATAGTTTATTACGAGTTTAAAGTTTTTTATCCAATATAAAATTGAAAATCTGTGACGCTATCTTAGGGAAATATAGATTTAAATATATCCGTTGTAATGGGCTAAAATGGAATATAAAAAGACTGTTGATTGTGGACAAGATTAATAATTTAATATTGGCTTTAGATTATTTAAGATTGAATTGACCTTCGATTATCCAAGATTATTTTTGTTATAACAAAATTGTGAAGATTAATTGTCTCGAAATTAATTATTAAATTGAACTCGATTGGTATCCAATCGAGGACATTCAAAAGACTCGATCAAATTTAATCCATTGAAGTTTGAAACGAACACCTCCTATATATACACAGGTGATTGGTGCCCATATACTTCAATAATGCACTTAATAAAAAGAATATGTACGGTCGTAATTTTCTTTTAAAAAGTAATAATTCAAATAAAATAAAAATAATTTTTAATTAGAAAATTTTCAATTTAAAAATGATTTTTATTTATTAATATTAGTATTTGTGGCTTTAATAGAAATAATATTCTCTTCTTTCACTTAAATTGTGCAACAATTACTTTACAAGGCGTCCAAAAAAGTGTGCAAGTTTCATTTTTACCACTTCCTAGTATTTACAATATTCGCCCTTAATGAGACACTTTCTCAGTTTTCTGCCGGTCTAATATGTTATTAAAACTCGTGTTATTCATTCAACCCGGCTTGACCGGAGAAACAAAGATGAAGTTAGGGTTTAAGTCAAACTCCCAATCTAAACACACGCGATTCAACTAAAACCACAACCACAAATCATATGGTATATCACGTATATATAGTAAATAACCATCACGATTGGTTAAATTACACCTTTCAACATGAACATTAAAAAATACAGTAACAATAATTGCATTAATAATGAAATTAACGCAACTTAACAGGATGTGAGAACCACCAAAGCACCAAGCCACAGAAGATCAAAACCAGTGGGATCAAATGAACCGCTTTCTCTCCCGGCGCCGGCTTCTTCTTCGACTCGCCTTCGTAAACCAGAGACTCATCGTCGTAGCCAGCTAAAAGATTTTGGTTCGAATCGAAGCCCTTCGACCGATACATGTCTTCTTCTTCGAAGCTGTTATTCGACATGCAAGAAAATGCATATAATTAGATATAATCAAGAATTAATTGAGATTTTTAATTTGATCATGAGAAAAATACTTTGGAGAGATGTGAAAGCCATTAATAGGGTGGCAAAAGTGAGTACCTTTGCTTCTTGTTGCTGTGAAATGTGAAGAGGAAGAAAAGTGGTTTTGGATTTTAGGGGATTTTTTATGGGATTTTGAGGTTTGAGGGAGTCAACTTGTGAAGCAAATAAAGGGATATTTCATGTGATGAGGAAAAGCTTTTTTTTTTAAAGTGTTGAAGTGTGTGTGTGTATATATACTTGGGATTTTGTATATATGGTATAGATATATGGATTTGGATAGTGGGGATTGTCTTCATAATTCATAAATGAGATTTATATGTTTTCTATTTTGGTGTGATCCGTGTTTGGTTTGAGTTTATAGATTAATAAGTGTTTCAAACAGGTCATATACTAGAGTATTTTACTTCCAAACTTGGATCTTGAGATAAATATTCTCGTAAAATTTTGGTTTGATATCTAAAATATAAGAAGCTTTTCAATTCGAGATGAATAAAGATAAATACTACGTGTCATCGATATTAGTAGAATTATGATTACGATTAGATGAATAATGTACTCCTCCGTTCCACAGTAATAGAGACATTTCATTTTCTGCACTCGTTTTGAAAAAATGATACTATTAAATAGTTAAAGTGGAGAGAGTAAATAAGAGAGAAAATAATGTAGAGAAGAGTTTTATCTACAATATTCTCTCTCTTACTTTACTTTTTCTCCACTTTAACTATTTATAATTATTTTTTCAAAATGAGTGCGTAAAATTAAATGCCTATAATACTATGGAACGGAGGGAGTATAAAATTGGAAACTTGTGTGTGTACACAAAACGTTTTTTTATTATATTGTTTTATAATAATATTTCTATTTCGTAACACGTTAGCAATCAAATGCTTAATCCGAATTCGATAGGTTACCATACTATAGTAATTTCCTTTTTCTTGGTTTGTTTTTTGGGAGGTGTTTATATTAATATATGTTTCCTAAAAGCTCATGATTGTTTTCAGAAAATTTTAGATTCCATCAATTTTCTTACCTTTTCAGCATATCTTCGCAGTAATATATAATGAAGATCAATAAATAGCATAAGTTAAAACAAAGAAAAAATAATACTCCCTCGTCTCACTTTAGGAGTCTCATTCGAGTTCGACATAGATTTTAAGAAATGTAAAGAAAATTTGATGAAAAAAATAGTGGAATGTAGGTCCTACTTTTATATATGAATTTTACAATAATAAAATATGAGTGGTCGTTGGAACGTGGGGCCTACTACCATTTATAAAATATTCCAACAGAGAGTCTGGGACTTCTAAAATGGAGCACCCAAAAATGGTTAACCGGGACTCGAGATGGAGGGAGTAACTATGAGATTAAATCTCTATGATTATTTCAAGGGTGCCTTAAAACGATAGATTACCAATATCTTATTTAATTTATATATGTGCACTTATTGAAAACTAATAACATTCATTACTTTGAAAATTATTTACACAATATTGTTATACTAATGATATCATTGTCTCATTTATTCATTAATTAATTCGAAACTAATACCATCCCTTAATTTGAACAATTAAACTAGTACCAACCAATTAAAAATTGAATTTATGAAGAATCTAAATGCAATTTCTAGTATGTGAACTTCAGTTATGTTTCCTCAAAATCGCAAGTTCTATAGGTGCAAACTTTATATATCTATAATGATATCATACAATTTCAAGTAAAGAAAAATTACCATATCATACAATTTATTGTCTTCATTTATTAGTTTGATTTTTTTTATTGAATATGGATTAAGCCCAATCATTTACTATTGTAACCAAGTTAATTAACAGCATAACACCCTATTGTTTTTGCCGCAACAGCCCAAAATTCCTAATATAACAAGTCCAATTTGTTTTGACGTTACAAATTCTAGAAAATTGAATTTTAGAGTACTCTATTAGCGTTCTCCGTAATCTTTTGGGCCACAGGCCCACAGCCCACAAGAGCCATAACTAATCCAATTAACACATAATACCGATTAATATTTCCTAAATTCCTGAAAAGTATGAGTTAGTTTTCATATTACTCCGTGTCTCTCAAAAATATGAATTTTATAATTTTAAAATAATTGAAAAGTATGAATTTTAGAATTTTAGAATTTTATATTACTCATACACATCATTTTATTTACAACTTATACCTTTACACTTCACTGCTAATGATGTGGAGCCTATCGTCCGCTAAAACTAATTACACTTCTCTTTATTTCTCTCTTATTTTATCAATTATTCATTAAATCTCATTCCGAACTTAATGTTTATAAATTTCAGGTTAGAGGGAGTAGTATCTCAAACACTAAATTTTCTTTGTATTTACTGTGCACAGGTCAAGTGAAGCACGCACGTGAAAAAAAATCAAAATTAGATTTATTCTTTTATTTATTTTTTGAATTTATTCAGAAAACAGATAAATCGATCTTTAATGCTATGCCATTTATAAAAATAATAATATAGATTAATAATTTTAAGATAGTAGAACTAAAAAAAATTAAATTAATAGAATAAAAAAGCTAATCGACGTGGATCAAATACATATGAACAATATTCATATGATTAGACATGTAAATATTTTTCCATCACATTAACATTGAAGTCTTAAAGATTTTAATAAAACCAAAAAGTTTGCTTAAATGTTATTATTTGCCATAAAATTCGATTATTTTATATTTGGGACATTTTCATTTATTACAAATTGCATTAGAATTTAGTCCCCACATTTGTCACTAGTTAAAATTCCCAAGGCAAAAGATCCTTCACACCATTTCGCCAACCATAAAACATCCATTCACAACTGAAAATCTCCCCTAGAACTCGATTTTGCTTCAATTTTCTGATCGTAGATAGATATATACAGTACATCTCTCATTCACCTACAACATCCATCCATGGAGAGCTTGAATTTGATTTCCTTGAGAGCTACTTCGCCTACTCCAAGAGCAACGGCGGGCTTCTCTTTTCAGCAATCACTCAATCCCATTCCCAAAAATTCTTCGTTTTTCAGGCTTATGCTGCGGGCCCACAAGAATAATCAGTCATTTTTGGGGAAAATCTCCTTTCCCGCCATTAAATCACAACAGGTAAGCAGATTAACTTAACATTTTAGTTTGTGTGGAGGAGTGAGCCTTTATTTGGTGGATTTTCCTAAGTTTTGTTGTTTTGTAGTGTTTAATTTGTATAAAGCTGCAATCTTGCTGTTGAGATTTTACTAAGTTTTGATGTTTTATAATGTTTAATTTGTTTAAAGCTGCAATCTTGCTGATGGGATTTTACTAAGTTTTGATGTTTTATAATGTTTAATTTGTTTAAAGCTGCAATCTTGCTGATGGGATTAGGGGTTAAGTAATAGTGGCTATGCTGTTTGAATGTGGAAGATATAACAAGAGGTTTGAAAAATTGCAGATTAATCCCTTTTGCTTTTCTTAAATATCTAAGGGTTTTGAGCTTGATATGTGAAGCTATGTGGATTATAATGGGGTGCTTGATTGGTTCATGTTTTACTCGGCTAAGGGGCTTGCTTACTTTTGAAGATTAGCTTAGATAGATAAATATTGTACAAGGGTTAATCATGGTTTACTAAAACAGGTTGGAACTTTTTTATTTCTAGATTGAAAATTAGAGAAATAGTTGCAACTTTAAGTACTACTATATGAACATAATGAGATATGATAGGATTGTAGTTTTGTTGGATTAACTGAGTGTTTATCTCTCGTATATTTAGTTCGAGGTGAAAGATGGTTCATCAACTGCATCCGAAACTAGCGTTCCTGAAGTAGATGCTCTCAAAACAAAAGAGTGGGAAGTTGGGATGTACCAAGACGAAGTTGCTGCGAGTCAAGGTATTAAAATTAGGAGGCGGCCATCATCTGGACCTCCGCAACATTATGTTGGTCCTTTCGAGTTTCGCTTGCAGAATGAAGGCAACACTCCCCGAAATATTCTTGAAGAGATCATATGGAATAAGGACGTTGAAGTCACTCAGGTGTTTTTCTGATCTTTGCTAATTAGCTTTGTACAGTCGCTTCTATTTGTGTGATGTGAGTTATGTAAATGTGTTGTTGGATTTGAATGGTAGATGAAAGAGAAGAAGCCGTATGCGGCGCTGAAGAAACTGCTGGATAAAGCGCCACCAGCTAGAGATTTTATTGGAGCTCTGAAAGCGGCGAACTCAAGGACTGGTTTTCCTGGCTTAATTGCTGAAGTGAAGAAGGCTTCTCCGAGCAGAGGAGTTCTGAGAGAGAATTTCGATCCTGTAAGTCTGCATATTTATTGTTCATCATCCATTATGGGTGCTCTAAATTGTACTCCCTCCATCCCAAGGAAGATGACTCCTTCCTTGGGCGACACAGGATTTTATGCAACTTTATTTTGTGTGTTGAGTGGAGAGAGTAAAGTAAGAGAGATGGAATAAAGTAGAGATAAAATGTATTTCCAATTTTAGTAATGGGTCATATTGGTTGGGACAAACCAAAAAAGGAAAGTGAGTCATCTTTAGTGGGATGGAGGGAGTATTTGTTTTGTCAAGTATTGATAACATATCATATTTATACCCCCCATCCGACATTGTGAAATGGCGTAACAAATAATAACTTTTTAGGCTTTCTTTGCTTCTTATTTATTTGTTTCCCATATCAAAGAAGCATCCAAGAGACATCAGTTGAACCTCTTTCCCTATTAAAGGGAAATATAGCAAAATGGCAAACGTGTGAATCTTTTGGATGTCGCTTTACAGGTTCAGATTGCTAAAGCCTATGAAAAAGGTGGAGCTGCTTGTCTTAGTGTTCTGACTGATGCAAAGTACTTCCAAGTATGAGTTTATAACTTTTTACTTTTTCTCAACTTTGATACACCTTACATACGTGCTTGGCTAATTAGAGGGTTTTTTCACAAATAGGGAGGCTTTGAGAATTTAGAGGCCATTCGGAATTCTGGAGTACAGGTTTGTGATTCTTCTATCGGTATCTCAATATGTTTAGTTGAATGCTTCTTTTCTGTAACATGTTAACTGACTTCTGCAAACTCGAACCCAGTGTCCTCTGTTGTGTAAAGAATTTGTGATAGATGCATGGCAAATCTACTATGCTCGGGTAAAAGGTGCGGATGCAATTCTTCTGATTGCCGCAGTCTTGCCTGATCTGGATCTCAAGTACATGACTAAGATTTGCAAACTGTTTGGGATGACGGCATTGGTTGAGGTTTGGCCTTTTCATTTATTTCCACAAGCTATTTCATGTACTAAGATGCTTTTATGAATCACGAACTCTGATTTTATGATCTTCATTTAGGGCAATTTATTTATTCAGTAATTTGCTACTAATGTGTATTCGCTCACCCAGTCGATCTTTCAACTTCTAGGTACACGATGAGAGAGAGTTCGATCGTGTCTTAGCAATTGAGGGGATCGAACTTATTGGCATTAATAATCGTAACCTTGGTATATTTGCATCCTAATATACGAGTTTCAACTATCAACAGCAAAACTGTGCAAAGATACATATTTATAGTAGTATATCAGTAGCTTTCAGCTTTATTAGACTGTACATACATAATGAGACTGTTCATTATTTCGACATTTAGAAACATTTGAGCTTGACATCGCCAATACAAAAAAGCTTCTTGAAGGGGAGCGTGGACAGAAAATAATCGAGAAAGGAATTACGGTAAGCAGTCCTTCAAGTAGCTTACAAATCTTTCTATTCTCCTTTTTTTTTATGTTAGCTCATATCGATACTATTTAATGAAATTCTCAGGTTGTTGGAGAGTCTGGACTTTTCACACCTGCAGATATTGCTTATGTCCAAGAAGCCGGTGTTAAAGCAGTAAGTAGTAACGGCTATTCATCAATGCACGTATATTTAAATCTTGTTGTTTGGAAAATGAAAATACTCATTTATTCATCCTGTCATACTGAAATTACATTACATCTATGTTACCACCAAAAAACTGATAAAGTTCTATGGTTAATTATACTAATACAATTTATGTTACATTCACCGTTTTTCATTTTTCAGTCTCAGCTTTGACTTATTCTTTGTATGCGCTAAACTTTGAGAAATATCTTAATTGAGGCTACAAATAAACTATAATTGACAATGAGTAGGGAAGTGGCAAAACCAACTGCCACAAGATGGGAGTTGGAGTCTCTTCTGTGTCTTTATGGCCGCTCTTAAGCGCCAAAAGTTGTTGCTCAGCTCATTTTCAACCCTAGTAACCACTTTACATTGTGTATCTGAGCACTCGTGCGTCGTCTTGTTGTTTTAACAGGTGCTGGTGGGCGAGTCGCTTGTTAAGCAGGAAGATCCTACTGCTGGAATAGCTCAACTTTTTGGTAAAGATATTTCTCTGTGATGTTCATCGACATCCACTTTTTCTGCGTGGCATGGCGACTACTCTTAGCAGCGTTGTCTGATTATTTTCATCAAAACTGTAGTAAAAGATGGAACAGATAGTGGCAAGTTTGCTGCACAACAGTTCTGTAGTTGCATGGAACACATTTTTATCTATATTTGTTTAATAAGAGATTTCCCTTTTCTTGTCAATTCTTTTTTGGAAATTTTCTACTATATGTTTGCTGCTGTGTGTGTTTTACATATGCGATTTTTCATTTTTGCTTCAACATTATCATAGATAATATTAATATATATTGTATTTTGACAGAGACTCTGCATTAAGAAAATGATCATGATGAAATGAATTGGCCAAATCCAGTTCATATTTGATTTTGGGTTTAGACTTTACTAATACAAAATATATTGAGTTTCATAACTGAGTATATGGAGTACTTTTTCTTGATTTTGTGAATAGTAAGCATATAATAATAGATAAAATCCATCTTCCATTATTGAATCAACCACTAGCTTTACAAAAAAAAGAATGAAAGAAATAACAGAAAACAATGACAAAAAAAGATTGATATAAATTCCCTCTTCTTTTTGATCCTCATGATGAAAAATTTTGAATAATTTTCTTCTGTGAAAAATCCTACATCTTTGCTCTTGGAAAATCTGGAATAATTCAATATACAATCTCAATCTCTTTGAAGCTGCTGTCACTTTGAAGATCTACTGTGAGCAATCCACTGTCTGAACTGTATGTAAACTCCTCATCTTTCTTCTCCACCTTACAGAAACGCGGTTTCTTACTCGAATATGCTCCAAACAATCCTCTCCCTCTTGCCTTGATTGTCACAGTTTCACCAAATGTACAATCCTCGACTGCTCCACCAGAGTTGTACATGTTAATCAGACCAATAGGTGCAAATTGGATTTCCTCATTCAACATCTGCTGATCACATCACAAAAAGTAGTCCATGTTAGTCATCAAGAATGACTAACTACAACATGAAAAAAGAATCGATTTTTTATTTTATTTTTGCTAGAACTCTGCTTACTTTTATTGGAGAAATGGTGAAGATTTCACACTCTAACACTCCCAGTGACACTCTAACAGCTCTGTTTTTAGGCACTCTTGAAAGGGTTCCTGCAGCGTTCAAAAATGAAGAAGAAGTTACGATCAAGAATGAATTTTTATTGCATTTGTGTTTTGAGCTGTTTCTGTGATGAAGCTTTGCTAAACCTGAATTGAAGGCGTATACAGCACAGTCCTCAGTCCACGTTTCGCCTGCAATGTCTTCGAGGTATTCCACATCAAGGGGGCTAAAACGGCCTGAGATGGGGCCGGTGTTTTGAGTGGATTCGGGTGCTTGTTTCATAGGCCAAGTTCCAGCTCCTTGGCAGTTGAAGACTCCAACAACTCCAGTTATCTTGTTCAAGTTCCATATCTTGAGCAAGCTCTTTCCATCCATGACCGGATCAACAAACAGGCAGTCGCGTGTAGGCCTTCCAGCATATCTAGCCCTAAAGATGGATCCATCGTGCAGCACGAGTTTCTTGAGGATCTTGAAGTCGTGTTTTCCTGGCTTGTCGCTGCAAGAATGTAGTCAGTTGAGTTAATCACATTATTGAAAACAAATGTTTTAGTATGATTCGAGTGAAGAATGTTTGTACCTCACATACACTGGACAGCCTCCTATTGCTCTTGCTGCACCATGGAACTCTGCAGTGCTGTGATTGCTCTGCAGCATTTATAAATCTTTTAGCATCGGATCACATCAACCGTTGTATGAATCAAATGAACGAGCAAATTGAAGGTGCTTACATGGAACATGTCCCAATCTGGCACAACAACTTCACCTAGCAGAAGGCTGTTGAAAGATACAGATGCAATGTGCAGTGTCTGAAATGTGGGCTCATTTGGCATGAAATCCTCGGAGGCTCTAGCGGTTGCGCTCTTCTTTGAGCTGAAAATCGAATCTGAGTTGTGACACATGCAGCAGATCAAATTGTTGTCAGTGAAGTTCTTCTCAATGGACTCATCAAGAGCTTCATGATACTGTTTGGTGATGGAGACTCTGCCACCGTGTCCGGCTCCCAGAGTCTCGATCAGGTTCTGCACGTCGACCTTGACACCATCCACACCGCTGCTGGCAAGATAGCTGTGCATATCGTTGTAGAAATCGAAGGCCTTTTCAGGATCAACCACTCCAACTCCATACTTTTCCAGGCTGTCCATGGCTATGTCTGTGATGTTCCCGACGTTCCCTGGTGACTGCACCGGGTATTGCAGCTTCGGGTTGTACTTCTTGAGCGCCTCCGATGCAGGCTGCACTCCGCCCCAGTAGCCGGCTAGAGCGTGCCACATGTAGACATACCTGCAATATAAGTAAAAATTAGCCTTTTTTGATCAAATATGAAACTTGAGCCTTTTTTTAAATCAAGATTCTTACTTTAAGCCATAGTTCTCCTTGATTTGATGGATCAACTCTTTGAGATTTGTGGCTGAACCATCTGATTCTGAGATCTTGAACTTGCTATTTTCCTTGATATCAGTTAATCTGGTAGCAAATCTGTAACCAAAAACCATGAAAAAATGATGAATATAATGATCAAATGCGTTGAAAAAGATTGGTTCTTGCTAAATGATGCAAAGACCTACTGTGTTCCCTCAATTATAGGCTCTCCTTCCTTCTTGAATTCGTTCTCGGTTTCTTGCCACCCGTCGTCTATGATCAGATACTTCGGAGAAATGCCACCCTCTTTGAAGCTTCATGAATCAAGCATTTCATACAAATTCAGAAAAAAGATTCGATTTTTGCTTATTCGATAAAAGATTTTTCGGTTTTTTGCCATACCTTTGTAGACCATCTTTGATTCCATTTGGAGTAACATCAGTGTAGAACGCATCCCATGTGCACCATCCAAACCAGTCTATGTGAGCAGGAGACTGTTCAAAGCAAACAAACATATTCAAAATTCAAGAAAATTTCACACATTTAGTGTGTGTTTAGGTGATCATGGATCAACTATTGTTACCTTCTTGTTATCTAGGTGACTAAATGTGCCCTTATGCTTTGCCAATATCCTACACAAGAAAGAACAAATTCAAGAATCAAAATCTGATTACTGAGGCATAATGTTTCTTGATTCAACTATGTAACATAACATACTTGATTGAATCCTTGAGTAGCTCAAAAGGGTTGTCACCCGAATTGACAAAAACGCCTTCCAACGCTTGCGATGTTTGCACATTAGGATCACCTAAACACGAAACAGAACACCAGGTCAGTTTCAAGAAAAAAAGAGAGGCCTAAGCAGAGCTTCTGAGGTGAATTCAGCTTACCACTTTCACTGCAGAAGTGGAGCTCATTCGATTTAGTCCCTTGCAGCGTTGTCCTGAACGCTCCGTCCAGCACTGGCAGCACGAGCACGTAGAACTTATTCCCACTCGTTTCGCTCTCCTCCTGAAGCAAATCCAGAGCAGATTCCTCCTCAGCTTCCAACAGAAGCATCTGAGTCTCCATAGGGATCTCACTAGCTGACCTCCCAACACGCGGGATCATCCACCAGATCTTCGCGATGAAAAGGCACATGAATCTATAGTTTCTGTCAATGGTTTGTGAAGCAAAATGTTAGAACTGAAAATAACAGAAATAACAGAAAAAACAGAAATAACAGAAAATGTGAAATAACTCACTCAAGAGTTCCAAGATTGAAGACATGGTGCGAGCTCAGGCTAGGCGAAGTGGCGCCAACGAAGGCTGACCCCGAGCTCGATGGAGTGATGACAACGTTGTCTGGAACTCCGGTTAAGACAACCTTGCCACGAACCATTAGGCAGCCATTCTTGATCACTGGCACAGCTGTGATTGTCATTTTTTCCTTTGCTTTATTACAGTTTTCGGAGGCGTTTTTCGGGTTTTAAACTGCAAGAATTGAACCATAACCAGACATGAACTCATGGACCATGAATCAAAATCAAGAAAAGTGGCATTACAAGCATAACTTTAACTAGATTTCAAGATAAGCAAACTAGCAAAAGGGATAGATGATCAAGATTCTTACCAATGAAGCAATGTAGATAGATCAAGATCCTTGAAGAAAATGAAAAAACAAGAATGGGAGAGAAGGAGATGAAATCAAATGTGAGGATCTGTGATTAAAAAATTTGGGTTTAAATAGGTGAAATAGGAAAGGGGGCAGCAGCCCACAATAAGTGTTTATTTAAGATTAAAGATAGGTCAAAATATTGGTAGCTGAGAAAATTATTAAATTTAGGATGAGTACAAGTAATATTGACAAGGAGATGAGTCAGCAACGAGTATTGTTGACATTAATTATGTATGCAACTGTCCGCGGTTTTTGGAGGCAAGACAGCTTGAGAGTGTCTAGAAAAGGCACCAATAGTCGTGAGTCTGGGCGAACGCAGAAAAAAATATCAAAAATCTATTACTATATTTTTTTACTAGTAACATAAATAAATAAATAAATTGGATAATTAATATTATTATATTCATTCTATCCACGATATATTTATAATCGGATACAAATTTAGTAAAGAAGTTGGTCTCTTGTGCGTTTTAGTAATATTGTGTGGACCACATAAGATAATGCAATAATATCTAATTAATTCATATCCGATCCAATTAATATATAATCGATACAATTAAGTATTAACACCTTAAACACTTTCATATAGTTGTGGCACAATCAATACGCACACGATATAATAAACGTCCCAATATTAGTAGAATACAAATTTTGATTTTGTATACACTAAGATAGGCTCAATATATTATAAACGGTCTGGCATCAATATAAATAAAATTTGATATGAATTATTCAGTCCTAGATCAAATTAAAGAATATAATGAATCTCGATTGTGATACTAAAAGATTTTTTTCTTGTAATCGATCTATGATACGCCATGTGGTATCATGGCCATCTTAGGTCATTGAGAAATGAAATTATTGAAGTGACATGTAATGTTAGATGAATCTAACTAAATAATTCAATAAAATTTAAATGTAGTGGTGTGTGATGTTTTCAAATTTAAACTTAAATTCGTTGTATGACAATAAACAAAATGATTGACCATATGGAATCAACCTGATGCATGTGACCATTGTTTTTGTTTGTTTATTGGCTCTATTGTCCAAATATTATTTTTTTAGTAATAAAATAATTTATGTGGTCAGCAACCTGACCAGAATAATACTAGTAATTAATAAGTAGGGCTGGCTGTGGAGTCATTGGTATTTCCAGTTACATAGTTGATAACTTGATATGTGAAAAAATAATACTAGTAGTAAAACAATTGATAGAATTTAAATTTAAATTTAAAAGTTAATAGTTATGAAAACGATTTAATTTACTAACTAAAGCACTCAACAGACCATCACACGTTAAAGATTATGGTATATTAGTTGGCGAATAGCTATAAATGAGCTAAAACAGCTACAAAAGTGTGCATGTAATTAACAGCTTTACACTTTGAAAAAAATGCATATGTATCAATGAGGAAATGAACAATTATTCGAATAATGAGGCTAGGCTACATGTATGAGTAGAATCAATGACCGTTAATAATAATATAACTTCGCATTTTTTGTATTATATTATTCACAAATTGATAACATTAAGATTGGAATTTAGCTTGTTATTTTTTCTATCTCGATCAAATATTTTTTTGCAAATCAAATAAAAAAATGTACGGGCTGATGAAGTTGCTAATATGGTTAGATTCTCATCTAATTATATCTCATATTTAAATTGATTTAAATTAATCATATGCAACTCTAGTCTAAAATAGCAACTATAATCTATAATGTCGACAGATTTGGTTACCTCGAATATTATGTTAATATATGTACTTAGTAGAAATGGATTTGATTCCAGAGTATTAAAAAATGTTATTAACTTCAAATATCTGAACAAGTTGAATTCATAGTATTTTGTTGCCCAACTTTGACTACCCCACGTTTGAAAAAATTAAAATGTTTTGCAAGTTGTAATAGAAATAAACGTGTAGGATCCGTTTTTTGAGTCTACGATTCAGGTTCCATTTTATATTAAAATAATTATTAAGTTATTCAAGCTGTCGGCAATTACACTCTTCAGCTTTAGATTTTACTTACTTACATATTTAGGCACTTATTTATGTTAAAAATCATGTAAAAAATTCCCGAATTAAAATTTCGTGTAAAAATGGTATCATTGAGAATATATTTATGGAAAGATAATTTCTGGAATCGTTGGGATTCTAATTATATATAAAGAAGGATCTCAAATAATCGATCTTTCTTTTAATGGTTGAATTTCTCTTTGATTTATAATGTGATTTGATTTCATATTAAGTTAGAACTTAATAAATGTTTGATCATAATTTTATCAAGTATAAAAATCTAATTATTTTATACTTCCCATATCAAACTAAATGATATGTTTGTGTTGGAGAATCAATGCAATCGGATGAACTAAGAACAAGAAACGCGAAAGAAGTATTTACACGAATATGGAGAGACAAACTGGATCTTGTATATTGATGGAATTCTGAGATTACAACATATACAATCAAGAGAGTTAAACTCTTATATCAACTCTAAAACAGCTCAAAACTAACTAATCTAACCAACCAAGAAAGCTAAAGAAAAAGAGTACAAAAACGGTTGGAACAAGTCTTCCAACGGCTAGTTTTCAACAGACTTCAGTCTGCAGTGTTGGGCTCCGAAAATGGGCTTTGACCTTGGGCCTGAATGTTAATTCACCAACAACAAATCTCCACCTTGAATTCACCATTCAGCCTTCATTCAGCAGCTCCAAGATCAGGAACAATGACCATGTTTAACAGCCTTAAACAATAGTCAAATTTGCCTTTGTCCAAAGGCTTGGTAAGCATGTCTGATGGGTTGTGGGCCGTGTCAACCTTCTCCAACTTCACTTGCCCACTCTCCACCTCATCTCTAATAAAGTGTAACCTCACATCTATATGCTTGCATCTCTCATGGAACATCTGATGTTTTGCAAGACATATGGCCCCATTATTATCACAGTTCACTGTGATAGTTTGCTGCATTATGCCAAAATCAGTGGCTAACCCCTTCAACCATTTACTCTCCTTCACAGCCGAAGTTAAGGCTAAATACTCAGCCTCAGTGGTAGACAAAGCAACCACATCTTGCAAACCTGACTTCCAGCAGATAGCAGAGCCATACAATGTGAAGACATAACCTGTTTGGCTCCTCCTTGTGTCCAGATTGGTGGCATAATCCTAATCACAGAAACCAACTAAGGCATCTCCTTTCCTGTCTGGTCTATGCTCATATAGAATCCCCAGATTCCCAGCTCCACTCAAATATCTCAGTGTCCACTTCAAAGCATTCCAATGCTCCCTTCCATGATCTGTCATGTACCTACTAGTTGCACTGATAGCATGGGCCAGATCTGGTCTAGTACAAATCATCATGTACATAATGCTTCCTACAATGTTGGAGGATGGGATCAGGCTCATTTCTAACCTCTCTTCTTCTGACTTTGGCTTTTGATCACAAGACAGTCTGAAATGCTTAGCTAGAGGAGTTCCAGTGGGCTTCATGTTGCTGACATTGAATTTCTTCAAAATTCTATGGACATAATCAGACTGAAATAACCATAGTTTTTCATTCTTCTTGTCCCTGATGATCTCCATCCCCAATATCCTTCTAGCCTCTCCCAAATCCTTCATTTCAAAATCAGATTTCAATAAATCCTTCACTTTCTTGATCTCACCCAAGTCAGGTCCAGCCACCAACATATCATCAACGTACAGCAGCAAATAAACATCAGGTGAACCTTCTTTTCTCCTGACATACACACAATTGTCATATTGTGATCTCACAAAATCATGCTTGCTCATGCTTTCACCAAATTTCTTATACCATTGCCTAGAGCTTTGTCTCAAGCCATATATAGATTTCTTGAGCAAGCACACTTTGTTTTCTGAACCAGGGACCTCAAAACCCATAGGCTGAGCCATATAAATTGTCTCCTCAAGCTCACCATTTAGAAAAGCGGTTTTGACATCAAGTTGCTCCAGATACCACCCTCTCTGTGCAACCAAGGCCAGCAGCATTCTTATTGATGTGTGCTTCACAACTGGAGAGAATATTTCATTAAAGTCCACTCCCTCCTCCTGTGTGAAACCTCGAGCAACTAATCGAGCCTTAAATCTGATCTGCTCTTGGACAGCAGACTCAATTTTCTTCTTGAAAACCCATTTGCAGCTTATGACTCTCCTCATCATCACCTTGTCTCCATGTTCCATTTCTGATAAGGGAATCAAACTCCTCTTTCATTGCCTTAATCCACTGCTCCTTTTCTGGTCCATTTACAGCCTCTGAGTATGTTGCTGGTTCAGAATATTCAACATGCTCAGCCACATTTAAAGCAAAAGATAGCATCTCATAATCTGCATACCTAGCAGGCATTCTTCTCTGAGTTATTCTTGCTCTATCCCTGGCAAGCAGGTAATCACTAGGATCATCACCCTGTTGTTCTCTCTGGCCACTAACTGATTCATCAGTAGCCTCATCTTCCTCCAGAGCAGGCACACCAAGCTCCACCTCAAAACCATCACTCATTGATTTACTTGGTTGTGTGGAGCTACTGTCATTTTTTACACAGGGCATCTGCTCCTCAAGAAATACAACATCTCTGCTCACCACCACCTTGTGATTCCCAGGCTCCAAACACCATAGCCTATAGCCTTTCACACCTTTTTGGTATCCAAGCATCACACATCTCAATGCTCTTGGATCCAACTTGCTTTCTCTAGTGTGAGCAAAGGCTCTGCAACCAAAAGGTCTAAGGCTGGAATAATCAGCCTTGCCTCCATACCACCTTTCATCAGGTATATCACCTCCAATACTTGATGATGGGCACTTGTTAAGGAGATAAGCAGCTGTGGATACTGCCTCCCCCCAGAACTTCTTCTCCAAACCTGATGAGAGCAACATACATCTTACTCTCTCAAGCAATGTCCTGTTGAGCCTCTCAGCAATGTCATTCTGTTGTGGATTGTCTGGTACTGTTTTATGTCTTTTCATTCCCCTTTCTTTACAGAAAATATCGAACTCTTTAGACATATACTCCAACCCATTATCTGTCCTCAAACACTTGAGTGAACAGCCTTTCTCAGTCTCAACTTCTTTGCACCAATTTTTGAAAACCAGGAAAGCATCTGATTTTTCTTTCAGCACATAGACCCACACCTTCCTTGAGTAATCATCTATTATAGACATGTAATACCTTCCCCCCTCCCAAGGAAGGAACTGGTGCAGGTCCCCATAAGTCAGAATGAGCATAGTCCAATGGAGAAGTAGAGTGGTGTTTTCCTGTAGGAAATGGTAGCTTCTTTGCCTTTCCTCTTATGCATTCCTCACATAAGTCAAGCTTCTGATCAATATCACCACTTATCAGTCCCTTCTTCATGAGTTGCTTGAGACCACCTTCAGCAAGATGTCCCATTCTCAAATGCCATAGCCTCAAATCTGGAGCCGCAGCCAGATTTGACTCTCCTATAATCACAGTAGCATCAAGATAGTACAGACTCCTCACCCTCTTAGCCATCATTTTCACCTCTGAGCCCTTGTGGACAATCATCTCCCCCCCTGATGAGGTAAAAGAATATCCCTTCAGCTCCAAAGTACCAAGAGAGATCAAATTCCTCTTTACCTGAGGAACATATCTAACATCAGTGAGCAGCTTTACTGATCCATCTGACATTCTCAATTTGATGCTGCCTATCCCTTTGATGTGGCATATTTGATCATTGCCGAGCAGCACAGTCCCTGAAGTCTGCTTCATGTCCTGAAACCATTCTAGATGTGGACTCATGTGGAAGGAGCACCCAGAATCCATGATCCAAGAACAAGAATCTGATGTATCAACAACATTCAATGCCTCTGGTGTCTGATCCTCATCGTTCGAGACCATATTTGAGCTGGCTCCTTTTTCCATAGCCATCTTCTTCTTCCAAGCATGGCAGTCTCTCTTAATATGTCCAGGCTTTTTGCACCAGAAACAAGATCGAGTCTCTTTGGCCCCATTTGGTGTTGTCTTCTTATCCTCAGCTTTCTTCTTGAAGGCATTCTTTCCAAATTTCTTGATGTGCAAAGATTCTGATATGATCTCAGGCCTTTGTAGAGATCCCTTCTGCAACTCCTTTGACATGAGAGCTGCAGTCACCTCAGAGAGCGATATTTGCTTATCTCTTCCATACAAAATTGCGTCCCTCATCTGATCAAACGAGGGAGGCAGAGCATTAAGAACAAGAATCGCCTTGTCCTCATCAGAAATCTTGAAATCAACTGCTTCAAGATCGTCTATGGTTTTGTTGAAATCTTCCATTTGTTCCATGATCGGTTTATCTTCAACAAAACTATAGGAATACAACCGGCGCTTCATATATAGCCGATTAGCCAGAGATTTCGCCAAGTACACCTCGTCCAACTTAGCAAGAATCTCCACAGTCGTCTTCTCATTTTGAACTTCCCTCAAAACCTTATCACCAAGGCAGAGAACGACGGCACTGTGAGCCTTTTGAACCATCTCCTCGTGTTTCGCCTGCGCCTTTTCATCAAGCGCTTCTTTCCCCTTCGTCTTCGCATCAACCGGATTGAGAGCAGCTGCGAGCCCTTGTTGGATGAGAAGTGCCTTCATCTTCATCTTCCACAATCCGTAATCGTTCTTGCCATTAAACTTTTCAGCTTCGAACCTCGACGCCATAGCAACTCCGATTCAATGATTCCTCTGATCCTCTTCCCACAGACGGCGCCAATTGTTGGAGAATCAATGCAATCGGATGAACTAAGAACAAGAAACGCGAAAGAAGTATTTACACGAATATGGAGAGACAAACTGGATCTTGTATATTGATGGAATTCTGAGATTACAACATATACAATCAAGAGAGTTAAACTCTTATATCAACTCTAAAACAGCTCAAAACTAACTAATCTAACCAACCAAGAAAGCTAAAGAAAAAGAGTACAAAAACGGTTGGAACAAGTCTTCCAACGGCTAGTTTTCAACAGACTTCAGTCTGCAGTGTTGGGCTCCGAAAATGGGCTTTGACCTTGGGCCTGAATGTTAATTCACCAACAACAGTTTGAGAATATAATTTTAAAAATAGATACTCCTATATCATATTTGCATGAGAACAAAATGACAAAGCTTATGTTATTTGTTGGCTAAAGACTAAAGTGGACTTGTAAGGAAAATCGGCTAATTGGGTCCACCAATATTGGACCAATTGAACTAGAAGTACAAGCTACCTAATTATTGAGTTGGGCCTAAAATATTTATTATAGAAGCCCATTTGTTTTTAGATATTTTAGTTTATTCATAATTAGGGGTTTTTTGAATGGTTGTTCTCCTTCCACGTGTCACCTTCAGAAATTTCCCGACAAAGTTTGGGTAGCAGACAGATAGTAAATAGTGATTCATTGTAGCCTTTAAAATAATACTCCCCCGTTCCGCGGTAATCGAGTCATTTCATTTTCTATCCTCGTTTTAGAAAAATGATAATAAATAATTAAAAATAAAAATAAGGTAAAGTAAGTGGCAAAATAAGGTAAATAAGAGTCTTATTTACATTATTCTCTCTATTACTTTACATTTTCTCCACTTTAACTATTTATTATCATTTTTTAAAATTAGTGCAGAAAGTAAAATGACTCAACTACCACAGAAAGAAGGGAGTACTTTGTATGTATATTTAACATTTTTAATATGAGATGATTCACTATATATTTAATTTAATGTATTTTTTTATTTCTAAATCATTTTTTACTAAAGGCAGTCTTTCAATTGAAAAATGGGTACTATAATACTCTTTTGATTTAATTGGTATACTTTATAATTGAAGTGCGTTAGTGCGTTTTGTTAAATGTTAACCCATTAATATTTTGGCAAAATCGAAATCTGAAAGAGACAAAACTTGAGGGAGTAATTTATGAACAAAGAAATACTTAGAGGGTGTAACTGCAATTAATCTTTTTCCCTTTTGTCGCTATGGGGGACATATTTCATTACAACCAAAAAGGTTACTAACTATAAGAGCATCAGCAATGGCGCGGAATTCCCCGCAGAATTCCTAAAAACACCTCCTGCCATGTCATACGAATTTCCTACTGCACTGCCACGTCATAAGGATTTCTCACTGCACAGTGGCGGACATTCCCAAAGACTTCCCGAAAGACTTCCCACAATTAAAAAAAATCACAAATTCACAAATTAAACAATTTCCGGAATTAAACAATTTATGGAATTAAAATTTCGACACAAATTGGGAAAAAAATTCCATTAAATAAAAAAAAGAAAAGTACATTTCACCAAATTAAAAAAATATTTCAATAATTAAAAACTACATCAACGACGACTCCTCCGCTGCCATACTTATTCAATAATATCGTTCTGAAACCGAACATGGGCTTGTCTTTGGCGAATGTCGGCAAATGCACGGACTCGATCGACATCGTCATGGGGTATCCCCATGCGTACATTGCTAGTGGCCACGCCGTGGCTTGGACCCGCAACACCAGCATCATCATTGGTCCAATCAGTCAGTGTTGGACCTTCATCTTCGACAATCATGTTGTGCATGATAATACATGCGTACATGATGTCGGTGATGATGTCAACATACCACAGCCGTGTTGGACCCTTCACTGTTGCTCATCGAGCCAAGAGCACACAAAATGCCCGCTCCACATCTTTGCGCGCTGCCTCCTGGCGACCCGCAAAATATATTTTCTTTTCATCTGCTGGGCATCTGATCGTCTTCACAAAGACGGGCCACATAGGGTATATCCCATAAGCCAAATAATAGCTCATACTGTGATGGTTGTCGTTGGCGACGAAGTTGACGGTTGGACCAACACCCATGCACTGCTCGTTGAAAAGGAGCGACGACTGGAGGACGTTGATGTCGTTGTTAGACACGGCTACTCCAAAATAGGTATGTCAAATCCACAGCCGGTAGTCAGCTACCGCTTCAAGGATCATCGGGGGATTCTTGACCTTGAAACCAGTAGTGTACATCCCTTTCCAGGTAGCGGAGTAGTTCTTCCATTCCTAGTGCATACAATCTATGCTGCCTAACATCCCCGAAAACCCGTGCTGATTCCCGTGCATATCCAGCAGAGCCTGACAATCTTCGGGGGTAGGCCTCCGAATATACCTATCCCCGAATATCTCCCTAACGCCTTGACAAAAATACTTCAGCCAATCGCGGGCAGTCGTCTCGCCGATGTGGAGGTACTCGTCGAACATGTAGGCCGCGCCTCCGTATGCCAGCTGCCTGATTACGACAGTGCACTTCTGAATCGGCGTGTGGCCGGGTTTACCAGCTGCATCCTCCCGCACCCTGAAATACCCGTATCGACGCTCCAAAGTGCCCATGATACGCAGAAAGAGCGGACGATGCATCCTAAACCGTCGTCGGAACAGGTTTTTCCCCAAACCGTGGATCCGGCGCAAAGTAATCCTCATACAACCGAGCGTGGGCAGCGAGGTGGTCCCGGGGTATTATAGTTCGACGATTGATAGGTCGAGGTACCGCTGGTGCCAAGGCCGCTTGTTCCTCCCTCTCCGCTAATTCCCGCACACGTGCATGCATTAGACGCATCATGTGTTCATAATACCCACCACTACCACTACCACTACCACTACCACTACCGGCCATTTCGGATATATAAAAAAAATGTAGAGAGAGATACTCGTTAATACAAGTGGTGCGAATGAAATGAAGTTCAACGAACGTATTTATAGAAATTAAAAAAAAAACATTTCATGCAATAAACGGGAATTCCGCGCGGACGTCCGTGGGAGTCAACGCAATGGCGGACGTCCGCGAGGCGTCGCGACGGAATTCCGCGTAAACGCCGCGGAACTGCAGTGTCCTCGGCAGAATTCCGTATCCGTGCATACCATGCACAATGGCGGACGTCCGCCGCAGAATTCCGGCACGCCATTGCTGATGCTCTTATAATTGTAACACGCCCACAAAATTCTAATCAGCCTTTCATTTTTCTCTCTTTCACTCACAAAATATCTCTTCAGATAAGATTTCATCAGTTGAGGTACAGCCTTTTTCTTCTTTATTTTATTTTATGATTTTGATCATCATTTGCATGCTCACTGTTTGAGGAAATTCAGGTTTTGGGAGACTCCATTTTTTTAATTTCATGAAAAATCATATGTTGTAGTATGTTTGTGAGGAAATGTGTATGCTTTGGTTTATGTTTTGAGTGTTTTGTATCGCATGGTTCAAGTTCACAAATTTGATAATAGTTTATTCACATAATCTTTGTGTGATTGTGCTTGATGGAAATAGTTTTCTTGTGTAATTACTTTTCATATTGATGGAGACTTCAAATTCTAATGGTTGGATTGATTGCCAATTTTATTTGTTTAATTTTGAGTGCCATCTGATTTACACAACTTTGTATAGAATGTTGTGATGATGATGATTACACTGCATTGTTTGATAGGTTCAATCTATGAATAAGAGCTTTTACTTCTACAAGGAGTATTGTTTTCTTGAAAACTTCTTTAGTTCATATATTAACCTCAAGATCACATTTTTGTTTAATTAATTTTGAGAAAAGTATAAAAGCATCTAATTTTTCTAAAGTAGTGGAGTACCTTGTTTTGCTTGTATTTTTGTTTTTACGATTGACAAGATGACCTTTTCCGTCTTCATTGATGCCTGCCTATCTTCCAATTTAGTGTTTTTGTCCATGTATTTGTGATTTAATGTGTTGCTAAATTGAAATGTATTCATATCCTTTTATTAGGATTGGTATAGCAGAGATGGCATCTATGCAAACTAGCTTGGCATCAGCTGTATGCAACAACAGAAACGGCTCAACTTCGTCGAAGTTCCTCAACAGCTCATTCCTGCACGGAACGAACATTAATGGACAGGTCGCAAGCATAAGAAGAAAGGAAGTCTCCCCTGCTTTCTTTTCAGGCCCCAAAGCTACGCTTACTTTTGATCCCTCGACTACCAACCAAGAAAAGGTTCAGACGCGTAGTAGGCACACACTTAATCCGAATGCCCCTGACTTCCTACCACTTCCGTCGTTTGAGGAATGCTTCCCCAAAAGCACCAAAGAATACACGTGCGTGGCTTTTCTATATCTTGATATTGGTCATATATGCTTAGCTGCTGTTGTTTCAGGGAAGTCATCCACGAGCAGTCGGGGACTGTGCTGCACGTTCCATTTAGGCGCGTCCACCTTTCAGGCGATGAACCCCATTTCGACACCTATGACACCAGCGGTCCACAGAACATAATCCCGCGAATTGGTATATTCTTATCCGCATTCTTTATTCGTTGTTGTTGTTGTTGTTTCTCTTCTGATGTATTTTGTTGGTGAATGTTGAAGTTATTAGTATTCTTATCTACATTAAGATTTCATATAGTAGGCTCTAAATTGGCAGTCCAAATTTATTTCAAATAGTATGTTATAAATTCCAGATAATGATTTGTTCATATATATCTCATTTGGTTCATATGCACTCAACAGGGCTCCCGAAGGCGAGGAAGGAGTGGATCGACCGAAGAGAAAAGCTAGGGGCACCGCGGTATACACAGATGTACTATGCTAAGCAGGGAATCATAACTGAAGAAATGGTGTTCTGTGCTGCTCGTGAAAGGCTCGACCCAGAGTTTGTCCGATCCGAGGTTGCACGTGGCCGTGCAATCATCCCCTCGAACAAGAAGCACCTCGAGTTGGAGCCTATGATAGTGGGGCGCAACTTCTTGGTGAAGGTGAATGCAAACATCGGAAACTCTGCTGTTGTGAGCTCGATCGAGGAAGAAGTCCACAAGCTTCAGTGGGCGACAATGTGGGGAGCTGACACGATCATGGACCTCTCAACGGGGCGCCACATACACGAGACCCGTGAGTGGATCCTGCGCAACTCTGCTGTGCCCGTTGGCACTGTGCCTATCTACCAAGCGCTGGAGAAGGTGGACGGGATCGCTGAGAATCTCACTTGGGAAGTCTTCAGGGAGACGTTGATCGAGCAGGCTGAGCAGGGTGTGGATTACTTCACCATCCATGCTGGCGTCCTGCTCCGATACATCCCATTGACAGCTAAGCGGATGACGGGCATTGTCTCTCGTGGCGGATCCATCCACGCCAAGTGGTGCCTGGCTTATCACAGGGAGAACTTTGCATATGAACACTGGGATGATATACTAGACATCTGTAACCAGTACGACATCGCCTTGTCGATTGGTGATGGATTGAGGCCCGGATCAATTTACGACGCCAATGATTCTGCTCAGTTTGCCGAGCTCTTGACTCAAGGCGAATTGACTCGTAGAGCTTGGGAGAAGGATGTGCAGGTAGGTATTTCATCTAATGTTTTTAGCTTCTTAGAACTCTATATATCGAAGCACTATCGTTTACCAAGTCGAGGCCATTGCTTTTAGGTGATGAATGAAGGTCCGGGACACATTCCGATGCACAAGATCCCGGAGAATATGCAGAAGCAGTTGGAATGGTGTAATGAAGCACCATTCTACACTCTTGGCCCTTTGACAACTGATATCGCTCCTGGTTACGATCACATCACCTCAGCCATTGGAGCCGCCAACATTGGAGCCCTTGGTACCGCGCTCCTCTGCTACGTGACACCAAAAGAGCATCTCGGATTGCCAAATCGCGACGATGTAAAAGCTGGAGTCATAGCGTACAAAATAGCTGCACACGCTGCTGATCTGGCGAAGCAGCACCCTCACGCTCAAGCTTGGGACGATGCGCTGAGCAAGGCAAGGTTTGAGTTCCGGTGGATGGATCAGTTTGCTCTGTCGTTGGACCCGACCACTGCCTTGTCATTCCATGACGAAACACTGCCTTCTGATGGTGCCAAAGTGGCACACTTCTGCTCAATGTGCGGGCCTAAGTTCTGCTCGATGAAGATCACCGAGGATGTCAGGAAATACACAGAGGAGCACGGATATGGGGACGCAGAGGAGGCCGTCCTGCACGGTATGGAAGCCATGAGTGCCGAGTTCTTAGCTGCCAAGAAAACCGTGAGTGGAGAGCAACACGGTGAGGTTGGAGGTGAAATTTACTTGCAGGTGGAGTATGTAAAATCTAAGACAGTTTAAAGGTAACAGAAATGTGCTCTCTCTTGATAGACAAACTAGTCTTTTGGGATGAGTTTTCTCGTTTGGTTAGTCAAGTGTCATGTATCTTACCAGGAACGAAGATTGATGTAATAAACGAGCCAGGATCTAGAGCCGGATTGTGGAGCTATGTTGCATTGTTTAGCTAAGTCAAGAATGATGTGGTTTGAGAAACCTCTTGATGCATTAGGTAAGTAAACAAGTAGCTTGTGCCATGAACTGTGTTGAAGAACTGTAGAGTAATAAAGAGTGGCTCTTTCTTTTGATGTTAAATATCTTTTTAGTCCATTGAATGATGAGAAAATGCACCGGGGGTGTCTGTGTCGGCCCCAGTTGCGGCTGTTGAGGCCGGGGCTGGGACCCGATCAGGCTGAGAAAGTCCCTTTGAACCTGAACAGGATAATGCCTGCGTAGGGAGTGTGCCTTTTTTGTGTTTGTGTGGTTGCACAGGAATGAAGATCGACTGCCCAGGTTCGGACCACACGCCTCTCCCACCGGATTCTTGTAGCGTGTCTCGTGTTTGAACGATCATCGGTCGACCCAATTAAGTAATCTACTAAGTTAATATAAATACACGGGTTGAACGATCATTTATAATAAGTGCAAGATTTATTATTGCAGATACAATTTTGAATTACTTCTACTCCCTTCGTCGACGAAAAATAGTCACAGGTTTTAATTTGTGATTTCGATGTGAGACCATTGTACTGAACATATAAAAATGTTGAACAAGATTGCATAATACAATTGCAAAATCAAACATCAAGGTCAACTTCAATATACATTCTCTTGCAACATGCTATTGCAAAACTTATTTTGCCAAAAAAATCTCCAAAACTAATAGTAAATATTCATGTTCTTGATTTTGCATTCACCTTCAAGTTTAACTACCAGCAATCCGTTATCTGGATCATATTCGAAGTCCACCTTCTCCCCATCGACTGTGCAATGGGTTGGTTTCTCGTTGGAGTACGCAGCAAAACGGCCACACCCGCGTGCTTCTATCCTTATGGAGGGTTCTTCGTGGCTGAAACTCAAGCCCTCCGTTGCACCTCCAGAGTTGAACATATCGATCAATCCAATTGGGGCAAAATCGAGCGTGTCGTTCACGGGCTGTTCATATAAATGTTGCATAGTAAGCACCAACAAAACTACATCTAAATTTTCTTGAGAAAGTGAGCTTGTTTACTTACATGTATAGGTGAGATTGTGAATACTTCACATTCAAGAGTGGATAGTGTCACTTGCTGACTTGCTTCTTGTGGCAGTCGAGACATCGATCCTATTTCGTGATATCGTGTTAGCACACGTCGTTTAAACAAGGAGATGTGCATTTTCACAAGGCTAAATAGCAACGAGCAAGAAATTTGAAGGTTTACCAGAGTGGAAAGCATAGACAGCACAATCCCCGTTCCATCTCTCACCAGCAATTTCTTCGAGAAACTCAAGATCTCGGGGGCTTACACTACCTGACAAGGATATAGGCTTAGGATCTTGTTGCTCCCCGTCTCTCAACGGCCAACATCCGGCTCCTTGGCAGTTGAAGACGCCAACTACTCCGGTTAACTTGTTCAAATTCCAAATCTTCAATAAGCTGGAAAAAAGGTGTATGTAGTTGAATTAGCCTATAGATCTCATTACAAATACAAATGAACACAATCAGTATTGAATGAGTTTGAGTAATTCCACCTTTTGCCATCCATTACTGTGTCTACGAATAAGCAATCACGGGTAGGTCGCCCAGCGTATCTACCCCTCAGTATCGAGCCATCGGGCAATACCAACTTCTTGAGTAGTTTGAAGTCGTGCGTTCCCGGTTTGTCACTGTAGCATTATTTCCCCCTCTGTTAAGGCTCCGAGCATCACATTAAACTCGTACAAAGTATTTACTAACGAAGCTCACCTCACGTACACCGGACATCCACCCACTGCCCTTGCTGCACCGTGGAATTCTGCTGTGTAGTGATGGCTCTGAAATAGGATTGACGCGTAAATCACAACGTACTAAACCAAATTCGAAACGGCTACCAATAAAAGGGTACCTGAAACATGTCCCAATCGGGCACCATGATCTCCCCGAGCAGAAGGCTGTTGAAAGCCACAGAAGCAACGTGCAACGTTTGAAATGTAGGTTCTCGTGGCATGAAATCCTCCGATGCTCGTACAGTAGCACTTCTCTTTGAGCTGCAGAGCCATTGCCAATCAGAAACAACCACAAAACGCGAAAACAGATGAGAAGCGCGACTCATGGGAGTCCAGCCGAGTTCTTGTACCTGTAAATGGAATCAGAGTTGAGACTCATACAGCATATCAGGTTATTCTCTTGGAAATTTTTAGCAACGGATTCCTCGAGTGCCATTTGGTATTTTCTCGTGAGGGAGACTCGACCACCATGCCCCGCCCCCATCGTCTCTATCAGATTCTGGATATCTACTTTTACGCCATCGACACCACAACTGGAAAGATAGCTATGCAGATCATTATAGAAATCATAGACTTTCTCAGGATCAATGAGGCCAACTCCATATTTCTCTAAATAATCCATTGCTATATCGCGTGTGTTTCCAACATTGCTGGGAGACTGGATGGGGTACATGAGCTTCGGGTTGTACTTCTTCATTTTCTCAGAAGACGGGAGAAGCCCTCCCCAGTAACCTACCAACGCATGCCAAACATACACGTGTCTGCACCATAAGGGCGGTAATTAGATTTTGTTAACGTTTGAGCTTAAAAACAAGGTGACTAGATGTAGAAAAGCATACTTCAAGCCGTGATTTTCTTTAATGAACTTGACAAAGTCGTGCAGATCGTGGCATGACATATCTGCGCCCGACTCCATAAACTTGGAGCTTTCCTTGAGACCGGCTAATCTAATGGCGAATCTGTCACATTTAGCCATAATTAGAAACTTCTCAAAGCTAACAAAACATGAGATTGTTCCAAAAACATGAATCACTTACTGTGTTCCTTCAGCACAAGGCTCTCCTTCCTTTAGGAACTCGTCTAACGTATCTTGCCATCCGTCGTCTATGATTATAAATTTAGGCGGGCAACCTCCTTCGAGTAAGCTGACCAGAAACATAACTGTTACCTCTGTTTCTTCTTACAATAAATAGGCCAAGGAAACAAACATCCTGAGGTGATATCAATGGAGCGTATCTGTATACCTTTCAAGACCTTCTCTAATCCCACGCGGAGTAACATCTTTATAAAAAGCATCCCAAGTACACCAACCAAACCAATCTAAATGTGTGGGTTTCTGTGAATCAAATCATATCAGATGAAACTAATGCTCCTCAAGAATCATATATAAAGGTGATTCGGGTGGATTTATTCGTACCTTTTTGTGTTCTATACAAGTGAAGGTACCTTTATGACTCTCAAGAATCCTGCATTACAAATTAAAACACTTATCTTATCGAGCGATTCTCAAACGACACTATCATAAACCAAAGTGAACTAACTTTACCTTAAAGAATCGCGCATGAGCTCAAATGGGTTGCACCCCGACTTTACAAAGACAGCCTCTGAAACATGAGTGGTCTGTACATGAGCATCTCCTGCAAGAAACCAAATTGACAGATTACAACGACGTATACTAAAACAAGCATACATCAGAGAAGAGGAAAAATGCTGGTAGCTAACTAGCTAACTAACTAACTAACTAACTAACCACTTTCAACACAAAACTCGAGCTCATTAGCCGAGTTGCCTTGCAATGTTGCTCTAAATTGCATTTCTAAAACAGGCAAAAACAACACATAGGAAGTGTTGTTATCAGGTGACTGTACCAAACTACTATCATCATCTTGAACTGCAGACTCTTCCCTCACTTCCAACAACAACATCTGTGTTTCCATTCGAATATCACTAGCCGAACTCCCAAACCGAGGTATCATCCACCAAATCTTGTGCCTGAAGAGGCACATAAACCTACATTCTCTGCAAAACTCACCACCTATCAGAAAATACTCAAAAACCAATATCATACACCCAATTCCACATTTCTACTAAAATTAGTCTCTGGTAAATTTCTCTTCATAATAAGATGAATCTCATTTTCTATTAACCATACTTTACCACTTTTTCACTATATTTCTTTTACTTTACTAATTCTACATTAAAACTCGTCTGCACACTACCAAATTTATTTTACTTGAAAGGAGAGATTTACTGATAAAAGGACATCAAATTATGAAGCAAGAACAACATAAAATCCTCCTCAACATACAATACTAACCTCAGAAAATTTATCACAATGCAAATAACTCAGCAAAAACACACTCTTTCCCAGTTATATGGACCAAATTCAGATACAAGAAACCTTTTTCTCAAAAAAAAACTTACCGAAGAACACCAAGACTAAAAACATGTCTCGAGCTAGGTTCACTCGAGCTAGCACCAATAAAAGCAGCAGAAGAAGTAGACAACCCATCAATCACAGGATAAACGGCGACGTTTTGAGGGACACCCTCCAACACCACCTTCCCATTCACCAATAGGGAACCGTCTTCAACGCAAATCGGCGCCGCAGCCACCGTCATTGCAGCCTCCGCCTTCAAAGCAACCCCAGCAAAAGTCTTGCAACGAGAGCTGCTTCTGTCTGAAATTCTAGTATGGTATGATGAAAAGATTGAGTCTCTGCGAGAATTGGGTGTGATGTAATGAGCAAAATTAGGAGTGATGCGAGGAAAATGGGAGGAATTTGTAGGCAACCTCTTGAGGAAAATTCTAGAATTTCTGCTGCTATATATAGCGGCAGTGGCGCTGAATGCTGTGGAAATTGACATCGGTGGGAGATGGAACTATTCTAGAGTGTGTTGAACAGTTCATTGAATGTGAAACTTAAACCGAAGCGGTTAAATTTCTTTTTATGCAAAGTAACAAACAAAATTATGGTTATACATATATTTTTTAGGAAAGTTTAGAGGTTTAAGAATTTTAGAAAAAAATAGTCTTATTCTTGTTAATCAATATTTTACTGTGATATTAGTAGTTGATATGAAATGGACACTATATTCCTACTATTGGTGAAGTACATGAACTTATTAAACTATAAATATTGACATGAAAGTTTTTCTTTTCACTTATGAATTTTTCAGTAAAACTTGTAAGTATTATGTTTTTAGATTATTTTTAGAAATGTATTGATAATCATGATATAAGTATAAATATTAGTAGAATGGTCCAAAAATAATCTTGCTTAATATTTTCTAATTAATGCAAAATGAAAAATGCAAAAGTTATGTTACTCCGTCCGTCCTGAAATAGGAGTCCTATTTAGTGGAATATGAGTCCACTTATATATATTATTTTTATAATAAAATGTGAGTAGAATAAATTGATGGAATATGAGGACTACTTACTATGATGGTAAACGCAGTGACGGATCCAGGATTTTCGATGTGGAGGTACGAAAATAATTACAACGACGTATTCGAATAAGCCTTTTTTGTTCTCTTTGTATTTTTTTCTGAATTAGAATCTTTATCTTTTATATTTCATTAAACCCTTCATTGTAAATAAAAATAAATTATTTTCCTAGTGTTATTACTTAGATGATTTCTACTATTTAAAAAGGAGGTTCTTTATATTATGAATAATTTAGTTTATGTTATCTTTATTTTATTTGAAATGAATGTGCTTAAATTTTTATGTATTATGGGAAATCTATTTCAACTATGTTAGATTGTGTTATCTTTCAAAAGAATCGTCTTTAAGTTCCGACCAGTTTACTTTAAAAGTCCAATATTCTTAAACAATTAATTCAAATTGAATTCATCCATTATGAATGATAGATTCCATAATTAGATTTTAATTTGTTTTTTCTTAATATTTCGTTTTAAAAGTATGAAAAAACATATAAACTTTACTATTTATTAAATAATAGCTATATAAATATCTGTTAAAAACAAAAGTAATGAAACAAAATATAAATGAAAACAAAATTAAAGAAATTATACTTATTAATAATTTAGCTATATGAATATTTATCAATGAAAACAAATTCAAACCGAAATGGCAAATAAAATCAGTGTATGAATGAAAACAAACATAAATTTAAAAGGACAAGTCAAGTTATGTATCAATGAAAACAAATTTATAAAAAAATAGAGTATATAATAAAAATATAATTGAATTGAAAAGGATAAATGGATATCAATGAAACATCGTGATGGGTCAATGAATTACAAAAGTTAGAAGACATAATATTAAAAATTGTTATCACATGGAATCAAACCTGGACTGTGGCTGATGAAAACAATCTTTTAACCGCTGGGCTACTGACGTCAAATGTTACCTTGTACACTAATACTACATTTAAACAAAATATTTTGGGTTGTCCCAGTGTGCATCCATCACTAGGTAAACGTGAAATTGGATTCTATTGTGAGAACATGACTCTTATTGTGGGACGAAGAAAGTACTACTATTGTGGGACGAAGAAAGTACTACTATTATACTACTAGCTTAGCTTTGATTTGATGCATTTAGAAATGAGCCGTATGCAACAAGGATAATAAATAAATAAAATAGAAATTATATGAAGGATGTGGATGATTCTGGTCATGTGGATAATATTTGCATTAACTATTCAGGGAGTTTACGATATTCCATTATTAAACTTTAATTCAGTGGTAAGATCATGAGATTCTGAGGTGGCAGTGACTAGGATATAGGATTTGATCTTTGATTGTACACACACTTGTATTTTCATTGCTCCCCATTTTCAAACATATTTATTCCACTTGTCTTTAAGAAAGTCTTAAAGGCCAAAATTCGAAACTCCAGTTTAACAGAATAGATAAATAGATAAAATATTTATATTTAAAATTATTTTTGATCATATTATTTTAAGATAAATGAACTATCTATCCTACCAAACTATCAAAATAACTTATCTTTAATTTTCAATCATGTCCAATAGGTATACTGGAATCCCTAAAAAAATTAAAGTTAAATTTATAATCATTTTTTGTATTTATATTTTCTGCCCCTTGTTTGCAAAAAAAAAAGTCCTTGTCATTTTAGTATATATGTGATTTAAAATTTCTTTTACTTATTTAATAAGTGGAGCTAACGCTTCACTATATCACCACATTCCATTTAAATTTTATTCTCTATTTTCATTCACCGAACTTTTTTTTATTTTTTAAAATTCGAATCAAATCAAAGGACTTTAAATTATGGCAGTAGAGAGTAATTAGTACATATAGAGGAAATTTTTTCTAAAACACATACTTGAAAGTATAAAAAAAATATGTCAAAAAGTCAAGTAAAATGAAAGGAAGATTAAAATTCCTATCACTACTAAATACTAATGTCTAGAATCAACTGCTTGACTTAAATTTTTCATTGGTTGGTGGTTGTCCAATAACTTGTTTATGTGCTTTTTCGTATCTAGAATTTTCTACAACTACGCATATTTGAGGGAGCGCGCTATTTTCTAACAACTATTTTAAAATTTACAATGGTGGTATGATTTTATAGATTGGAGTCATATATTATCTCAAAAGCTGAAAATTTTAATAAATTAATTTTTGGAGATAATTTGTTAATTAGTTAATCCACTGAAAATGGAGGAAATGGGCCTTATTATCGTGCGTTGATAGTGAGACGCCATAGGCAAAATCCCGGTTTCAATCCGAGAATAAAAAAAGTAAAACAATTTTTAAGTAAAGTTTCTATTGAACCAAATTAATATTCTTTAAATTTAACAATCTACTCCATGTAATAAGTTAGAAGCAAATTTCAATTTTGTGAAACGAAAGAGCTTTTATTTTGAAATTATAGCTGAACCTTTTCAAATACTCAAATGTTGATATTCAACCATTTCATGAAAAATATTAAAATAACATTTCTCGACTAAAAGAATTTCAGTTTAAAGGAATACTCAAAAATAGCTCTAGCATTAGTAAACAATCTTAGCTTTTTAATAAGTATACTTCAAAAGAATTTAAATGTGGAAGTTGTAATAAAGTTTTAATTGTGTTTATATTTTCTGTATTGTTTACTATTACTACACATGTCAGACATTTTCCAAGATAAATATTTGAAAATCGAAAGTATTGACGGCGTCACAGACTCATCACAGTGCTTGTTGGATTCGAAGAAAATATATATGTATTAATACCATAATATTATACTTCAGCAATTGATCCTTGGTTGTTACAAATTTTCTACCTACTAATTGATAGCTTTATATATATTGTCTAACTTTATGGAGTATGTATATACAAATGGATTCTTCCATCACTGTTCTCACTCCTTTTCCTTCCACATTCCATCATCAATTCAATTTGCCTAAAAATTCAAACCACCATTATATAGTATTCATATAATTAGTAGTAAGACAAAAGAATTCATCCACCAGCTCCCTTGTCTCCACTACTTTCCCTTTGATTGCCGGAGCTCATTCATAAAGCATGTTTAAATAGTGAATTCAGCAAGTCAATTTTCTTGAGAATTCAAAACCACCATTGATTGAAGCTCGAAATCACTCCATTCGAGCACCCTCCAAATACCTTTAAGCTGAAAAGATGGGACCATCATTTTCTTTCTTGAAACCACAACGTCCTAAATTCTCTCTAGCCGAGATCCGGTTGGCCACCAACGACTTCAGTGAAGAAATTGGAACCGGTGGTTTCGGTAAAGTATACAAAGGCTTCATCGACAACGGCCAAACGGCCGTGGCAGTGAAGCGGCGAAATGCATGGTCCCTGCAAGGCCAGAGTGAGTTCACCAAGGAGATTGAAACCCTAACCGAGATCCGGCATCGTAATATAGTTTCTCTCATTGGCTACTGTGACGAAAAGGGAGATATGATTCTTATCTATGAGTACGTGGCCAATCATTCACTCAAGCATCACCTCAACCAGTCAATGGCGGGCGGTGCCTTGCTCACGTGGCGCCAACGGATTAATATCTTGATTGGAGCTGCTCGGGGCCTGTGTTATCTTCACGAACACGCTCCCAACAGCTCAGTCATACATCGCGATGTGAAGAGTGCAAATATCCTTGTGAATGAGAATTTTGAGGCTAAAGTTGCGGATTTTGGCCTGGCGAGACATGTAGGGTTTGATGTAAGCCATGTGAGTACGGGTCCTAGGGGCACGGATGGGTATGAAGATCCACATCATAAAAGCTCCGGTGGTAAGCTAACTAGGGCGAGTGACACATATGCTTTTGGCGTGGTGGTGTTGGAAGTATTGAGTGGGAGAAAAGCGCTTGATGGCTTAGTGTACCTCTCCAATTGGGATTTCGACAGGGAACCTCACGAGATTGTAGACTCAAATGTGAGTGGAAACATCTCAGATAGGAGCCTTAAGATATGCTATGACGTCGCTAAAACATGCTTGCTTTATGAACCAAAGCAACGGCCGAAAATGAGGGAAGTTTTAACCCAGCTTGAGTCAGCCCTTGTTGGGTTAGAGCTAGAAGGTGAAAGTGATTTCTTTCCATATACAAATTTAGTTATGTAAGCATATGTGTGTATATATATAGCAACTAGTATGCTGTCAAATGCAGTTCCAAAAGAAGAGATAATGTCCATGACTGCTAACTTAAGCATGCCGTGTGGAAAAAGTGTATTCCGTGGAACCCTTGAAACTGGACAGCCTGTAGCAATCAAAAGGCTCGACACGAATCTGCCACACCAAGAAATTCTAACAAAGGTTTGGAAAAACATTGTTTGTGTTGATGTGGCTGCAAAAGTCTATAACATGGATTTTGTAGGTTTCAACAATATTTGGTCTAAAGCATGAAAATGTGGTTAAGCTACTTCACTATTGTGCGGACGATGATCAGTATTTCCTGGTGTATGAGTTTGCACAGCAAGGGTCCTTATACGACATTCTTTATGGTTGGTTCATCATACTCCGTATTCTTAGAAATGTTCATTCTTTGATATTTTTGTTATGCAACAGGAGGAAGAGGCGTTGAGCTTGAGCCGCGTCCGGCTCTGTCATGGGCCCAGCGTATCAGAATTGGTGTTGGGGCTGCAAGGGGCTTACGCTACTTGCATGAGAAGAACTTGATGCATTATATGATCACATCCTATCATGTTTCAGTTTTTGATGATGGAACTGTTAAAATAACTGATACTCATCAACTTACTCAAACCTATTCTGTGGTCTCATATGAGGATAGTGGTCATAGTGCGCCCACAGAGTACGTATAGTTGTGAGTCGTTCTTAGTTGTTAGAATTTGTACTAATTGCTCTCTTGCTGTTACTTCGCGTTTCTTTGCACTAGGAGCCTTTTAATTCGAAGAAAGAAAATCAGTATTTACAGCTTTGGCGTGGTTCTCCTTGAACTTTTGACTGGTGGCCCACCATTTGATCCCACACAAAGGATCGAACGGCCGAAGGAAATTGATACTTTGGTATGTATTATGTACTCTAACAGGCAAGTTTTTGGGATACATTTGTTTATTTGTCCACATTTTTTCTTTACATGTGACTACATGTTCTTGATCACCAGGTAAATCGACTGCTCCGTACAGTATTTGTGCACGAGATTGTCGATGCTAAACTTAAAGCAGACTACCCTCCCAGGGCAGCTGAAAGGGTAAGTAAAAATAAGTCGTTCCAGTGATGATTTGAGCTCATGATTATGATCTATGATTTTGTTTGACCAGTTAGCTGAAATTGCTCGTTCATGTCTTCAATCTCCATCCAATCTTCGTCCAGATATGAGTGAAGTTCTCAACTCTCTTGAAGAGCTGTTACCAGAAGACTCAAAGAGTGGAATTTACAACTGAGATTGTATGTTGGTATGGTTGTGGTGCAGAATCACTCACAAGTTTTCAAGGATATTATTAAGGATGCTTTCTTGCATTTGAAACTTCTAAACAAATTTTGTACACTATCTTTACTTTGATACATGTCGTTCATTGTGTTTTATTAGTCCAAACTGTAAAAGTTCTGTTTACTTCACCTTGGTTTTTATGTCACAGATATTGATTGTTAAGTGTCAATCATGAATGATTTTAATTATATTTGACATCATGCACTGATTCCCAAAGGTGAAAAATGACATACACTACATGTAGTATAACATTGCTTGATGTTAAAGAAAGCTAAAACCGAAATAAGGAAAGCCGCATGATTCTTCATGTATGGTTATAAGAAATTGCATATGAACATGAAGACAAGTTTTTGGCAAGATATTTTCATGAATATTTGACAAACATTGATTCCCACAACAGCATAGTGAAAGAAAAGAAAGGGATGATAAATTAGCTCGAAGAATAACCTAACTCACTGTTTCAGCTTCAAAACTGCAGGCCATGCTCCCTTGCAGCATCTGCTAAAGCCTCGATCCGGCCATGGTAGGGGTAACCACCTCGATCAAATGCCACCTTCTCGATCCCTTTCTCGAGACAAGCTTTAGCTATGGCTTCACCCACTCTCTTGGCAACATCCTGTCACAAGAAACCTAACATTAATAACACAAGTAAAAATTATAAGGGGCAACAAGGAATCAAAGAGAAGGATAAAACCTCACTTTTCTACATCCGATTTCAAAAGAAGAAATCTTGAAGGCCTCCCTTTTAATGATATGTCAACTTCCAAAAAACTTAATCACTTTTCTCTTGAATTTAGTACAAAGCATCACTATTTTAAATAACCATTTAGTACGGAATCCATCTTTTTCCCACTTCGAGGTTGTTTCAGAAGAGTTTATAACTTAGTTAAAAGATAAACTACTATACTATGGCTTGTTATTTCCAATAAAGCTACATTATCCACCAAACACTTCTACAACGTATAAGCTTTTAAGCCATTACAATTTATACGCTCTTGAAACATCGCATAATCTATTAGAGCATATAAGCTCTCTAAACTAAGCTTAGCCCAACATGACGGTAATGATTATATTCACTACCATTACATTCAAGAACATTATGTGTATATTGAATAAAAGGCAAATAATTTACTAATTCAACAGTAAAAAAAACGCAAGAGTATTGTATAAAGTATTTCTATGATTGAACTCACAATAGTTGGGCCGGAGGAGTAATCGAACTCCTCTGAGATGGGTTTCTGCATTGTTGAGGCTGAAGCAAGAGTGTGCATCTTTGTATCATCAATTACTTGAGCATAGATGTGTTTGTTGGACCGAAAAACACACAATCTCGGCCTCTCCGGCGTCCCTTCCACCTGAGAATGCACAAAATTAGCTCTTGCAATACAATGTTAAAACAATTTAGGGCTCTTAGTTCAGTTTAATCAAATTACAAAACCATTATTGCTGCTCGAAGGTCATCAAATTGGTTGGAATTGATTTTTAACTTTTTACAATTAAGAACCCTATCAATTTTCTGCGTTTGCACATACACACACAAATTACCTTATTGCGAATGCGAATGTGACGGGCAGTTCGATCCTCCCTCCGTGTCGTGGCGGTGGCTTCGACGACGAGGCGGCGGAGGGGAACTATTTGAACGGAATTGCGGCCAACACCATTGGAGAGCTGGGAGTGTTGGGTGGTTGTCTGAAGAAAGGAAAGCGTGATGGAAGTGGAATTGCACAACATTTCTGTCTTGTTTTCCCCCTGTTTGTACAGTGTTGAGATAAGGAAGGATAAGGGGAGAGAAGAAATGGCAGTTTATATATACGTTTTGGCAATTACTTCAACTTTAATTAAAATAGAGAAATTATAAAAAATTTCATAGGTCAAAATCCGTTTTGTGCACAACTAAACAAAATTATAAAGTTTTAACTCTCATTAGTCATTAAAAGTAAAAAAAATACACTTCTATTATTCTATATTCTTGATTCGTTTATTTCACACTGTAAATTTCCAACCAACCAATGAATTTTCAAGCTGTAAATATCTAATAATTAATTGAATTAGTCCTGCCAAAATTATGAACATTCTATATCTCTAATTCGTTCATTTCAGAATGCAAACTTCAAACCTATGACTATGTCCCACCAAAGTTATGTTTCGAATCGACCACTATGCAACTACGAGACCACGAGGCGGGGCTAGGCGTGCACAAACCAAACCGGCCTGGCGGTTAACCGCCAGTTCGGGCCCGCCGGTTCATGAACCGGGACCGGGACCGGAACCGGCGGTTTGAACCGTCCGGCGGGTTGCCGGTTCAAACGGGCCAGTTTAGGGTCGAAGGATGCATGAACCGTGAACCGGCAGTTTGCCGGTTTGAACCGGCGGTTCAACGGTTCAAACCGCCGGTTCAGTTCAAAACCGCCGGTTCGGCGGTTTGAACTGCCAGTTCAACCGAATTTTAAAAAAAATTTATAAAAATTGATTTTTATATTTAAAATCAATTTTTACAAACAAATGAATACTAGAAATTCATAATAGCCCATATATATTTGATGGACTTGCGAATTTATGAAACCATTCTTGGTTGTTTCTCTTTTATAGAGACATCCTTGAATGTTATGTGTTCCACTTTCGATGTGGGACAAACTCATTCTTGGTTGTTTCTATTTTATAGAGACATCCTTGAATGTTTTATGTTCTACTTTCGATGTGGAACAAACTCATTCTTGGTTGTTTCTATTTTACAGAGACATCCTTGAATGTTTTATGTTCCACTTTCGATGTGGGACAAACTCATTCTTGGTTGTTTCTCTTTTATAGAGACATCCTTGAATGTTTTATGTTCCACTTTCAATATGGGACAAAATCATTCTTGGTTGTTTCTCTTTTATAGAGACATCCTTGAATGTTTAATGTTCCACTTTCGATGTGGGACAAAATCATTCTTGATTATTTCTCTTTTATAGAGACATCCTTGAATGTTTTATGTTCCACTTTCGATGTGGGACAAAATCATTCTTGATTATTTCTCTTTTATAGAGACATCCTTGAATGTTTTATGTTCCACTTTCGATGTGGGACAAAATCATTCTTGGTTGTTTCTCTTTTATAGAGACATCCTTGAATGTTTAATGTTCCACTTTCGATGTGGGTCAAAATATGTTGAAGTACTTTCTTTTATAACTACATGTTTAGAGCATTCATTCATCTTTTTCCAATGTGGGATACAAAACTTTCTGTTGTCTTTTACTTTTCTTCATGTTTTGTATGATATTTATAAACAAAATAATAATTCAAATATATTCTTGATTGAGAGTATATTGGATTTTATTTAATTTAGAAGAGAGTATATTGAATTATTCTCTTTTATAGTTACACATTTTGGATGTGTTACTCTTTATTTCAATGTAGGATGAAAGTCTTTATTTATAAGTATTATAGATCGTCCATCCTTCTTCGTCTATATTAATACTCTATCTTCTATTATTATAATTTAACAACAAATATTATTACATAAACTATTATTCATTAGTTCTTTATCATTAATGATTTGCTTAGGTTTATAAATTTATGTATATGTTAACTAATAAATAATATTATACACATTGAAAGAATAATTCTTATACAAATTGTATAAACCTAACAATAATTATTATACAAATAAATATTTTCTATATACAAATCATATTTTTCAATAATTCTTTATTTTTATCAATCAAGAAATATATTTGAATAATAATTTTGTTTATATATATTATACAAAACATGAAGAAAAGTAGAAGATAAAAGAAAGTTTTGTATCTCACATTGGAAAAAGATGAATGAATACTCTAAACATATAATTATAAAAGAAAATAATTCAACATATTTTTTCCCACATCGAAAGTGAAACATAAACCATTCAAGGATGTTTCTATAAAAGAGAAACAACCAAGAATGATTTTGTCCCACATCGAAAGTGAAACATAAAACATTCAAGGATGTCTCTATAAAAGAGAAACAACCAAGAATGATTTTATCCCACATCGAAAGTGAAACATAAAACATTCAAGGATGTCTCTATAAAAGAGAAATAACCAAGAATGGTTTCATAAATTCACAAGCCCATCAAATATCTTTGGGCTATTATGAATTTCTTGTATTCATTTATTTGTAAAAATTGTTTTTAGGTATAAAAATCAATTTTTATAAATAAAAAGTATTTTTTTTTTAACTTTCCGTTGAACCGCCGGTTCATGCAAAAAACCGGCGGTTTTGAACCGCCTCGTGAACCGGTGGTTTTTTGAACCGGAACCGCCGGGACGCATTAGTTATCCCGGAGTTGAGCTTCTCGACTAGTCAGTGGCACGTATCGAACACCAGTCTCACTCTGGATGTTGACGGTGCCATCTGCTTTCTTGTCGACAACCTTCAGTTCCTGGGAGATGCTCCCGACAGGGATCACCAATCTGCCACCAGGTTTCAGTTGTTCGATAGGTGGTGGGGGAATTTTCTGGTGCGGCAGCTCCCACATGGATGGCATCATAGGGTGCAAACTCCGGCCATCCCTGCCTGCCATCTACAGAAACATAGTATAGTAGTGATTGAATAGTTTTGAGCTTGTTTTACCGTCGCGTCCTTCAACTACTCAATCCTATGTTTTAATCACTCAAAATAAAGGCCATCCAAATGAAACGAGCAATGCAATAATTCATGAGATACCAGCAACATGGATCGAGAATGATCCTTCTTTCAGCAGCGGAGCTGCAGCACTCTTTGCAATATTCTTAATCGAAAATTCAGCCAATTCAAGAATATGCTCGACACCAACAGTTCAACCTTGTGTTCCGACCATAATAGCAAAACAAGCTGTCAGATAACCCGTGCCTACAAGATGAATACACAAAAGCTCAAACCGGAAACATATGCACCAAGTTATTTTTGCAAAAGCAATGCTAAGTTCCTCAAACTGACTATCTCAAGAACACATACAGGGCAGAACACATACAGAGTCGACATCCAAAGCATGCATGCCGGGTTTGAGACGGCTCTCCAACAACTCGAGGCACATGGCATGCATATGAGGTGCGGAGATAGTAGCGTTGTAGCCGATCTTCATAGGACTATCGACATATGGGGGAGTACCCTCTGAAACAAACAAGCCCATCCTGTCTATGGTTTCCATCACTTCTACTACTTTCTTTGCTTTTATAATCCCAAAACTCTGCAAGTGCTGCACCATTCCCTCGTTCTTAATTCTTATCGATGCCGCTTCCTCTCCGGTATTGCTGCTGGGGAAGGGAAAACGAAGTTGAGATCAGATGCGATCGAAATAAAGGTTCTTCTCATAATCAGTTCAGGAAAACAGCATGACAACTTGTCATTGACAAGATCAAGGAAAGATAAGTAGCAATGGAAATACAAAGAATTCACAACACAATATGGAGTTCTGGACTCTACACTTTTACACATTAGTAAGTAGCAATGAATTACTATTTCTTTTTGCCATTTTACACATTAACTTCGACTTATCTAAGAAAAAGCCTAAATCAAGTACCAATTAAACAGAAAAGCCCTAATCAAATTAGCAATCAGCTCTCTTACCTCAATAAGGCCGTTGTTTACCAGAATTACTTAGTTTCCCTCACTCAAGTACAGTAATTAGCATCAATCAACACAAAAACAACAAATCTGAAATTGCATATTCAGCTACACAGAATCATGAGAAGCATAAAATAAATAATCTTCGAGTAAAACCAACTCCATTTCGTCAAAACTCTCAATGTCGTTTCAAAAAGCAAACACATACAAGCTGCGTCAGTGAGCGCGAATGGTAGTAAAGTACCTCCATGCGGTAGGAAAAAAAAAGGATTCGCCAGAGACTGAGAGAGAAGGTGACGGGTATGATCGTTTCGCGGCGGTGGCGGTTGCGGTGGCGATTGAATGAGTTCAGTTATTTAATGGATTGGGCTTTTCTCTATTAATATTCGGCCCAATTTGATAAAACTGATTTCACACTTAAAAATATTGATAAATACTATTAGAGAAATACTGTGCTCAAGATTCAAATTTTGCTGCAGGAAATTGATGGCTGAAGAAGATGATGATTATATGGGAGACCTCTCCCAATTCGTGCCACCAGAGGTTTCTCAATCTTCAAAAAAGGTACGTATTTTATTCTGTATAAATCAAGGTCACATTCTAATTTGGTTTAATTTCTTTATCTTTCACTTCACGAATCCCTAATTCCAGAACTTCGCTAGAACTGGAACGTTCGGCTAATTAGTTGCGCTTACTTTGATTTTTCCGTATCCGGGTTTGAAATTTGCAATTTTTGCGAGTTCCAGATTTGGTGGCTTACTGAATTTGGGGAATTGAGTTATTAGCTCGTGCTTAGTTTGGAGGATCCGATTGATTCATCTACTTTTATTAGCTCGCTTACTTTGACGTTTCGATTGCCAGTTCTTCTTCATTTACATGGCTCTCCTTTTTACTAGTTTAGTTTAAAATTTGCAATTTTTGCGAGTTGAAGTAATGGTGGTACATTGAATTTGGGGAATTGAGTTATTAGCTCGTGTCTAATTTAGAGGATTGATTCGTCTACTTTTACAGGTTCCTAGCAGTAATAATGCTATAATGTCAAAATCTTCTTCAAGCAAGAAATCGAAATATCACAACTGGCAGGAGCAGAGGAAGCTCGACCGGAACAGGAAGCAAGTGGAAGAGGATAAACTGACATTAGAAAATGCAGGTTCTGCAATACCACAGTCTAATATCGGTTTCAAGCTGTTGAAACAAATGGGCTACAGTCCTGGCTCTGCACTGGGCAAGGAAGGTTCTGGGAGGGCCGAGCCGGTTTCTCTGGAGATCAGAAGGGGCCGGGCTGGAATTGGCACAGAAGATCCGGAGGTAGCGAAGATGAGGAGAGAGAGAGCAAAGTATGAGATGGATAAGAGGAAAGAGAGTGAGTTGATGGAGGTTTTCGGGAGTCACCAGAAGGAGCGGTGGAAGGGAAGGAGAGTTGTGATGAACTTCCAAAAGGCTGATGCTGCTCTGGCACAGCTCGAGAATAGGGAGGTTAAGGTGGAGAAGAATGAAGAAGTAGATACGGAAAAGGAAGGCGAAGAAGAGGAGGAAGAAGAAATTACAGAAGAGGTACAAATACAATTTTGTTTGTGGCTTGATCAATCTTGTGACTGATTTGATTTGCTTATAGTTCTAAGGTTGAAATGGTTCACAAAATTTGTGCAATATTGTGTTTCTATCTGCATTCCAAGTGACTGTGCTGTTGATATTGGATTATCTTGTTGGTTAATTGTATCTTTCCGTTGATTCAGGATTTGCTAAACGTATTGTTGAAGCTACGAAACGAGTTCAAATACTGTCTCTTCTGTGGATGCCAGGTAAAAAGATTGCAGTAGCAGTGATTGATTGCCATATCTGTAAATAAAATTTGATTTACGGTGAATTGGAATGCTGAATTTAGTAGTTGTTGCTTCTTAGTTGATCATCTTAAAACATTTTCAGTACGAGTCCATGGAGGCCCTCGAATCAAACTGCCCCGGGATTAATGAAGACGACCACTAGATTTTAATGTGGACGATATAACAGTTCAGAGTTGGTATATACACCGAATTCTTATAATCTTACAGCGCATGTAATGGACTGGATAACTTTCATGAATTGTTTGTTGGCACAACGGGCTCTCGCCGCTCTCCTGGTCGAACTCATGCCCGCCGCTCTCCTGGTCGAACTCATGCCAGTTGAACACGGGAAAGCTAGACAGGAGGATGCATCCTAATATTTATTTCTCTAGAAGATCCATCGAATTCGATCATCATGTGAGATCAGTTCTGAAATTACTAGATATAGTGATCTCTATTGTATCAAAAAGTTGACTATATGATAAAAAAAATTCAGTTGTTTACCATTTTTTGTTGCAAAAATGCTTGATATATCATCCATTCATTGTCAGTTATCACTATTGCTAAATACTTAAAAGAAAAACAGCAAATAGTTAATCATTGCCATTAGCTTATGAAAACAAATGCAAGTATGTGTGTCCTATAAAACTGAATTGAACAGCCAATTCTCAACCCTATCATCCACAGAGACCTAAAGCCAGTGAACGTGCAACTGGACGACAAGATGGAGACGCGGATTGCAGACTTTGGGCTGGCGAAGTTGGTGCCGGAAGCGAACACGCACATGTCAACGTCTAACGTTGCGGGCACGGGTAAATTCATTGATAAAAGAGTATTAATTGGTGATTTCACAATCAGGAATGCCCCTATAGCTCAGTGGTAGAGCGTCAGTCTTGTAAACTGAAGGCCTGTAGCTCTTTTTATTTTCTGTATTTTCTGTATTTTCAAACATATAATATTTTATTAAATGTAAATACAGATTGATTATGCAATAAACCTCTTCAATTGAGGGAAATATGTTTACAAAACATTTGGAGATGCCTTTTATTTTCTCTAATGGAGTTTCTTTCACATTGCACTAAATTTGTCCTCTCGCTCAGATTCACGGAAAATATTATACTCATACCAAACTAAAAATTTAATTTTTTTTTCTCTTTTAATAATAATTGATTTATTGATAAATAATTTAGTTATAATAAACATATAAATCTCCTCTACAGATCTGAATGTATAATTAATAGTAACTACTACTAATTACTAATTTATGTTATTATTTTAAAGACATCTGGTCTCAGATTATTATATAAATATTGATAAGTATGATTATTAGACAGCATTAACCCAAAAAGAATATTTGGGGGAAATCTGTGGACAACATGTATCGCCAAAGTACATCAATAAATTCTACTATTAATCATCAACAAATAAAACAGGGAAATGTAAACAAGATTCCGAAATCTGCACTAATCGATGATTAATTAACGTGGATTAGTTATATAATTGCATAATTAATTATTGTTATCCCCTGGCTCTCTTGGTCTGTGTAAACCAAATTATCGATTATATATAACTACTAATCGTACATAATAATTGATATTCGGTTCAAAACAATTATACTAGTATAACTCTTTATTTAATAGTAACAAGAGATCGAAGATCTGATTGGATGGATTATTTAAACTATCTTTCTGTAAAAGTTATTCGATATTAATATAAGAAATGATTGTTTTAAACTAATATTAATAGAGTGATTATATAGGGTAAATTTATGGAAAATCATAAAATTTAGTTAAATTTGTATCAATCTAGTGACCTTAAAAACCAACAAAAGCCATAAATTCATCTCACAGCCAAAAAAATTTAGTCGCCTACATGTATTATATATTGTAGATACGTTTAAATCAAGCGAAAATGTTTTTTTACGAATAAACGATTTTATTTAATTCACCGGCAGTCGCCTACATCCACATGATTTTTTCGATTTTATTTAATTCACCGGCAGTCGCCTACATCCACATGATTTTTTCTACTAGTATAATAGATACAATTCTACAAAAAGTTTTCGATATGGAATAGTTTGTGAGGAAATTCAAAGTTCATAGTTATAATTGTTGATTTTTAAATTTGCGAGATAAACAAGAATTTGAGTAAACTTTATTTTTCCAAAATATTATCCAATTATATAATTGCTGTATAATTCCGCTTATCTTAATTCTTAATTTTTTTGGGACTGTAGACGATGAACTATTAAATTATTTTACTTTATTCAAATTCTATAAATTAATTTTGACAAACTACGTAAGCTCTTACGCATACAATGTTTTTAACTAAATAAACCGCAAACTTTTGATAAGTAGTAACAAGAGTCCTTGAAATTTAATAATTACCGTAGCATGTGAGGTCTCGTTTAGGTTATCATCCCATGGCCTCGATCATCCCGCAATAAACAAATATATATACTCTTATTTGTGATTCTATTTTAAATAATAAAACAAAAAAACAAAAACATTCTCTTCATTCATTTTTAAACTTTATAAATGTTATACAAGTTGTAAAATGCCAGTATGTCACTTGACGATGATGAATTTATCTATTTTTAATATATTTCGTTTGCATTATTAGTTATAATTATTAATTTTTTGTACGATGCTAATTAAAAATAATAATATTAATGTACTATAAAGTGTAGCACTATTTAATGTGGTTTAATATTATTGAACCCTCGTGAAACAAGCATGCTTATAATTAAATGAAAAATTAAGTGATACGTGTAGTGAAATTAACGGTCGATGGTTTTAGTATGTTTTTTAATCTGTTAATTAAACCTTAATCATGAGTTTAATATATATTACTTAATTATGTAGGTGCATGAATCCGCGAAACCCACGCTAGGAATTTATGCCCTATAAATGTTGCAAAGACACATTTTGCTTGCTTCATGATTTGCTTAACACCAAAAAGAGTGGTTTTAAATTATAAAAATATATTATTTTTATTTAACAATGGCCACAATTGAAAGTCCAATTCCCCCACTTTACAATAAATATAGGGGAATAAAAGCTAACGTATGAAATGATAGAGCAATCATATATTTGGAATAAGAGGATTGATTTTGTCCTTGTCACTAGTTTTCAAGCAATATTCATGTCAACATAGTAATTTATTACTTTTAAGTGTATTAGTCATCAGTTTACTGTTGGAAGGTCGATTTCCTTTAATTCTAAGGAAAATAAAAAAAAAGGGCAAATAAATAATAGTAGTACTAAGAATTACTACTACTATACTCCATAATATTACAAATTACAATGCTTTGAAAAAATTCTAACCTTTCTATCAAAACTCTTCTGCACGAGAAACTAACCGCACACAATTTTTGATCCATGATTATGTGAAATGGAGCAAACTATTTGGCCTCCTACTACTTAATGAGTTGATCATTAGGATGAAGGATTAGTTTTTAGCTGTTGACAGAAGAGAAAAAACGTCACGATTCAATTCAAAAATACCATTCAGTCAATATTAGTTTTTGTGGTACTAATCACCTCAGGTCCTCATAGGCTTTTTCGTTTAAAATTTTTATTAAATCAATTGCTCCAAATTAAACTTTATACTTTTACCATTACAATACGAACATGAATTATAAATATATAGTGGAGTAGTAGAATATTGATTTGATCTCCACCATCGGCGTCGGCCAAAAAACTTTCTTGGGAGCAGAAAAAGTGTATGAAACTTTTCGATATACAATTCAATCGACAGATCTTTACTAATTAAATAATTATGGTCATCACAAATACAGTTCATGCATATGATAAAATAACAACTAATAAATTCAACACTAGCAAGTAAACGCAACTTGCAATATATTTTTCCATACCTTTAACTTCCTAGAAATAAGGAATGTTATATATACATTTATTTAATACTCATTCAAACATTAAAGAATAAGTACAAACAAATATAAATACAAGTAGCCCCAACTATAGTAACCTGACACCAACATTATAGTATTATACCACATGGCAACAGATTCAAATATATTCTCCACTTTATCCAGTATAAGCTAAAAAACCAGCTTGTTTCAGACCTATGAATAAAAAAATCATGAGAACATGAAACTATTTTGAAAACATGAAATAGCCAACTCTGTCGTGAAATTAACTGTATTCAAATAAATGTAATGTATTCACGTAAATCATGGTATGATGGAATGAAATGTAATTCCTATTTTCATTCTATTCTTTTGCTCATGAAATGAAAGTGAAAATGAAATGAAAATATAAAATACAAATAAATTGTCATTTAATTATTATCCTCGTTTCATTCCACCCTTATTCTATCATACCAAGAAGTGTCTAAGAGTTTATTTGAACCTCGTATATATTTTTCGAGCATGGTTTCATCTCGTATTAAGTGGCGGACACACACACAAGCCACAAAGTGCTCAAGTTCCTACAACAAATATTTGAACATTTTAAATTCGAAATATAGATTATACATCTCCGACCAAAATTAACTTTTGCATCTGCCCCTACTCGTATGCATGGTTAACCGCAAACAAATAGAGCAAAAAAAAAATCTTAGTTCAGAAATAATAATAATAATAATAATAATAATAATAATAATAATAATAATAATAATAATAATAATAATATTTCTAATAAAGAATCTGGTTGGAAAAGAAAAAAAAAATCAATCACTATAGTGATCAGAAATTACAACTTTCCAAACCCTAATTTCCCCATCCAAACTTCCACTGATAACTGAAAACCTTTGATCATCCAAATCCTCATCTTCAACCGCAACCACTGATTTTACAGGCTTACAATGCCCTTCCATCACCGCCACACAGCAACCTCTGTATCCAAATCCCTTCGCATATTTCCAGATCCTCACACTCCTATCCGCAGATCCACTGATCAAAAAATCACTCACACAAACCAAGCTCAACACCGCCCCTTTATGCCCTTTCAAGCAGCAAGCAACGAAGAAATCCATCTCTTCATCGTCACCGCCGTCGTCTCTTCTCTCCCAAACCAGAATCACACCGTCGCCGCCGCCGGAGGCCAACCCCGCCCCATCCGGCGTCAGCGCGAGAGCATTCACGCTCGAATCGTGCTTCGATAGCGTCGTCTTCAAGCTCCGTTTTCTCCTGTCGCCGGAGGCGGAGGCTCTCCACACCTTGATCTTCCCGTCGGCGGAGCCGGTGTAGACGGTTCCGCCGGAGGAGGCTACGGCGTTCACGGCGTCGGAATGCGCTGAACCGACGGATTCGATGCATTGCATATCGGAAGATGTTTTCCACGTTTTGAAGCTCTTATCCCATGAGATTGAGTAGAGCTCGCCGCGATCGCTGTCGACGGCTAGTCCGGAGACGGCGTCGGCGTGCTGGATCCATAAATTCTGCTTGTGGCGGCGGATTTTGACGTAGTTTTTCGCGGATAGGCAGTTGAGGAACCGGTCTCTCAGCGTCGGAAGCGTTGAAATCAATTGGTGATTTTTCAATTTGGGGGAAATTGGAGCTGTCCAAACCCTAATTTTGCAATCCTGGTGCGCGGTGAAGATTTTTCCGCCGGTGAAGGCGATTGATTTGGCCCAGCCCGAGCCCGACCCGAACTCCTCGACGAGAGAGAGCGTGGCGAGATCGAAGACGTCGATCTCATTCATCGTCGCGGCGTAGAGGAGGCCGCCGTGCACCGCGAGGCAGCTGATCTGCGCCGCCGTCGTCTTGATCGACGCAATGCAGGAGTGCGAAACCGACGGCTTCGCGGCGGTTTGGTAGCTGTAGTATGTGAGCGCGGAGGAGCTCGATCTGACACTGTTGAAGCTCGAATCCTCACACAGCGTTGGTGCGCTGTGAGTTGTGGCTGAGGAAGACGACAGCGACGGCGACGAATTCGTGAATAAAACTAACGAGTTTGAGTTGTAACTGCTGTCATTTGCTAGCCATGACTGCAAATCCTCCATTGTTGGTGTGTGAGAACAAAAAGAGAGGGAAATTGAAACACACACACAACACACAGTGGAGGGATCTCGACAGATTTTTGAATGTTGAGAAATTCGTTGCAGTTGAATTAAGGGAGTGGAGATGAGTATAAATAAAGCTTTGGGGGAAGGAGAAGATGACACGTGGACAGAAACAGTGGTGTGTGATTGGTTGGCTTAAGCATTTGACAATGGGGTAATTTTTTTTAATCATGGGCTAATTAAACTAAGGTGATCAAATGGGAAAATGACATTTACTTTTTTACACACTTTTTTAATTTGGTTTTGATTTGATAGGGTGGTTTGATCAAATCTTTTTCTTTAAAACTCGCCCTTGAGGAAAATGTGTGGACTCACAACAAAAGCATAGAATATCATCCGATGATTAAAAATTAATATGACGTCATGATTAAGTCAATTTTGTTAATCCAGTCAATATTTGGGTCATATTTCGAGACAATATAACATCAATTAGGAATTTTTTTGTCATGCAAGGATTGGAAAGTTAATTAATGGTTTAATGAAGTAAGGTTGCAATATTCACATAGACTTCTTTTTCTATTATTAATTGTTTTGGGGATATAATAATATTAGGGTTTCATTGGTCTTCCTTTCACTTGCTCCGTATTAAAAACGCTTCAATGAATGAAAATCGTACATAACTCTTATAAAATTTAACATGATATCAAAGTAGATAATAGCTAGTAATTTTTTGTGGATATTAACATATGACATGATATGATGATCTTGTTCAGATATTGACAAATAAGAATGTCTCTTACGTTCAGATATCGACAGATAAAAATGACTCATACGCAATGTGGATGTGGTGTATTGAGATATTTGTATGTGAGTTATCTACTTATCCTAAAAGTTGAAATACGAAATAACAAGAAGGTAGAATAATGAATTATTGTTCCTACACTGATGGATTTTTTTCGCTTGGATCTTCAATATTATTATTCCTACTCCCGCCCCTCAAAGAAAAGGATACGGGTTGGATATAACATATATGGAAATATTTTGTTATTTATTTAGCTTGCAATTTAATTTTGATACATATCATTAACTCCATGACCATTCATATTGATATTGTATACTGTAATTAATATGATATGGTAACTACTACTCCATATAATTAGTAACTATAGATTTTAGTCGTGAAATTTTACGATGTCATCTTACTAATTGTAGTTAGTAGAGCACTGTTGTTAGCATAAACTTTAAGGATTAAATATTAATTAAACAAAATTAATAATCCAAACACATTGCGTTAATGTGTAACTATATAAGCCGTTCTTGATTGACTAATCTTTGAGTTGGGGCTAAGAATAATTATGTCAGCGAAACTTCGTTGCTACTCGGAATTAATTAGATTATATGCATACACATTAAAATTAATTTTGTCAGAGAAAAAGGTGAAGAATATGGTGTTGATGGCTGACATATAATCTTAAGACAATATCTTTGGAAAATTAAACAATTGATTAATGAATATATAAAATCATGAACCAGACAATTTCAATTTTTCAACATACATTCTTAGCACGTGCTAGCTTTTGGGAAAGTGGACACTAATTCAACCAATAAGAATTTTTATTTCATATTTTTATAGTTTAGTGAGATATGAGTGTAAATTCCTTTTGTTTTCTTATCTTTGTATCTAGCGTAAGAGATTGTTATTAGGGGTTTTCTTGTGGATTATATTATTAACATGAATGTTTAATGTCACAAACCTAGAAGGTTCGCTATCGCTCACATGCGAAAGAGAGACATCTACTAATATATTCGAAATATGTGTATATTAGATCTCAATCGATGAAAAAGATCAAACGAATAGTTGTACATGCATAAAATGAAATCCAAACTTGGATCGAACTATGTGCATTTTAGATCTCGAACAATGATACAGACCAACCATTCGATTCGTATGCATGTCAAATGAAATTAGAACTTGGATCGAAATATTAGATCTCGGTCGATGAAATAGACCAATATGCATATGAAATGAAATCCAAACTTGGATCACAATATGTTTATATTAGACATTGATCGGTGAAATAGGCAAGATATGTACGTACACATAATGAAATTCGAACTCACAACCTAAATATTAATGAACCTACTCCGAATGAAATTGATTACTCCAAATGTTTGTGATCTGGTAATAATGTTGTTAATACATAACGCCACATGTTTGAATTCACTGTCACACAATTTTTAAAATTATTTATTCGTTTATTAAAATGTCCACAATTATACAAGTAGCTATTTAAATTTTCTTATAATCATAAAATTGAAAAAAGGTACTAAATAATTATCATTAATATTAATTGGGCTTAGTGATTACTGTGCCTATTAATATAAGTATCAATATGATTTGTGGGACTCTTTGAGTTGGGTTTACTGGGCTAGGTTTTTATTCCGCAAAAGAAAAGCTCAAGGCCCATCATAATGCATATTAAGTTTTTGAATGAGTATTTTAACTTAAAACATTTTATTGTATGGTGCAATTTTTCAAAAATTTTCATGAATAAAAAAGGTTTGCTTCCAATTGGTTCACGTTTCTGAAAAAAAACTCCACTTTAGCTTTTGATCGAAATCGACAAAAAAATGTAGTGAATTCCTATAATTATTTTATCAAGCCACAAAAGTAGCCAATAACACAATTATTGTTAAAAACAATTGTAGCAATAAAGTGGAGTAGTACATAAAATAGTATTGTACCAAAAAAAAGTACAGTACATAAATAGTAGCCACTTATTTTAATAAACTTACACGAACATTTCACGTAATAGTGTTATTTACATTGCTACATGAATTCACAATTCGTGTAAATCATATAAATGTGTAAAATGTAGATAATGTGTGTATAGCATAATAGTCCAAGAGAAAGATGAATATTACTTTGACATTTTTATATATGGATAAATATTTTTAACGAGGTATCAAAATTCAAAATATGTAGTACTACTACAAGTTTGATGGTCCACATTGATCAAGACCACGTTGATTGTACAAGATATCTAGTTGTAATACATCGCACTGATAAAAGTAAAGCATTCGATTAATTTAGTCGTCTTTAGCTTCTTTTACATTAAGTGAGAAGATAATAGAGTAGAAAGAGAATAAAATTAAAAAAAAATTAAAAGAGTTGATTTTTGATAAAGTATGAAAGGATTCATTTAATTTGATACGTGTTAAAAACTGAATACAAATCAATTAACTTGAAATGGATGAACTTTTTTAAGTTTAGGATGATTGTATCAAGTGGGGGCCATAAATAAAGATGGTTCATGCATAAAAAAACCTACCAAATGTTTTTTTTTATATTTCAATTTGACCTTGTTTTCAACATTTCAGACCAATTCAACCACACAACAATGTGTTAGGATCGTCGACTGCAACATTAGTTTGATATTGTCCGCTTTGGGTCAAGCCCGCACGGATTTGTTTTTGGGTCACTCCCAAAAGGCCTCAAACTAATTGGGGTTGGACAGGAATTATATACACCTTCCAACTTCCCTCACTCATCCGATGTGGGATAGGTTTATAACCCAACACAATGTCCAGCCACAAAGTCAACTATCCTTTCATGCTTGTGATTCTTATGTTTTGCAATATTTTAAAAATCGGACAACCTTATCATGATGCCGAAGAAATTGTCTGAGACATGAATCCTTCATTTTAGTTTTCAGTGGGCCATGGGGTGAAATGTAGGTTTGTTTATGCAAGCCAAACTTTCAAACTAACCTTGATGCAATTGGTAGAATTTAGTTTTCTATTTGAGTGTTGTACTGTTTTAAAGAGTGAAATTATTTAGTTGACTTAGCTAATCATTATTTCCAGCTAAATGACTCCAATTCAAGATATCAAAGCGAGTAAATTGAACCAAAGTCTGGTCGAGTAGCATGCTCCACCCTTAACTAAATGGTTAGGGGATCGATATCTAATCATAAAAAAAAAATTGAAATAAATTAATTAATTGTTAGGTTTCTTAATCTAAACGGAACAACTATGGCATTTGAAGATTAATTATGGACTTATGTTCATGAAATAGCTGTGTTGTTGCCAAAGTTTCACAAATATGTGGCCTCTTCAATGTTCTCATCTGATCAATATTGGAAGTAACATTTGATTTTGTAGGAGTATGTTATATTTCTGAGTTACTGGAAATGTCTGAGAAATTGTGATTTCATTAAAGAAAAAGTCATTTCAAATGCTATTTACATGTCAAAATCTGAGAAAAAAAAAGAAGAAAAATGGAAGGTATAAAGATAAAAAGATCAAGCAGCCAATAGAGACTGAAGCTCTTTTACAACAACACTCATTGTGGGGCGCGAATCAGGTTCAAACTGCACACACGAGGCAGCAATTGCAGCCATCTGCTTAAGCCGAAAAGAAAGTAGATCAACAACCAATCAAAGTGATATTGGTGAGAAGAAGAAATAGTTAGTTTACCTTTGCAACAGCTTTTCGAGGATAATTTCCTTCCAGTCGAGCATCAACAACCTCATATACCTTGGTTGTAGTGAGTTTTGGTGTTGCCTGATTTGATATAATATTTCAAATGAGAATCCCAAAATATACAGAAATATAACACAGAAATTGCATTGCATGCATACCCAGCTCACAAGATGTTGTTTTCCCCTTGGCAGCGAGCTATCAATTGGTTGGTGGCCAGTCAAGAGTTCCATGAGCACCACACCGAAGTTGTAAACATCGCTCCGCCAACTTACCTCTCCAATCATGAAATATCTAACATAATTTTATCATCAATATCCACGCAATCCAATAATTAGCTAGATTATAAATAGTTGAGAGAGGATCATATGTTCTTACTCAGGCGCTTGGTAACCAAGAGTCCCAGCCACTATGGAAAGACACTCTGTCATATCAGATCTTGGATTTGACAGACGGAGATCAGTGACCTTAGCAACATCGTAATTTCCAAAAACCAAAATGTTGGTGGACTTGATGTTGTGATGGATCTGTGTCATGCTGTGAATGTATTCCAATCCCTTTGCAGCTCCAATCAAAAGTTGAACCCTTTGGGTCCATGACAGAACCTGCATGCGTCGTCTGATTTCTGAACTTGCTTTTGCTAAGTTAACAATCAAATCCAGTTCATTAGATGCATGCTCTTTTTTAGGCAATAAAGCTTGTTGGTAGACTAGCTTACCATGAAGAATGTCATGTATGCTCCCATGAGGAGCAAACTCATAAGCCAAGATTTGCTCGTCTCCATCTGTACAATAACCAAGTAGCTGAACCACGTTTTCATGCTTTAGCTTCGACAAAACTGAAACCTACAAAACCACAAGATTACAACAATGTATCTCTTTCCCACAGATGAAGCTACATTAGCAAGTCTTATGCCCAAACCAGTGATGATTCTTGGTCTTGCTCGCTGTAGTCTAGCTTTTTAATAGCTGCCGCCTGTCCAGTTTCCAGAATCGTACGGAAAACTTCTCCTCTGAAGCCCTTACCAATCAAACACTTCAAGCTAAAATTACCAGTAATGTTCTTCATCACATCTAGTGGAATGGCAGGGACAGTGATTGGAAGCAAACCGACACTTTGGTCGCTCTTTTTCACCGTTTCCACAGCTTGGTTGCCTGCAGAATTGCCTAATGAGTAACGAGACCCAAAACATAAATGAAGAACACTTTACTTGTATAGTTACCATACCTATTACGGATTGCTTATTTTTACTTGATGGTTTTATTTTGTTCCAAAATCCACCCAATGACCCAAAGAGTGATGGCTTATTCGTCGTAGACTTTCTTCCACCTTTTCTGCTGCCCATCTGTACTACACGAGGCGGTGTAACATCCTGTACATCTGTGGAGGCTGTCATGGCTGGACCTATGCTTGATGATAAGTTAGTTTCATCATTAGCTGGATTACTTGTAGAAGGTGGCTCGATGTATTCCACTTTATTGTTGATGTTCGCTTCATCAGATGGATGTATATGATCTAGATCACTCGTTACACCATCTTGAACCAGAGAGGGTGTTGCTCTTTCCTGCTGCTCAAGTGCAATCTCAAGTTGTGTCACAACCTGAGCCATTCGTGGCCGTTTCTTTGGCTCATCAAGCAAACATCTCGTAGCAAGCTCCACAAAGGACTCAAGGCTATCTTCCATGATCTCACCAACTATATCCGAGTCTACAATCTGGTGAACTCTTCCCTTGCTTATGTTTTGTAGAGCCCATTTGGTCAGAATCTGATCATCGCCTATATACAGTCGATCCACTGCTGATCTCCCACACAATACTTCCAACAACACTACACCAAAAGCATATATATCGCTTTTCCTGGTCAGTTTTCCAGTGGAGAAATAACTTGGGTCCAAGTATCCTAATGTCCCCTTAATTTTTGTGCTCACGTGACTCTCCGACTTGCGTCTGTTTAAATATTTGGCCAAACCAAAATCTGAGACCTTAGCTGAGAAATCTTTGTCAAGAAGTATATTTGAAGCCTTTATGTCACGGTGTATGAGTATCTGACCACTATGAAGATACTCCAGCCCTTGGGCAGCTCCGATGCAAATAGAAATGCGCTCCTTCCAGTGCATATAAGGGACGTTATCACTCTTTCTTGCGAGTTTGTAGAGGTGGTCAGCCAGCGTTCCGTTGGCCATGTATTCATAAACAATAATCATTTCTCCATGCTCGTTGCAGTAGCCAATCAGAGATACTATATTAACATGTCGAAGCTCAATCAATGTTTCAATTTCTGTGCGGAACTCACGTGCTCCTTGCCTTGCATTTGGTTTTAGCCGCTTTATGGCCACAGTCTCGTGCCCATCGTCAATGAGGGCTTTGTAGACTTTACCAAATCCTCCCTTTCCAATAATATAGGCTTCACTGAAATTCTTGGTGGCTGATTGGATCTCAGACAGTGAGAACCGGCGACAAAGTTGTATAGCCTTCTCCGACAGCAAGTTTTCCTCCTCTGCGCCTCTAGCATTAACACCCCATATCTGGCTCAATGTGTAAAAAATGATGTTTGCTGCAACAAGAAATGTTATTGCAATAGTTGCAATCATATTCTTGCCACCAACAAATATTTGTAGATTTTGCAGTGTCCCATGTGATGAATCTTGCACTGACGACAGTGGTGGATCCAGACTGGCAAGACTATACTCAAGGTTGCTCAACTTCATAATTTCAAATCCTTTGAAGGCTCTGTTTTCATCAGTAAAATCCACATTCGACTCAATCCAGATAACGAGGTCACGTCTACCCTCTTGTTTGCGCCCTCTCATCAACACCATATAGTCCACATACCTAGAGATGCGGCTATCTTCATTGCCCCTTTCTCCGAGCACATGAATGCTAGTATCGACTGGCATCTCATTGATCCTCACCTTAAAGACAACAGCGGAACCACTCTCTTCCAACTTGAGTAACAGTTCTGAGAAATACAGCCTAACCAAGTACCTAAATCCCACATCCACTGATGTTGTCCATGTAATATTTTTGATCTCGCTTTGTTTCTTTTGCTTCTGCTTCGGTACAGCTTCCCACATCCCAAACGTGTAACCACCATCACCAGATGATGAAGCCAAATCATGTTTAAGCTTCAGCCTCCGTATTATTTCAAGTGCAGTGCTGTCATCCACATAGATAGGAGACTTCCCAACCACCGGAAGTCCGACCTGATCAGGTCCGTGGAAGTAAGTGAGGCCAGCAGGCAGTGCTATAATCTGAATGCCGTTTATGAAAGCAAATGTTTCGAATAACTGATTACTTGTAGGAGTGAAAACAATGTTAAACAGATGAACATCCGGTATGTTCACGCAGTATTCCTTGACGAAAGAAGTCACGCCAAGAGCACGAGCAGTAAGAGAAGCACTAAAGTTGGTGAGCAGGGTGAAATGGCCGGCATCCACACTGAATAAGTCCTTGCAACTTTTATATCCTTTATAAAGACTCGGATTAAAGTGAAGGCGAAGAATTTTCTGACCTGGATTTACCCGAAACCCATAGGAGAACTGATAGCGAGATAGCCTCGCTGTGTTATAGGGAGGAACGAGATCATCAGCAGAGGCGACCGGCTTATAGACAATAGTCGAGGAGGTTGACGAGCCCTTTATTTGCAGGAAAGAGGAAAATCTTGGCTGCAAATCTCCATGCCATTCCCTGCCATCACTTGTAGCTTTAGAAGTGTCACTTGAGCCACAGTTGATCGAAAAATCACCTATGAATTGAGAAGGACTACTACCAACAGCTATCCATGTGTTCATAAATATCAAGAAAGTTGAAATAAGATGGAGATTCATTTTTTTTGTTTTTGAAAAAAGAATAGAGATCATTGATCAATTTGATTCTCTTTCAAGAAGGTTGCTTGCACTCTAGTAACAGAAGAATTAAAAAAGACTTTGACTCAGTTTCATCATTGATCCATTCTATCTATCTTATTATTTTAATTTTCTTATTTATGAAGGAAACAAAAAACAAAAGTCAAAGCTGGGAGATGAGCTGCTATTTTGCAAGTGGGAATAGTTTTAGATCACATGTGTTTGCACACACACACCACCACACATTATTTACTCAGCAGTTCATGTAAATCTGTAGCAAGACCTCATCTTATTCAATCCTACTATAATATATACATACCAGTTGGAGAATTAGTCCAAATCTCTGCATTATCTTATCATCAATGCAGCAAAATCGGCTAAACAAATAATAAACAGCTAGTTCGATCATATTCTCATTCTTCAGCATAGATAAGGATATGAAAACCTACAAAACCATGTGTTACAGACAGCTACATTAGTCATTCCAAATTAATATAAAAAATTCATCCAGATAGGCCAATATATACGTTATTGTCAAACCTCTGCTACAAATCAATGCTTTGTCAAGTGGGGGGAGCCTTTCAATTGGTGCACCCTGTCTAATTTCTAGGACTCCTGTTAACCAATTAGACATCGAGCACATGATATCAAAATAACCATTAATGACCTTTATTTCACTAAATTGGTAGCAACTTAATAGTATGTGATCCACTTGTAAGGCAGTTGGCTGCCATATCATTACTCTGTTGTTGCGGCCCAATAAATTAATGGGCTGCCCCACACATCTGGATTATAGAAGCCCTAAAAGAAGACATAACTTTTACTTCTAGTTAACCGATCCTTCTAGCCCATTCCAATAAAAAAAGAAATATCAGGTATGGTTATGAATATTAGAAATATGAGTCATTTTTAGTGTAATTAAACACAAATATCCTTAATTAAAAATAATTCTGGGAGCATACAAATATCCTGAAATTTCTCCCCATCTTGCACGCCAGCATTCTCACCTCTCTCTCATTGGTGGTATCTATTCGCAACCTTATCATTAATACAAAATCACCAAATTCTGAAATCTCAAAAGCAATGTTATACAAACGAGTGATCAAGCAAGAACAACGCAATTGCAGAGAACTAAGTTGTGAACAAGAAAGTAATCGAATCTTGAATAATGAGAAAACCAATGAAAAACTCTTATTCAACAATGTGGAACTTGATACAATTGATCTCTCTTCTTGTTGTAGAAGCAGAGTATTTGTAGCTGAGCTAGACTACTTACAACCGCTCTCAACAGCTCATTTACTACTACATTGCAGTTACAACCAACTTACAACTAAGACTAACTAAGACTCCAACGGCTATGATCGAGCAACGGCTACTTCATGATCCATGCACACGAGATTGAGTAATCTTGTCATGCAGCGTCGAGCTCGTGGATTCCATCTTCACAATTCTCCACCTGAATCCACAGCTCCTCCACTGCTCAAACTTATAAGATTCTTGCAATACTCAAACTTGTCTTTGCCAAGACATTTTGTTAGCATATCAGCCGGGTTGTCCAAAGTGCTTATCTTCAACACTTTCACTCTCCCTTTCTCAACCTCGTCTCTGATGAAGTGTAGACGAATATCTATATGTTTGCTCCGCTCATGATAAAACTGATGCCGAGCCAAACATATCGCAGAACTACTATCGCAGAAAATCACCATAGTTCTTTGATCGATCCCAAAATCTGAGAGCACACCTTGTATCCAGAAGCTCTCTTGCACGGCTGATGTGAGTGCAATATATTCAGCTTCTGTTGTTGACAACGCAACAACACTTTGTAGGCTGGACTTCCAGCTTATGACAGCACCATATAAGGTAAACAAGTATCCGGACTGAGACTTTCGATTGTCCAGATTAGTTGCGTAGTCAGAGTCACAATACCCTTGGACAGCTTCCTCACCCTCCTTATGACTTCCCTTAAACAAGATCCCACAGCTCCTAGAAGTCTTCAAGTACCTGAGAGTCCACTTGAGTGCATTCCAGTGCTCCTTTCCCGGATCAGCCATGTATCTACTTGTGACTGAGATGGCATGTGCAAGGTCTGGCCTTGTACAAATCATGGTATACATGATGCTTCCCACAATATTTGAGTAAGGAATTTGCTTCATCTCCAATGCTTCTTGATCAGTTTTTGGAGACTGCTCTTTTGACAGCTTGAAGCTCTGTGACAGAGGTGTAGAAGCCACCTTAGTATTTTCCATGTTAAACTTCCTCAAGACCTTCTCAATATAGTCTGACTGTGAGAGCAACAACAATTTCTTGCTTCTATCCCTCAAGATATTCATTCCCAGAATCCTACTAGCTTCTCCCAAGTCTTTCATCTCAAAACTCTTCATCAAGTCAGCTTTGATTTTCTGAATTTCAGACACTGATGGACCAGCAAGTAGCATATCATCAACATAAAGTAATAGATAAGCTACTGGAACATTTCCAGCTTTCTTGATGTATATACAATCATCATACTCAGATCTGAGAAAACCAAGAGTAAGCATCTGCTCATTGAACTTCTTGTTCCACTGTCTTGGACTCTGCTTTAAGCCGTAAAGACTCTTCTTCAACAAACAAACCTTGCTCTCTTCTCCCTTCTTCTCAAACCCCTCAGGCTGACTCATAAAGATAGTTTCTTCAAGATCCCCATTAAGGAATGCAGTCTTGACATCAAGCTGCTGTAATTCCCAATTTTTTTGATTTGCAACTGCAAGTAGAATCCTTATGGACGTATGCTTCACAACTGGAGCAAAAACTTCATTGAAATCAATGCCTTCCTCTTGTGTAAAACCTCTAGCCACCAACCGGGCCTTGAACTTGATTCTGCCTTTGTCAGTTGTCTCCACCTTTTTCTTGAAAATCCACTTACAACTTATGAGCTTTCTTTCCTTAAACTCCTGTTTCAGATTGCTTTTATCCACAAGATCCCAAGTATTATTTCTGAGTAATGAATCCATTTCTTCATTCATGGCCTCTATCCATCTTTCCCTGTCCTTACTCATCATGGCCTCCTTGTAAGACAAAGGATCAGCACATTCCAGATTCTCAGCAGCACACAAAGCATAATATACCACATCAGCTTCAGCATATCTGGCTGGCCGCTTCACATTGGCTCTTCTGACCCTGTCTCTAGCAAGTTGATAGTTCCTCAGACTGTTGTCAGTGGACTGATGCTCAGCTCCACCTTGATCCAAATTAATGGATTCTTGTAGTTCACCACTCTCTGAGTCACTATTCTCTTCAGTTGAGTTGAGACTCAGCCTCTCTAACTCCACCTCAAACAAATCTCTGGGAGCAACTGTTTTCTGATCATTCTTGTTTAAACATGGCATCTGATCCTCCACGAAAACCACATCCCTACTTATCACCACCCTCTGATTATTAGGCTCAACACACCATAGCCTATAACCTTTTACTCCCTTTTGATATCCTAGCATCACACATTTGATTGCTCGTGGCTCAAGCTTGCTCTTTCTGTCATGAGCATAGGCTGAACAGCCAAATACTCTGAATCTTGAGTAATCACCATGAGTTCCATACCACAAGAAATCTGGTGTCTCTGACTTTAGGCTAGTGGAGGGGCATTTGTTGATAAGATGTGCAGCAGTACACACTGCTTCTCCCCAGAATCTGCTACTTAAACCAGATGCAATGAGTAAGCACCTTACTCTCTCCAAAATTGTTCGATTCATCCGCTCAACAACCCCATTCTGTTGAGGGTTTGAAGGCACGGTTCTATGGCGCTTTATGCCCTTTTCTTTGCAGAATTCCTCAAATTCTTTAGACAGGAATTCCATCCCATTGTCTGTTCTCAGACACTTCACCTTGCTTCCTTTTTCAAGCTCCACTTCCAGGCACCAACTCTTGAACCTTGAAAACGTTTCTGACTTATCCTTTAGAATGTACACCCATAGCTTCCTTGAATAATCATCAATAATGGCCAGATAGTACTTCCCTCCACCAAGAGTGGTTACTGGAGCTGGCCCCCACAAATCACTATGGATATACTCTAAAGGAGATGTAGAGGAATGTGTACCTTTAGGAAATGGCTTCTTCTTTGCCTTGCTCAAAATACACTGCTCACAGGAGCCAATCTTGCTTGAGGTATCTCCAGAGATGAGGCCTTTCTTGGCTAGTTCTTTTAGACTTCCTTCAGCAGGATGTCCCAACCGTAGATGCCATAGCTTCAAATTCTCAGAGGCTACTGCATTTGAATCACCAACCACCACCTCTCCAAGTAGATAATACAAGCTGTTCCTTCTTTCAGCAGTCATGGCTATTTGATCACCTTTCTTGATTATCATCTTCCCCTCAACAGAAGAGAATGAGAACCCCTTTACTTCCAACAAGCCCAATGATATGAGATTCCTTTTAATCTCAGGAATAAACCTCACATCACTAAGTAGCTTCACAGATCCATCCGGCATTTTGAACTTTACCATCCCAATTCCTCTAACACTGCAGATTTGATTGTTTCCCAAGAGCACTGTTCCATTTGCTGGTCTCAACTCTTGAAACCAGTGTTCATGGGGACACATATGGAAGCTACACCCTGAATCCATAATCCAGGACTCACTTATTCCACCATCCATCACATTCATGATTTCTGGAAGCTCTGCCTCCTCTACACAATCTGCAGTATTTGGTTTCTTTCCCTCAGATGCCTGCTTCCTTTTCCAGGCATGGCAATCCTTTTTTAGGTGTCCTGGTTTCTTACACCAGTAGCAAGCCCTTGTCTCCTTCACTTCTGAGCTTGAAACCTTAGCAGTCTCAAATTTCTTTTTCTGCTTTGGTTTCTGGAACTTCTTGATATTCAGGCTTTCAGCTGCAGCTTCTTGAGACTTAGATGCACCTTTCTGCAACTCCTTTGCCCTTAATGCAGCCTTTACTTCTGATAGTGTAATTGTCTTCTCCCTTCCATACACCATTGCATCTCGGAGATGATCAAAACTTCTTGGTAAAGCATTAAGTAGCAATATGGCCTGATCTTCATCACTTATAGTGACATCTATGTTTTCAAGATCATCAATCATCTTTGAAAACTCCTCCATCTGTTCACAAACGCCCTTGTCTTCATGGAATCTGTAAGCATACAGCCTCTGCTTCATGCACAGCCTGTTAGCCAAGGACCGAGTCAAATAAAGACTCTTCAATTTGGCTATCACACCTGCTGCAGTGGTTTCTTTTGCCACTTCTCGTAGCACCTTATCTCCCAAGCATAGGATCACAACACTGTGAGCCTTGGCCTCAATTTCAGCCATCTTAGCCGCGGCCTTATCATCCACTTCGGCCTTCTCGTCTCCAACAGCCTCCTTCTTTTCAATCGCAGCAGATAACCCTTGCTGGATTAGTAAGGCACGAATCTTCATGCGCCAAAGTCCAAAATCATTGGAGCCGGTGAACTTTTCAGCTTCTAGCCTTGACATGGCCATTCCTCAAATAGATGATGTGCAGCAACAGAGATAAAGTAACTCAAAAAATACCAGAAAACCAAGCTTGCAATCGATCCGCACCTGTTCTTGTTCGATCTTCCCACAGACGGCGCCACTTGTTATACAAACGAGTGATCAAGCAAGAACAACGCAATTGCAGAGAACTAAGTTGTGAACAAGAAAGTAATCGAATCTTGAATAATGAGAAAACCAATGAAAAACTCTTATTCAACAATGTGGAACTTGATACAATTGATCTCTCTTCTTGTTGTAGAAGCAGAGTATTTGTAGCTGAGCTAGACTACTTACAACCGCTCTCAACAGCTCATTTACTACTACATTGCAGTTACAACCAACTTACAACTAAGACTAACTAAGACTCCAACGGCTATGATCGAGCAACAGCTACTTCATGATCCATGCACACGAGATTGAGTAATCTTGTCAAGCAGCGTCGAGCTCGTGGATTCCATCTTCACAAGCAACATTGGAGAAATAAAGCCGCATACAACGATGATGAACCACAACTTAGTTGCGAAATTATGAAATAAAGATCCAAACTTTCCCCCAAAAGCAGGACAAAGTGGAAATGCAATACAAAACTGGGAAAGGAGAAACCATAAAGAAGATTAGAAATGATGAGATATCATAATCGAAATCATACACTACTGAAACCAACCATTTTCAATCACGCACTTACGCATCAAGTAATTTCTTTCATTTCGGGTGGCGTGGCATCTTTCTTCAGATCTCTTGCTTTCATGCACAATAAGAAACAATCTCAGTTGGTTCAGCTCTGAGAGTGCGATTTGGTTAGCAAAGGCACAATTGCGAGAATATTCTCCAAGGCACAATTGTGCAACTTTAGCCATCTGTTTTTAAGACAAATGATCATAATCATGAAATCAAATGCAAGAGATTATCAGACAAACAAGTTATTTACGTTTTAATCTAGCATCCACAATCTTGTGTACCACGTCTGAGTCCAGCTGTCGTAATGCCTGCCTGGTGTCATATTATTTAAAACTAATTATAACATGAAACAAAGAGTCTGATAAAGAATTTATTGTTGTGCTGCATACCCTTGACACAAGTGACGCTGCCTTGCTTGTCCTGTGTTATCAACTAGCATTTTATTACCTGTCAAGGAGAATCTCACCAAAGTTGTAACCATCACATTCCTGATTGTGTGTGAGCAATCAGTAGACTGACTAGGATGACACTCTTTCAATTATATTGCCTCACAAAATTGGCATTGAGTCCATAGAAAAGGATCAATTATCATAGCAGTGTCATCATAATATTGTTGGATCTGATGTTATGATGGATCAATTCCTCGTCATGGTGATGAATGTAGCATAATCCCCTTGCGACTCGACTCCAAGAGCGATTTGGATTCTTTGTTAAAGCCGGATATGGGTTTGAGCTTGAGCCTATGCCTTGCTGTTTATGAAGAATGTCGTGTAGGGACCCTCGTGGAGCAAAATCATACGCCCAGACCTGCTGACGCCCATCCATATTGTAAACAACTAGTCTGACCACATTCCTATGCCTCACCTCAGATAATGGTCTTGATTACTACAGAACCATGTGTTACAGCTACATTAGTCGTTCCCAAATCGCAAACCTTTTCATCTATATAGGCAATATACAAACCTCCGGTGCCCTTGCAACTCATCCTCCTGCCTCCTCTTCCTTTTCAGTTGACGCGTTCGGTTTCTTCAATCTCTTCAATAATGACTCCTGCAGGTTTCGACGCCCTGAATCTGAGAAGCTCTTCCGCTTGATCTTTCATTTTTTTCAGTAAAATAGCCACTCGGGTTATCTCCACAACGTACATGTGAACCAGCTTTGTGGAAGTAGCCGCCATTTTGAGGAAATCCTTTAGACGTGGCTCCTCAATAATGGGCATCATAGGGCCGCCTATTAAACCCTCTCGCAGTCATTACTGTATTTCGGATCAAAAAAATAGAACTCACAACCACCATGATGGAAAGCAATGGAAAACTTTCGAGAATCTTCCTCTGTGAAGGAAAAAAAATATCGGACAAACAAAAATCAAACCAAAACAACCAAGACAAATTCCTAAAAAAATCAATTTCGGAGCCATAAATCACAAACTGAGGATATCTAGTGCGCGGTGGTGGGGGCGGTGGCGGTGGTGAGGGTTCCTCTTTACGACGAGAAGAATTCTGCGAAGTGGACGCGCATGAGAATCTAGTGCGCTTCCGCTTTGCATACAAGAGATGGTTTACACCGAGGAGTGTAGAGTGTTTAGGCGGGTGAGGGAAGAGTGATGTTGTGAAATGTTTTGAAATTTTGTAAGTTTAGTAAATAAACAGTGTATATGTGGCGTGTATTTGAGGCAAGAGAGAGAGGGCATATGAACCGACGATGCAATATGTCAAATTTTCACCTATTACTTGCCAATCTGCCTTCTTTTGGATTTTCCCCAACCTCACATTCTTCGGCTCACGGCCGCGGCCTTCGCCGCCGGAGTACACCCCTCCGGCGGCTGCTTCTCCCGTCCAACCACCATCTCCGTCGCCTCAGCCATCATATGATACACCGGTTCCGTCGCTTCCACCTACGGTAGTTGACGCTCCATCACAGCCGCCAACTTCAAGCCCATCTCCAACGCTGCCGCCTTCTTCCCCGGTTTACCTCCGGCGATCACCACCGCCGCAAAATGGCCCAATTCAGTCACCAATTCCAATTCAACCACCCAGTGTGATTGTGATACGGGGCCCCGACAACGGCCGATGCAGCAGAGCAACCCGACGAACCGGAGGCGGCAGCAACAGAGCAACACGAGACAGCGCCTCCGGAGCCGACGCAGAAGGTGAATGGCCGAGGGGAAGAGATGTTGACGTCGAAGAGATCCTTGAGGCCTAGAGACAAGCTCAAACCTTCAAGCAAGTTCATGAAGTAGCCGTGTGTTTTGTTTATTTCCTTTTGATTTCTTTCCTTTTATGTTTTAGTGATTTTTGAACATTAATTTAATTACTATTGAGTCGGGCCTGATTTATAAGCCCCGTTCAGGTTTTCTTTGCGGTTCTTTCCCGGATGCATTAGGATACGTCGAACCGCCCTAGGGTCTTTAGTATAAAATAGGGTATTTCATCAACACATTATTTTTATGAATGAAATATTTTCCCTAAACCTATCTTGTGCAACAAGCAAATTGTTTTCGCCTCGTTGCTGTCAAGTGGAAGACGTCCACGAACCAGCAAATTTCTCGATCAATTCCGCGAGGTTGTCGTTGGAATTGCTCGCTGTTCCGTCGAGAAGGAAGATCACGGAGTCGTTGCGGAGAACGTCCGTAACAGATTGCACCGACGCCGGCGTCATCGGTTCGGCTGCTGGAATATCGGCCCCGCCACGGCGGAGAAGGCCGAGTCCGATTCCGAAAGCGCCGTCGATTCCGGAGCTGCCGGCGACGCCGAGAAAGTATTTAAATCAAGATCCAAACCTCCGCGTTCCCTTTAAACATGCATGCCACATTTTGTTTATATTCATTAGCGTGGAATGGCGGATTAATGATACTCCATTTGTTACAGCTTAGTGATTCGTATACCTTTTTGTTTTGTGACGTAAGGATTGAGAAATTTGGACTGTGATTCATTACTTATTACAAAGTAGAAACCCATCCACATAGTAAAAGTAGAAATATTGACTATTGATTATTACTACAATTTTAGTTGATTTCAGCTGTGTGAGTGTTGTGATTTGGTTTCGCGAAGGCAAAACTCAAGATCTTGTACAACTTTAACCATCTTTGGACGACAATATTTGGTCTGAAATAATTTTAAAGTTTGAGTGACATTGTAAGGAAATAAAATCCAATGAAATGAAATAAGCATGAAGTAATTTGTTTCATTTCAGCTGGCGCGCGTCTATCTTCAGCTCCCCTGCTTCCTTGCATAATAAGATACAATCTCAGGGCATCTCTAGTGGGCGGATGTCCCACTCGGACATCCACTAGGACTTCCCAAAAACACCTCCTGCCACGTCACTAGGACTTCCCATCCCACTGCCACGTCACTAGGACATCCCCTTCACAATCCGCTCTTCCCATCGCCCTTCCTACTAGGACTTCCCGCAATAAAAAAAATCACAAATTCACAAATATACGTAACGGAATTATAATTTTGACACTGAATACGGGAAAATTGCAAATGCTTCATTAAAAAAATTACATAAAAAAAAGAAAAAATTACATAATAAAAAAGAAAAAATTACATAATAAAATTTTTGACTCGGCTCACTCCTCGTCGTCCGTGCCGCCCTCGCCGTCGCACGTGCCACCCCCGTCATCCCCGCCGCTAATCTCGGCGCCATAATCTCGAATGAGGTCATGCCCCCCATCCCCATCCCCATCATATTTGAGGTCATGCCCCTCATCACCGCTACTCTGGGCATCATACCACCCATCCCACCCATCCAATTATATATACCGAAGTAAGGGGACATCATACCACCACCCACCCCACCCATACCACCCATCCTACCCATTCCACCCATCCCCGACATTGCCGGAAGCATTGTCGCATTTCCGCTAGAGTTTCCCTCCAGTTCGGCGGGAAACGTCGGAGTCAGCGACTCGTGCCGGGGGAGGTTCTGTCGTTCTTCATTAAGTAGAAATGAAATTTGTAGAAAAAGAAGAGAGAAACTTGTTAACACAAGTGGTGTGAATGAAATGAAGTGCAACGAGCCGTATATATAGAGTTTTAAAAAAAATTAATACCGGACGTCCGACCCGGACGTCCGACCCACACCACAATGGCGGACGTCCGACCCACCCCACAATGGCGGACGTCCGGCCGCCCGTCGCCCGCACGTCCGAGGACATCCGACGTCCTTACGGGACGTCCGTATCCTACCTTCCACGCCACAATGGCGGACGTCCCGGTCGCCCGTCGCGGATGTCCGACCGGATGTCCGCCATTGGAGATGCTCTCAGTTGATTTCAGCTCTTGGCACAGATCGAGATCTTTAACTACTTTTTCACGCATGACTGAACGAAATTCAAAGTTAAATAGCAGCTTGGGACCTTGTACATCACTCATCTCGTACAACTTCTTCACTCATTTGTGGACAAAATTCAGATTTATATTTATGGCAAAATTGAGCAACTCTGTTTAACAACACAAATCATCATAAACATAAAATCAAATGCAATACTCATTTTGTTCCATGTTAATAGAGGAATCTCTTTTCGGCACAGAGATTAAGAAATACATAGTCCCTCTATCCTCAAACACAGATTAGTTTTTATCATTTTGGGTTGTCGGTCGCCCCCAAAATTAGACAAAGTCTAAACATGAAAAGTTTTCAACAAATAATAATCTTATACATCATTTATAACGTGGACTCCACAATCCACTAACACTATTTTCACTACTTTTTTCTCTTTCTCTCTCCTACTTTTTCCATATTTCTCATACTTAACCAATTGCATAATATTTGTTTCATTTAAAAAGTTTGTCTATTTTTTAGGACGAATGTAGTATTTAATAAGTGAAGTGGAGAGAAAACAATAGTAAAGTAAAAGAGATGAAGAGAGAGTAATAAAGTAAGAGAGAAGATAAAGTATGAGAGGGGTGGTAATGATAAAATAAAATGCAAACTCTATGTGTTGTACAAACTCCAAAGTTTTAAACACAGTGTCAACACAATATAAAATTTCAAGATTTTGGTATCAACACAGTGTCAACTGTTGACACTGTGTTGATATTTTCTATTGATATTATTTTATCATCTGTTGACATTCTCTAACGGTTCAGATTATAGTTTGGGGTTTGTACAATGTATAAAGTTTACATTTGATTACGTCCATAAGAGAGGGAGTGTATTATTTTTTGTCAAATATATAAACGACTCTATTATGTTGGAATGTCCAAAAAAAATATACGACTCTGTTAACGTGGAACGGAGGGAGTAGTATGATATTTAAATTCAACTAGAGTTTATTAATTGTTTAAGAAACCAGCACTCCATTAAATTTTTAGTTCATAATCAATCATAGTCTGGTTAGTATTTTTTAATTTTAATTTCTAGTTATAAATATTACTCTCTCCGTTTCTTCATAGTTGAGGTAAAATTTTTCAATACGGAGTTTAAGAAAGTGATGTTGAATGTGTTAAATAAATAGATAAAAAAGTAATTGAGATAAAAAAAGTAATAGAGATAAAAAAAAGTAAGAAAGAATAAAGTAAAAAGTGAATAAAGTATAAAGAATAAAGTAAGAGAGAGTAAAGTAAGAGAAAGTAAAAAAGTACTATATTTGGAAATGACTTAACTATGAGAAAACTCCCCAAAATGAAAAAAATGACTCAATTATGAGGGAATAGAGTGAGTAATATTTTCATTGAATTTTATACACATTTCGTCCCATAAGACTATGCACTCTTTCCTTTTAGTTCGTCTCATAAAAATATGCATTCTCCAATTTTGGAAACATTTTTTTCTTTCTATCTCTCTTTACTTTATCAATTTTGTATTAAAATTTGTGTCAAACTCAAAGTTTATATTCTTTTGGGACGAAGAGAGCAGCATTCACATGTATATATATAGAGGGACAGTTGAACTGCCCATATTAAAATAAAGAATAATGCTATGCGGCCACATTATGGCCAGCCATAAATTAATTAAATAACAAAAAAAATTATTTTTTTTTCAAATTTTTGGTTTAATACTACTTGATTTTACTTTTATATCATCTTCATTATATGTTGATCAACATGTTAGTGTTGCTCTTTCGTAGTTTTTGCTCAACTTATTACTACTGTCATTTCTTGATTGTTGCTCAACGTATACAGTAATTCGTGATATTAATGTGTTTTACGTAATGGAATTCAAAGATAAGTATCAACTCACAAGTCCATTCACACACATATAAGTTTATATCGGTAATTCTAATTTTTTTATACATGTAAATGGACTAAATTAACTTTTTATTACTGACCACATTATGGCCATTTAGCATCACTCTAAAATAAATGCAAATTTACTGACTCAATTTTTAATATTCTGACATAGTCAAACCATAAATAAAAAATAGGGATAAACAAAATATTAAACTGTTGTCATATGTCGGACAGTTGAACTGTCCATATTAAAATAAATGCAAATTTACTGACTCAATTTTTAATATTCTGACATAGTCAAACCATAAATAAAAAATAGGGATAAACAAAAGATTAAACTGTCGTCATATGTCGGACAGTTGAACTGTTCATATTAAAATAAATGCAAATTTACTGACTCAATTTTTAATATTCCGACATAGTCAAACCATAAATAAAAAATAGGGATAAACAAAAGGGTAAGGCCATCCACAACGCTGTCTCTATACCGTCTCTTAAACCGTCTCTTAACTACTATTTGAGCACTATTTGAGGGCCCCATTGTCCTTTTTTCCTCCATCTCTTAACTAAGAGACGGAACCTGCAACGCTCCGTCTCTTAACCGTCTCTATACCGTCTCTTAATTACTATTCATTCAATTTAATTTATAATTTTTTTTAAAAACCCAATCGGAGCCGGAGCCGCCATAGTTGCCCTCGCCGTCGCCGGACATCTTGAGTTGGGTTATGAAAATTTCAGCGAAAATTTGAGAGAAAATTTAGATGATAGGAAGAATAGATGTGTAGTTGTGTGTAAATGAGGATGAGTTTAGGAGTATTTATAGAGTAAAAAATTTAATAAAAAACAAAAAAAATATAAAAAACAAAAACAAAAAAACGGTAATAATACCGTTACAATTTTTTTTTTTTTTATTTAAATTCGAATTTTTTTTAAAAAAAAATATTTATTGCGTCAGCACGTGACGACGCCCACTCGCGGGCCGGCGAGTGGGCGTCACGCACGACGCCGGGCTGCGCCACGTCGCCTAGGCGCGTGGCGAGACAGCTCGTCTCGTGGCTCGCCGAGGCGAGACGTGCGACGAGACGGGACGAGATGGAGGCTGCAACGCGTCTCGCCGGGGTCTCGTCTCGCTGAGACGAGACGCGAGACGCCGGCGAGACCCGTTGTGGATGGTCTAAGTGCGGTCATATTATGGCGGCCATAATAGGATCTAATGATCAATATACATAAGAAATTAATAATAAATTAATAACTCTCTTTAATGTCTTGTGTGCTTTTACAAAATGACCCTTTTCTCAATAAAATTAATGTACTATTAAATTATCTAACTGATTATGGGAAATGGCGTCTGGGAAGTGGAGTTGGAGGCATAAAAATTAATTTTAACTTAATCTTTAGTTTAGCCTAATTGATGTATATTTAGACACTTTCATCATACCGTTTAAAAACAAAGAACTTATAAATTAAGTTATAATATTATATTTCAGCATTATCAATTATTTTAAATATGTATATTATAATATCTGCATTGAGTAAGATACTATATTAATTATATTATTTATACAGGTGTTACGTGTGCGGTGTGTATAACTAATCAATATAAAAACTATAGTACAGTCTACAGTGGAGTGAATAGTACTTAAATTGAGAATTTGTTTACGGTAACAATAAGACTTCCTTTCAATTCTGTAGTAGAAGTTTATTGTATCACACCTAATAATATTTATAAATAAAATGTCTCACACTTATGAAATTATTAATCATATTATTTATATTCAAAATATTTTAAAATTTGTTCATATATCAATTTAGATACTTATGGTTTTTGAGCTTATAAAATTATAACTTATGTTTATCATGGTTTTTGACCCTAGACCATCTCCAATCATATACCAAATCTCATTTTTATGTAAAAATTTCTCCAAACATACTGCAAACTCAAACTCATTTTTGTTTTTCTACGGAACACCATTATATATATATGGAGCTACTGCAAAATATTTTTGAGACATATACTCAAAAATGATGTAAATGGTTGAAGTAAAAATCCTTTTTGGTGTGACATATACTCAAAAATGGATTCGAAGTTTGGTATAAATAGTTGAAGATGTCTTTATCGATTTTATTTTTCATGTTGTGTAATTTTTTTAAATAAATGATACTATGTATAGATATTAATAAGTAAATTTCATTATATTAATTAATTTTATATAAATTATTGATAAAATCTTGTGAGATCAAGGATTTTTATATATTTTAGATTTAATTATTACTCCCTCCTCCAAGATAATTTGGGACACTTTGACCGGGCACGAGTTTTAAGAAATGTAATGAAAAATGAGTTGAAAAAGTTAGTGGAATGTGAGTCATACTTTTATATATTAGTTTTATAATAAAACCTGAGTATGAATGAGTTAGTGGAATATGAGGTCCACTACCAAAAATGGTAAAAAAAAGTGAAATGAGACATATTATGTGGGACGGATCAAAATGAAAAATGGGGACAAATTATCTGGGACATAGGGAGTAATTTTATGTACCATAACGTATTATGGTATAGCATATTTAGAAATAAAGAGGGAGAAATTAGTGAGTAGGCTGTGATGACTATCTGGAATTACATTTCCTTATTAGTGAGTAGTCTGTGATATAGTAACACCAAGGTTAAATGTATATATATTATGTTTAAAATTAATTATAAATTTTAAAATATAGTAAATAATTAAATTTGAATTATTTTGACAAATTATTATTATTATTATTATTATTATTATTATTATTATTATTATTATTGTTATTATTATTATAGTATCAATTTCACTATAAATTAACAGTAAATTAATCTATAGTATAACTATTTGAATTGCTTTTATATTAATACACTGTTATATTTACATGTAGTACTAGTTTTACCACCCGTGCTATGCACGGGACAAAAGATTTTTAAATAATAAAGATATATTAATAGCTAAATATATTAAAATAAAGTATATAAAGTAAATAATCACTAATAAAGTATATAGAGTAAATATTTCGGCTCCCATATAGAGTAAATAATATATAGTACAATTAAATTATTTTATTAAACAAGTGAATTTAAACATAAATAATCACTAATAATAAAATTGAAATATTAAGAATATATTTTATTATGATTCAAATTTAATTATTCAGTACATACTATTAAATAATCTGAATAATTTTTATTACCTCGTTTTGAATAATCAAAATATGTACGTGTTTGATTACAAATAAGTGCATGTTGATTACTAAATAATTTTATAATAATTAAAGATTAGAATAGTTAAAATTGATCAAAATAATTAAATTACGTAACTAAAGTGTATGGTTAAATACCCTATATTCTACTACTACATAAGTAAATACTTCATATTCTACTATATAACTATTTAATATTTGAGGATAGATTAGTCTTTAAAAAATTGTTACTCTCTAGATGCATAAATTTCAACTATTAAACATTAAATTGCACAAAAGTTTAATACTAATATTTAAAGATTATGGCTGATACCATTTAGTATCACTCTAAACAAAATATTAAACTGTGTCATATGTCGGACAGTTGAACTGTCCGTATTAAAATAAATGCAAATTTACTGACTCAATTTTTAATATTCCGACATAGTCAAACCAATAAAAAAATAGGGATAAACAAAATATTAGTTCTCTTTCGTTTCTTTCACTATCTTAATAATTTTTTTAATAAATAAAAACAAAAACTTAAACCCTCTGATTGTAACGAATAATGTTAGTACTGTTGGATTTCAAAATCACACCTCGCCAACCCAAAACACCCAACCAATAGATTAGCAAGATTGATTATTATAAAATGTTATTGATTGCTGCCATCGCTAATATTGGGAATTTAAAATACTGTTGAGTCGTTTTCGTTATGATGTAGTAACTATTTAGCAGGTATAGGATAGTTTCCCAATTTAAATATTTAGACATGTGATTGATTCACTTATAAAACAAATTGAAATTATTTTCAAACACGCATCAAACTAACTTAAAAAATAAAGTGAGAAATATGTGTATAAAAAAAAGAGTTGATTGGTTATTTGGTTTATAAAACCTGTAAATAGTGGTATAGCTCAGAAACAAAACAAGCATGGAGACCTTGATGCCTTATTTTGTTGCTGTCCTTGTTCCTCTGTGTCTTTATCTGTTGTCGTTGATTTGCAGAAAGGGGTGCGGCCGTCTGCCTCCGGGCTCCGTGGGTTGGCCGATCCTCGGAGAAAATGTGGAGTTCGCCCTGTTAGGGCATCAGAGATTAGTTAAAGAGCGGATGCAGAAATATTCGGGAGACGCTTTCAAAACATCGTTGTTCGGAGAGAAACTGGTTGTGTTATGTGGCGCAGGCGGCAACAAGTTCATATTAATGAACGAGAAGAAGCTCTTTTCGCCCTGGTTTCCTGTGTCACTGAGCAAGGTGATCTTCCCGGACTTCAACCACGTGAAGCATCAGGAGCCGGAGGCCACGTTCCACAACTTCCAGCACGACGTCCTCAAGGCGGAGGCCCTGAGGCAGTACGTCCCCGTGATGGACAAGCTGGCGCGTGAGCATCTCCGCCACGGCTGGATGCGTAACTCGGTGGTGAAGGCGGGCCCCGCCACGAAGAAATACACCTTCGAGCTGGCCTGCAGGTTGTTCATGGACGTGGTGGATCCAGAGCGGCTGGACAAGTTGCTGGGGCCCTTCTCTCTCATGACTGATGGGCTTGTCTCCCTGCCGGTAAACCTTCCTGGGACGGACTTCAACCGCGCGTTGAAGGGTGGCAGGGTGGTGCGCGCAGAGCTGCTGAGGATCGTGGAGGAGCGCAGGAAGGAGCTGGAGGTGACGAGCGAGGGACGAGGTGACGTCATGTCCAAGATGCTGCTGGCCTCTATGAGTCATACCAAGGTTGCTAACATTCTTGCTGGTTTGCTTGTTGCTGCCCTCTATGAAGTTTCATCTGCAATCGTTATTGTCACTCACTATCTTTCCCAGCTTCCTCACATTTACGACTTGGTTTTCAAAGGTGTGCATAACTAGTACATCTATCTATGCTCCCTCGGGTTGGTTTTAAGAAATATTCACGATTCTGTGTGTTTTAATTTCCCTAGAGCAAATGGAGATTGCAACATCGAAAGGCGGTGATGAGTTGCTGACGGAGAGGGATGTAGAGAAGATGAAGTACACTTGGAACGTCGTGCTCGAATCCTTCAGGATAACGCCTCCTACACTCGGAACATTTAGAGAAACAATAACTGAATTCAGTTTTGCAGGTTTCACCATTCCTAAAGGATGGAAGGTATATAGTATATATACTCTACACCACACTATATATTTGTAATTAAGTTTTCATGTTTCTTTCTTCATTTTACAAGTTAATATTACTGAGCATGCAGATAATGTGGACGCCTCATTCCTCGCACTATAATCCAGACTACTTTCCAGAGCCAGACAAGTTTGATCCATCGCGGTTTGAGGGGAGTGGGCCGAAGCCTTACACATTCGTCCCGTTCGGAGGAGGAGCAAGAATGTGTCCCGGGAGAGGCTATGCTAAGCTTGTAATATTGGTGTTCATCCACAACTTGGTGACCACCTTCAGATTTGATAAGGTCTTTCCTTCTGAGAAAATGTTGTTCAATCATAATTCGCCTGCACCGGCTCATGGACTTCCTATTCGCCTCCATCCTCATCAAAAATAAATCTATACTGCTTGTCATGTAAAACTACTGAAGATCTATTATTCAAATAAAAAATAAATGAAAATGAGTCCATTCATATTTCAGATACTACTTTGCATAATGTTAGAGCATACACTGCCTTATCTCTATACATTTGATTATGTTTCAAACATAGACATAGTTCCAAATGATGCAGTACCTATTCTAGAAATAGCCCACGTAGTAAATACTCCACTTACTATCTTTCACTAACCAAAGTCACTGAAAATTACTAGAAGTTGAATGTCAACATAATTACACAACAAACAGACAATAACCCAAAGCCAGCTATACAAACAAGGCAACACACATCATTTATCTAAACAAAACGTGTAGGAGAATCTCCTCCTCCTTGGCTTGGCAGTTGGCAGGTTCCATCTGGTAATAATATCAAATGTTAGTAGGTAAGAAACCTCTCCGTGACGTCGATAAGCAATATTTGCTTACCTCGCAAGGCTGGAATATGAGGAGATAATTTGGTAACATTAGCCTGAGATTACTGCTGTTCATGTTTTTGTACATAAATATGTGTTTCCCATGAAGCCCTCTCGAGACGAATTAAAACAGTGCTCATGTCAGGGCGAGAATCAGCTTCCTTTGCAAGGCACGACAAAGCAACTTCAGCCATCTGTTTTGAACAAATCATCACAATCGTGAATCCAATGGCAATGGCTAGCATCACCCAACGATATATTTATATCTCAGTGAAAATAACGGTGTTTACCATTACAACTGCACTGGCAGAGCATTTTCTTCCAAATCCAAGTCTATCATCCACAACCTTCTTTATGTCTTCTTCTCTTTGCATTGGTGTTTCAGTTGCCTCGTGCTACAGCATTTTTTTGAATCACAGCATATCAAATGTAAGTTAAATTAACCGTGCACCAACACCCTATTTGTATCTCAAACTTTGAGGAAAACCGCATACCAATATTGCAAGGAACTGTTGTACCAGTGGCTGTGTGGCTTTCTGACCTGTCAAGATTTCAAGGAGAACCACACCAAAGCTGTACACATCGCCTTCTTGAGTTCGATTAGTCAATACACATCTAGCAACAGAGATAAGAGCAATTAGTACAAATATTCAGACTAATATTTCTCCTCATCTAGAAAAGAACATACTCTGGGGGATGATAACAACAACCACAGGGAGCTTGTTCAGGATAACGTTTATGACCACGAGCCGGCTTACAAGGGCATGGAATTGACAGACTAACATCACTTATCTTAGCATTTCCATCTTCGAAAAGTAAAATATTGCTAGATTTGATGCTATGATGAATTAGTCCGTTCTCATGAATGTACTCCAGTCCTTTTGCAGCCCCAACCGCAATCTTGATTCTTTGTACCCACGGAACAACGGTACTTGACTCCACTTTTTTGCCTATTGCATAAAAAACATGTATAAGTATGCCAACATATAAAGCTAGAGTATTGTCATCAAGAAGGAGGAGCAAACCGTGAAAAATGTCATGTAGGGATCCGTATGGAGCAAACTCGAAAGCTAAGAGCTGCTGATCGCCATTCACGCAGTAACCAAGGGGCTGAACCACATTCTCATGCTGCAGGCGAGATATTTTCGATACCTACCAAAACATATAGTAGTCTTAAAGAAACTCAGATATTCCCAAAGTTGTCGACTCTGTAGAGACATCAACAGATATAATAAAGCAACCCAACCTGTGCTAGAAATTCTTGGTCTGACAACTTCTTCTTGAACCTTTTAATCGCAGCATCCTGTCCGGTTTTGAGGACCCCACGGAATAAACTTACTCCAGCAGATCTCTTAGCAATCAAGAACTTAGAACTAAAACCACCAGTTATGTCCTGAAATTCAGCAAGCGGAATGGCAGGGAGGTGCTCTAATTCATCTTCTCGAATCACATTGTCTTGTGCTAAATCTGCGATATGAAAATAAGGAAAGCTATTAACAACATTAAATGTCTCTGTTGCTATGCATATAAATGGAAGAGAACCCTTTTACCGGATGATATAACTTCCTTTGGAGATACTTTCGATTGCCAAAACCAACGCGTTGGGTCTGGCCTCTCCTGCTGTAACCCGAGGGCTGTTATAAGCAGGGCCAAAACCTCAGTAATTGTCGGCCTCTTCTCTGCTTCTCTATGCAAGCATCTTTCAACGATCCCTAAAAAACAACTGCAGCATTGTTTTGAGATTTCTCCACTCAAAGACGAAGCTACAAGCTCACTACCTCTTCCCTTACGAAATTTTTTGACAGCCCAAACGGACAGTAGGTCGTCATTCTGAGGCCGGATATCAGCTCTTCTCTCACTCACTACTTCCAACATCACCACACCAAATGAATATACGTCACTAGCCATAGTAAACCTCCCCGTGGCAGCAGCAAGGGGATCAAGATAGCCGCGCGAGTACATCTCAGCCGTGATACTGTTACTCTCGGATACATCCGCATTAATCTGCTTGGCCGACCCAAAATCAGAAACCTTAGCTACTAAATTTTCATCTAGAAGGATGTTCGAGCTCTTCACATCACCATGTATGATTGAGTTGCCGGGGCAGGAACTGTGAAGATAATCCAAACCGCGACACGCTCCAATGCAGATACTGAGGAGTTCGGTCCACGTCAGCGAGTGCCTGTCTTTGGCCTTTCCATGAAGGTGGTCTTCTAGGGTTCCATTGGCAATGTACTCATAAACCAGAATCATCTCGCCCTGCTCACTGCAGCAGCCAATGAGAGAGACGATATGACGATGGCGGAGTTGAGTGAGCGCTTCGATCTCCCTTGCGAACCCCTGCCTGGCCAGTCTCTCGTTGATTGCCGGCCGCTTCAGGCGCTTCACCGCCGCCAGCTTTGTGCCGTCGCCGATGGCGGCTTTGAAGACTTCTCCGAAGCCGCCTTCTCCGATGCGATTCTCCGGGCTGAAATCTCCGGTGGCGGACCGGATCTCCGCTAGAGTAAACTGGCGTTGCTCCATCGAGGGTAATGCCATGTCTTCTCAGCTCCTGATTCGAACATAAACAGAGCCAGATTTCAGCCCATTGTAAAGTAATGTGAATGGTTCACGGGAGGGAAGTGGTGGCTAGGGTTCCATTGTTGATGGAAGGGGAAAAAGGTGGCTTTAGTTGTTCTTGTAATGGAGGAATCTTTCCGGCGAAAGGAGGGGTGGTGGCAGATTAGAAAATAGTAATTATTAGCAAGTTTAACTTAAAACGCATTTAATGCAACACGATTTAGCTAAAGACAAATATGCTTTTGTATACTATAAGAATCTAAGATAAGCTTGATCAATACGTCTAGTATCTATCCAGACCACCAACCACATTTGGAATATACTATTACCAATTCAATTCACAACTGAATTAACTACTTTACTCTTTAATGCTCATAAGGAAAAATCTAGGAGATAGAAAGAATGGTTGTGGGCCCGGCGCCACTATTCCTGCCTGCTCTCTGACAAAAGCACAACACCCGCAGATGTGCTCTTCTGCAAGAACGAGCACAATTCAATTTAAAATTCAATTAAACAAAAACATTTCCATAATATTAAAATTCATTAAAAAACCACGATAAATATTACAAATTACAAATAAACAAAAGACATAATTAAAATCCTAAAAATAAAATAAATAAAAGCTAAAAATACCCCGTGGACGACTACTCATCCGGCGGCACTACCCCCAATTGTCTTTGGAGGCCCAATATCATGGCCTCGTGCGATCGAAGTTGCGAGGGGGTCATAGTGGACCTATCGGCCATATTGAGTTGGGCCAAAAGCTGTCACAACGAGTTGGTGGGGGTGGAGGTGGCTCATATGGTACGGGAACGGGAGCGGGAACTGGAGCATCGGCGGTTGCAGCCGCGGCTCGACGGCGGTTGGCCGCCGCCTTCTTCTTCCTTGCGGTCGGCGTTGGGAACCGCTCGGGCCGGCGTCAGGGCTACTCAAGTTAGCTCCGGCGAGTTGGCTAGCCACTTCTTCGGAGCCGGCGTCGGATAGGGATACCGACCTTGACCGTTTGGAGGAGCCGCTAGAGGAGGATGTTACGCCTCTCACATACTTCGGGTGCGTCCGCGTCTCCTGCCAAACGTTGAGGTACTTGAACGACTTGTGGTTCATGGATTGGTAGGTGCTCATCGCGGCAGTGATGATGTCGACCTCGCTCCGGCCGCTCTCCGCATTCCGCTCTTCCTGGAGGAAATAGCCATTGAACTTGCCAATTTCATCGTTGGCTCGGAAGATGGCGTTGCGCACCATACTCTCGTTGCGCTCAACTGTTCCCAGCTGCCGGTTTTCATTATACCGGCGAGCGATGCGCCACCAAAAGTGATCGCCGGATTGGTTCGTGCCAACCACCGGATCTTCGGAGATTTTCAAGTATGCCTTGAACAATTTATCCATCTCCGCCGGAGTGTACGGTGTGCGGACAACGCGAGTAGGAGGAGTCAGAGTTTGGGAGGGGTGGTCGGCCTAGGCTCCGGTGTCCACCTGTATCGCCCTTTGGGGGCACCTTGGTCGTCGATTGTGTATGGCCGGTAGCCACCCGGAACGCCCGAACTTTGGGTTTGAGGAGGGGCAGAGTATTCCGTTTCCGGACTAGGAAACGGTGGTGAACCGAACCATTCGGAGTTCCAACCGGAGCCCGGGGGGTTATAGCCGTGGCCGGACATTGTTATGGTGTAGGAGTGGAAGAAAGATTGAGAATTGATATGGGAGAATGAAGATGGGAATGGATATGGAAGAATGAACATGGGAATGGATATGGGAGAATGAAGATGGGAATGGATATGAGAGAATGAAGATGAGAATTGTGTAGATTGGTGTGAATTTTTGGGTGTAAAAGTGATGATATTTATAGATGAAAATGTGTATTTTTGTGGGAAAAAATTAAAAAAATTAAAAAGTGGTAAAAACGGTAATAAACGGATATATTTTTTTTTGGAAGTGAATTTTTTTTTTTCGATTTTTTTTAATTAAAAACCTATTTTTAATAAAAAAAATAAAATTCAAAGGCAACGGCTATGCCATTGCCCAATCGCGTGCCGCCACGTCGCCTGCTCGCTGGCACGGACGTGCTCGATGCGCTTGTCTGTGCCAGCGGTACAGACGGACGGACGTCGTCCGTCCACCGCTGCGCATGCTCTTAAAACCTGTGCCGGGTCAAAGTGGAACAAATTTTTGGAGACGGAGGTAGTATCCCCTAAAATCACTTGTCATTTTTCAAGGGTGTCATCTATTATGGACAGATGCGGATGCAGTAATAAACATTCAAAAAGAGAATACAATAAATACCCAAAAATTTCTCCCCGTCTGTACGCCGGCGTTCTCTCTCTCTCATTCCACCACCAATTGTTTAAGAAAATTGGAGTAGATTCAAATTCAACCACAAACAAGCCATCAAAACTCCTGAATCCTTTGTGTGAAGCTGGGTAAAAGTGGAGGAGGAGTTGAGCATAGGAGAATTGGGAAAGGGAAAGATCCGAACTGGATCGTGCATCAGATTTGGGTCAGTTGATCGAAACATCGTCTGTCAACCGAGTTGGATTGTCATTAGAGGCTGCAAAAGCGATTGAGAATCAGATAAACAGCAGACTAACTGATCTGTAAGCATGCTCTCTCAGTTGAAACTGTAATCAATCATAAATGAGCGGTGTTGCCGAGCCTGAGTCAATTTCGTTGAAATTCAGCGCCGTTGCTGAAGAAATGCAGCTCAATTTTGATAAATAATGCAAAACTAACCTATAATTTTGTCGCTGTTGCTCCCATCATTCTCACCTCCTTTGCGACGCCAATTCGCTCAATCGCGCTGCTAACCGTTATTACTCTCTTCTTCCTAAAATAAAATAAATGAAGCAATCGGCACATAGCTTCTATACACTTATCACTCTGCTACAACAATGAGATTAATAAAAGAGGACTTTATACTTTTCAACAACTGAAAAGTTGGATATGCAATACAAAATTCAAATAATTGTAAATGAAGAGATACTAAATTCTGAGGCGTACAGTATATATATACTGCAGTAATGAGTCCATTTTCATTTTTCTGAAATATACCATTTCCAATCACACATGCGCCACTTAAATCGTCTTCAATAATTTTGTAAGTGACATTATCTTAAGAAGAAAGGAAACATAATCCAATGAAATGAAATAAGCATTCAATAGTTTCTCTCATTTTGGCTGGCTTCTATCTTCAGCTCCCCTGCTTTCATGCATAAAAATATACTGTATACACAATGTCAGTTGATTTCAGCTCCTTGAGTGTATGATTTGGTTTCGCCAAGGCACAGCTCGAGATCTCGTACAACTTCAACTATATTCTTCATCTAGAAGGCACGACCGAGCAACTTTAGCCATCTGCTATTAAAACAAGCCATCATAATCATGAAAGCAAATGCAAGAGACTTATCTAAACAAGTTATTTACCCTGAGAGTGTTGTGATTTGGTTTCGCCAAGGCACAGCTCGAGATCTCGTACAACTTTCCACATGTATGGACGATAATAAGCACCATCTCGAAGGCACAATTTAGCAACTTGAGCCATCTGTTTATAAAATAAATCATCATAACCATGATTTCAAATGAGACTTATCAGACAAACGAGTTATTTACCTTCTTAACTGCCTCGGGTGGGTAGTCTGCGTTTAATCGACCATCCACAATCTTGTATACCTCGTCTGAATCGAGCTGTGGTAATGCATGGTGTCATATTATTTTAAAACATCACGCAAAATATATACACAAAACAAAGACACATTGAGGAAGATGTGTTGTTATGCGCTGCATACCCATGACACAAGGTGATGCTTCCCTTCTCGTCGTGTTTTACTACCTGTCAAAAGCTCTAGGAGAACCTCACCAAAGTTGTAAACATCACTTTTCCTGCGAATAGCGGACGGATAAGGATGACACTCATTAGCAGATGATACTGTCTCACACTGTTGAATCCATAGAAAAGGATCCATTATCTTAGCAGTTTCATCATCACAAATTAAAATATTGTTGGATCTGATGTTATCATGGACCAATCCCATGTCATGAATGTAGCATAATCCCTTTGCAACCCCAAGAGCGATTTGGACTCTTTGGGACAATGATAAAGCCGGATATGGCTTTGAGCTTGAACCTATGTCTTGTTGTTCATGAAGAATGTCATGTAGGGATCCTCGTGGAGCAAAATCATACGCTAAGATCTGCTGACGGCCATCAAAATAATAAACAGCTAGTTCGACCACGTTCTCATCCTTCAGCTTAGATAATGATCCTGAAACCTACAAAACCAGGTGTTATAGCTACATTAGTCATTCCTAATAGTAAACTTTTTCATTAAGATAGGCCAATATATTACATAGCTATTCCAAACCTTTGCTCTAAATTCAAATTCATGCTTCGGCATGTAGTGGCGCCTTCCAATTATTGTTGCATCATGTCCACTTTCCAAGGCTCCTTTGAATCTATTAGACATGGGTTTAACATAGTCATCATAAATGTCCTCTGTTTCACCAAATAGAATGAAAGTGACATCTTCTTTCATGGCAGTGGCAGGGATGGCCTTTGACAGCATATCAACTTCGACCTCATTTTGATCCTTTGGTGTTGATCCTGTTTCACCATTCACCACAACTAACACAGAGTCTCATCACAAATGAAACATCCAATATTAGTAAAGTATTTATATAAAGAAAGAATTCACTTATACCATCTCGATTCCAAAACGGCCAAAATTGTAATCTTTGTGTTGCTGTCCCTTTCCTCTCCTGCTGTTCAAGTGCTAACTCAAGCTGTGCCACAACACGAGTCATCGTGAGTCGTTTCTTCGGATCAGGATGCAAACAACTTTTAACAACCCCAACAAATGTCTTGAGGCAATCTTCCGAGATATATCCTTTCAAATTTGAAGCTACAATCTGGTCAGCTTTTCCATTTCGTATATTTTCTTGAGCCCATACGCTCATACACACCTTATCCTCTGCAAGCTTTCCCTCAACCGCAGGCTTTCCACTCAATACCTCCAATAATATTATCCCAAACGCGTAAGTGTCGCTTCCCTTTGTAAGTACACCAGTGGTAAAATAACTTGGGTCGAAATACCCAAACGAACCCTTAACATCTGTGAAGACATGGCTCTGTGAGATATCATGTCCTAAATGTTTGGCCAACCCAAAATCCGAAATCTTAGCAACGAAATTTTCATCTAAAAGGATGTTAGTAGGTTTGACATCACGATGTATGATGGAGCAACCAGAGTGAAGATAGTCCAGGCCTCGTCCCGCTCCAATACATATCTTAAGTCGTTCATTCCAAGAGAGAGTTGAGCTGTCGTTGCTGCTATTACTGGATAGCTTGTGGAGGTGATCTGCTAGCGTTCCATTACACATGAAGTCATAAACAAGAATCATCTCTCCCTGTTCATCACAGTACCCAATCAGAGAGACTAGATTACGATGTCGGAACTTACTTAATGTTTCAATCTCCGCCGTAAACTCCGTCTGCCCTTGGCTGGGATCCGATGACAGCCGACGCTTTATGGCCACAGCAATTGAGTCATTATCAATGAAACCTTTGTAGACTTTACCAAAACCACCCTTTCCAATCACATGCTCATCCTTGAAATCTCTGGTTGCTAAGTTGAGTTCAGCAAGTGAAAATCGACGGCACAGATTCTCTGTGAAAGTGTGTCCATGCAAACTACTGATTTGATCGAGTGGTGGAGCCTCTGCAGCTCAAAGAAGAGATCAAGAAATGAAGCTCGGTTTTGAGCTAGCTCGGCTAGAAAGGAGTTCGGCTAGAAAGGAGTTCGGTAAGCTCGGCTAGAAAGGAGTTCGGTAAGCTCGGCTAGAAAGGAGTTCGGTAAGCTCGGCTTACCGAGCTGGAACTAGCCTGGAACTAGCCGAGAAGAAGAAGGCAGAAGAAGGAAGCTCGGCTTTGAGCTGGAACTAGCCGAGAAGGAAGAGTTCGGTTTTGAGCCGAGAAGGCTGTTCGGTTTTGAGCCGAGTAGCGGTTATAACTAACTTTGGGAAATAGAGTTAGTTGGATTTTATTTCTTGATTGCATCTTGTATAAATAGCTTGATAGAGCTCAGTAGTGAAGTAGCAGAATTACACCATATACACACACACTCAGAGAGATTAATTCTCAAGATAGCGAGCGGTTGTGAGCGGTAGAGTGTGAGTGTGAGTTCGTTGTAATTGTAAAGAGTTCATCAATAAGATTCCGGTCATCTTCTCCGTGGACGTAGGTGGTTCATCACCGAACCACGTTATATCGTTTGCGTGCTTTATTTTCTCGATTACGTGTGTGAGATCAGCGACATCGCAACCCAACAGGTGGCGCCGTCTGTGGGAATTTCCCAAAGGAGTTCTTGATTGCTTTCTGGGATAGTTAGGGTCCAAGAATTCCGGTACTTGAGCTGATCTTGGCGATTGCCCACCGTCTGTTTGAGAAATGTCTACAGCTAAGTTTGAGGTGGAGAAGTTCACCGGGAAAAATGACTTTGGGCTGTGGAGGTTGAAGATAAAGGCCATCTTGATGCAGCAGGGCCTATGGAATATCTTGAAGAATGAAGTCGATGCCGAGAAAGAAGCGGAGGTCGATGAAAAAGAGAAAGGAAAGCTTCAGGATATGCAGTATAGAGCCTACAGCACCCTAATCTTGAATTTGTCAGATAGGGTTCTGAGGGAAGTCTCCAAAGAGGAGACAGCTGCGGGAGTATGGACAAAACTTGAGTCATTGTACATGACCAAGTCCATTACAAATCGTTTACACCTGAAGCAGAAGCTCCTTGCATTCAGATTCTCAGATGCGAGAGGAATTACAGAGCAACTTGAAGAATTTGGTAAGTGTGTAGATGATTTGGAAAATATCGATGAAATGATCAAGGATGAAGATAAAGCCTTGATGCTGCTGAATTCGCTTCCTAAGAGTTTTGAACACTTCAAGGATGCGGTGTTACTTGGAAGAGAGTCCAAGGTTACATATGAAGAAATTCATTCTGCTCTGAAAATGAAGGAATCGCATAAGAATGATTATTCCACTTCTACTAGACAAAATGATCCAGTGGCTGAGAGTCTTTTCTTGAAGAAGGGTCAGAACAAGAAAGTTTTCAACAAGAAGAAACAAAACAAAGAAAAGGCTGAGGGAGAGAGGGAGACTAGAAGCTGCTACTATTGCAGAAAGCCGGGTCACTTGAAGAAGGCATGTTTTGCTTGGAAAAGGAAGCAAGAACAAGCGATCAATGCAGGTTCAAATACTGCAGATCTTGCTCAGGAAGTAGAGGCCAATGAGGCCTTGAATATACTCTCAGGGGCAAGAATTGAAGAATGTTGGATCATGGACTCGGGTTGCTCCTTTCATATATGCTCCCACAGATCCTGGTTTCAAAAGTTGACAGCACACACAGGATCAGTAATGTTGGGGAATGATCAGACATGTGATGTTAGAGGGATTGGAGAAATCAAGCTGAAGGTGAGTGATGGTAGTGTAAAAACTCTCACAGAAGTGAGGTTCATACCTCAGATCAAGAGAAACTTGATTTCTTTAGGGCTGCTGGAGTCCAAGGGCTACAGGTTTGAGTCCAGTAACGGAGTGCTCAGGGTGACAAAGGGTCCCAGAATAGTCATGGAGGCCAAAAGAAAGAATACCCTGTATTACTTGGTGGGTGAAACCGTGATCAATGCAGCAAATGTTACTCAGTCAGAGAGCCTGGATCTGTGGCATGCTAGACTTGGGCATGTGGGGGAAAAGGGCATCAAGGAGCTTGCTAAGCTGGGTGTAATGAGGCTGGGGACATCAGAGAGGCTCAACAAATGTGAGTCTTGTATTCTTGGAAAGGCAAAAAGGCTACCATTCTCTGGTGGAAAGCACACTACAACAGCTCCTTTTGTATATGCTCACAGTGACTTATGGGGGCCTTCTCCAGCAGAATCCATAGGTGGAGGTAAGTATTTCATATCTATTATAGATGACTATTCAAGAAAGGTATGGGTTTACATCCTCAAAGAGAAGTCTCAAGCATTTGAGAGGTTTAGAGAATGACATACTAGATATGAAAATGAGAGGGGGTCAGTGCTGAAGTACTTAAGAACTGATAATGGGATGGAGTTCTTATCTACTGAGTTTGATAGCTTCTGTAAAATGAAAGGGATAAGAAGGCATAGGACCGTGCCAAGGAACCCTCAACAGAACGGGCTGGCAGAGAGGATGAACAGGACGTTGCTGGAAAGAGTGAGATGCATGTTGTTCTACTCTGGAATGCCAAAGAAATTTTGGGCAGAGGCTGTTTCAACTGCAGCTGATCTGATTAACAAATGCCCCTCTTCATCAATTTCTAATGAGACTCCTGATCAGAGATGGTATGGAACTTTGGGAGACTACTCAGGCTTGAAGATTTTTGGGTGTGCGGCTTATGCACATATCAAGCAGAATAAGTTGGAACCAAGAGCAAGAAAATGTGTGATGTTGGGATACCAAGATGGAGTGAAGGGGTATAGGTTATGGAATATGGATGAAGGGGGTCAGAATATCATTGTGAGTAGAGATGTAGTGTTCGATGAAGGAGAAATGCCATTCAAGAAAAGTAGAGCACCCCCTGGTGGTGACAGTAGCTCTAGCATACAAGAGTTTGAGTTTGATGAGAAATCTGCTTGGTCTGATGCTGATGAGGATGTTGAAATCTCTGAACACCAAGAAGAAGGTGGAGCTTCCAGTTCTCAGTCAGATGAAAACACAAGAGGTGGAGATCCATCAAATCAAGGAAACAGAAGAAATCCAAGGAGGAATGCAGGCTTGCCCAGCAGGTTTTCAGATTATGATATGAGCTTCTTTGCTCTTTGTGTAGCAGAGGTGCTCATGTTCTCAGAGCCTTCAACCTATGAAGAAGCCATAAATTGCAAGGAAAGTCAGAAGTGGATCAGAGCCATGGAAGAAGAAATAGAGTCCTTGTTGAGAAATGGGACTTGGATTTTGGTGAATGACCCAGGGACTCAGAAACTCATAAGTTGCAAGTGGCTATTTAAGAAGAAGGTTGAAGTTGGGGAAGTTGAAAGCATACGTTTTAAGGCAAGGTTGGTAGCTAGAGGATTCACACAAGTAGAAGGTATTGACTACACTGAGGTGTTCTCTCCAGTGGTAAAACACACCTCCATTCGGATCTTATTGGCCTTGACAGCTCATTTTGATTGGGAGCTGCATCAACTCGATGTAAAAACAGCTTTTTTGCATGGGGATCTAGAGGAGACGATCTATATGATGCAGCCTAAGGGTTTTGAAAGGCCTGGAGAAGAAAAGAAGGTTTGCTTACTTAAGAAAAGCCTATACGGGCTCAAGCAGAGCAGTAGGCAGTGGAACAAGAAGTTCCATGAGCAAATGGAGCTGATGGAGTTTGAGAGATCCAGCTTTGATAGCTGTGTATATGTCAAGAGAAGTGGAGATTTGATAATAGCCTACCTGTTACTGTATGTAGATGATATTCTACTAGCTGGATCAAGCTTGAGTGAATTGCAGATTGTAAAAGATGAGCTCAAACAAAAGTTTGAGATGAAGGATCTTGGGGAGGCAAAACGAATCCTAGGCATGGACATTGTCAGAAATAGGAAGAAGAAGGAACTGAGGCTTGTGCAAGCTGAGTACATCAAGAAAGTGATAAGGAAATATCAGGTGACAAATGCAAAGGCAGTCTCTACTCCATTAGCAGGCCATTTTAAGTTGAGCAAAGAACAGGCGCCTAAAACCGATGAAATCAGAAGGGAAATGAGTGCGATACCATATGCGAATATAGTGGGAAGCATAATGTACTTGATGATATGTACAAGGCCGGATGTGGCTCATGCTATAAGCGTGGCTAGCAGGTACATGGCTGATCCGGGTAGAGAACACTGGATAGCTCTGAAATGGATCTTGAAATATTTGGGAGGATCTGTTATGACTGGTTTGAGATTTGGTGGAAAAGCATGGTCTGAGAAAGATGAGATTCTTGTAGGCTACTGTGATTCTGATTATGCGGCCAACTTGGATAATAGGAAGTCCCAAAGCGGCTACATATTCACTTTGTTTGGTACAGCCATTAGTTGGAAGTCGAATCTACAACCGGTGGTCGCATTGTTCACAACTGAGGCAGAATATATTGCACTAACAGAGGCCGCAAAGGAGGGAAAATGGCTACAAGGAATCTTACAAGATCTGGGGATAGAGCTGGGAGCAGTAATGATTAATTGTGACAGCAATTCAGCCATATGCTTAGCCAAGCACCAAATGTTCCATGAGAGATCTAAACATATCGATGTAAGGAGGCACTTCATCAGAGACGAAATTCAGAGTGGGAAGATCAATGTGGTGAAGGTTCCCACTGAAGAAAATGCCTCAGACATGTTAACCAAGTCACTGCCAACTTTGAAGTTCAAGCATTGCTTGAAGTTGGTGGAAATTGTGGAATGTTGAAGTATGGAACAGGATTGAGAAGGGAATCTAGATATTGATGGAGTTTTGCAAGGACAAGGTGGAGATTTGTGAAAGTGTGTCCATGCAAACTACTGATTTGATCGAGTGGTGGAGCCTCTGCAGCTCAAAGAAGAGATCAAGAAATGAAGCTCGGTTTTGAGCTAGCTCGGCTAGAAAGGAGTTCGGCTAGAAAGGAGTTCGGTAAGCTCGGCTAGAAAGGAGTTCGGTAAGCTCGGCTAGAAAGGAGTTCGGTAAGCTCGGCTTACCGAGCTGGAACTAGCCTGGAACTAGCCGAGAAGAAGAAGGCAGAAGAAGGAAGCTCGGCTTTGAGCTGGAACTAGCCGAGAAGGAAGAGTTCGGTTTTGAGCCGAGAAGGCTGTTCGGTTTTGAGCCGAGTAGCGGTTATAACTAACTTTGGGAAATAGAGTTAGTTGGATTTTATTTCTTGATTGCATCTTGTATAAATAGCTCGATAGAGCTCAGTAGTGAAGTAGCAGAATTACACCATATACACACACACTCAGAGAGATTAATTCTCAAGATAGCGAGCGGTTGTGAGCGGTAGAGTGTGAGTGTGAGTTCGTTGTAATTGTAAAGAGTTCATCAATAAGATTCCGGTCATCTTCTCCGTGGACGTAGGTGGTTCATCACCGAACCACGTTATATCGTTTGCGTGCTTTATTTTCTCGATTACGTGTGTGAGATCAGCGACATCGCAACCCAACATTCTCGGCTGCCGATGAGTTCATCTTTTCATCTCAAAGTTTGCTTTGCCGATAACATATAGATGAAGGAAACATAAAATCACAAAGGAAGGTTGACTTTGTAGTTGATCATTTCCCGCGGAATGACTTGTAAAACAGATTCAACATAAAAATATCGGAATGTATAACGCTAACAGCCTACATTATGTTATTATATTTTCACATGAAAATGATGGCAATTCGACAATTTACAAGCTTGTCTTTTCTTTATCACGCTCATATATGTTAGATTGAAAATTAACAAATTTTACCTAAATGGTAGTATTAAGTTACCGAGGGAAGTCAATTAGTTATTATTGTATTTCATTCCACCTTTGTATATTTATGGAAATGCCATTTTAGTTAAAAATTAATACGATTAAAGATAAAATGGCTGGTTAAACACATGATTAAATGTAAAACGTGTGATTAGGAGAATTCTAATAGTAACTAATAACGTACTCCGCGTTAATAAAGGGAAGACAATGACCATTGGAATTAAATTTAATTCAATAAAACCTAATAATATGAGTAGTGGTTGAACTTCTACATACATTTGGTTCAGATTCAAAAAAAATCCATTGAGAATGGTTAAAAATTTCTATGCCATTTTATGACTACTTTAATTTATAATAAATTAAATCGGAATCACTAAGAGTCAATAGAGAAGAATATAAAAGGAATCAGAATGCCAAAAGCTACTAAATTTTCTATAAATACCAATTATGTTAATTAAAATTGTAATGACCGTGGTGGAAAAAAAGTGCGGTGATTCTCATGTGTTCCTGCCTCAGACGTGCTATCGTCGTCATGAACTGAAGGTTTCACGGAGACAGTCCAGCAAATGCATATTATTATGCATATTTCAATAAAATTAGAAATTAGAAATATTTTTTTTGTTTCTATGATTATTAGGCGAACAGGAAATGAGACAGTTTATGAAAATTAATACTAATACATATCTCCATATAATTGAGATGAAGGTAACGGTTTAGATCTAGGGTTCAATGTTTAGCGTTTAGGGTTTATGATTATTGGTTTAGGGTTCAAGTGTATCGAGCCATTCTAATTGATCTCAAATCTAGAAGCTAATAGGGTTCAGGGTTTAGTATTTATGGTTTAGAGTTTAAAATTTAGTGTTTATGGTTAGGATTCAAATGTATCGATCGAGCCAATCTTATTGATCCAAAACTCTCTTTTACATGTGTATAGATTTGCACAAAATTTTAAAAAAAAACAGAATGTCGTCATTTTTTTTAATTAAAATTGCATTTTCTTGATATGAGCATATAATCAGATTTATAGCCAAAATTCAGGTAAAAAAACCTCTACTATTAGTAAGGATTATCAAGTAGACCGACCCAATGTAAGATATCAAATACAGATCTAAAACCCCCAAAATAGAATAAGTGATCAACAAAGTAAAATTGAACTGGGACGGAGGGAGAATTTTATTGATATTTGGCTCATTTGTTGGTCATGATGAGTATATTTTAAAGTTAAGGGTTTAGGATTTATGTTCAAGGTTTGGGTTTTTAGTGTATATGGTCACTATATTGCAATGAAATTAAGCTCGACTAGGAAGTGTCTCACCAGTGCAATCTTAAATTATTGCAATGTAAACTTGCTCCTGCAGTTATAACTCAATGGTTAATTCATATTTTCACAGAATTAAAAAGTGTTTTAATTTAAGTCTGATATTGAAATGTCAAGACAGTTTATTAAAATGTCAACACAAATATGTGTTGGAATTTTAATGTGCTCGTATTGACATTTTTAAGAAAATTTAGCATTTAAAAGCACACCTGTGGTCATGTGGGTTAATGTGATTGAAAAAGTATAATCCAAAGTAAGATGATGTCGAATATTCTTTTGTTTATCATTTCACAATTTTATTTCGCATAATGAAATAAATATGAAGAAATTAAAATGACTCGTGCATCGCACGGGCGTGATACTAGTTGTACGAACATGTAAGTTTGCAACTTCTTTGTTTCTTTTTTCTAATATTTTTTCTTCCATCATAGTTTTATTATTATTATTATTAGAGGGAACATTTTTTTTTGTCCACGAACTTTGTCAAAGTATCATTTTAAGTCCGCAAACTTTGAAAATATTATTTGAGGTCCGTCAACTAAGGGTTAATATCATCTAAGTATTTTTTTACTATTTCCTAGTTTTTTCAAACGAAAATGCCCTCAATACCTTAAAGAGTACATATTTTTAATAAACTTATTACATACTCATATTTTTGATAAATATCTTTACTTATTTTTTATAAATATCTTCAATATATATTTTTTTACGAATTTTCTAAATATAATTACACTTTTAATAAACTTAGCATTGATTTGACTCTATCTACGGACATTTAATGATCACCTAACGAGCCCTAAGAAAATTGCATGAGTTGTTGAAAATGCGACGCATATGAATTTAAACATCATTTTCATGTTAATATACAATACCATAATGTGGGTCTTCTATTTTTTTTTATGCTTGTCAGACCAAGTCATTTCGCGGGAGAATGGTGAGCAAATGAGCCACAAAGTCAACTATTCTTTGGTGCCATTGTGATTGTTGTGTTTGCTAATTTGCTTCGCCTACTTGATGTCGGAAAAACAAATCTGAGCTGAAACGATGAAATCAGCAACGTCTGAGAATCTGTGCCGTCGATTTTCACTTGCTGAACTCAACTTAGCAACCAAAGACTTCAGCGAGGAGCGTGTGATTGGAAAGGGTGGTTTTGGTAGAGTCTACAAAGGCTTCATTTCTAATAGGCCACCTGCTGTAGCCATAAAGCGTCGGCTGTCATCGGATCCTACCCAAGGGCAGGCGGAGTTTGCTGCAGAGATTGAAACACTAAGTAAGTTCCGACATCGTAATCTAGTATCTCTTATTGGGTACTGTGATGAACAAGGAGAGATGATTCTTGCTTATGACTACATGTCTAATGGAACGCTAGCAGATTACCTCTACAACTCATCGGAGAATAGTGATGGTGTTTCGACTTTCTCGTGGAATCAAAGACTTAAGATATGTATTGGAGCGGGGCGAGGTCTGGACTATCTTCACTCTGGTTGCTCCATCATACATCGCGATGTCAAGCCTACAAACATCCTTTTGGATAAAAGTTTCACAGCTAAGGTTTCAGATTTTGGATTGGCCAAACACTTGGGCCAAAATTTGTTACAGAGCCATGTCATAACAAATGTTAAGGGTTCGTTTGGTTATTTTGACCCGAGTTATTTTACCACTGGTAGACTTACAAGGGCAAGTGACACTTATGCGTTTGGGATAATATTGTTGGAGGTATTGAGTGGGAGACGAGCAGTTGAGGAGAAGCTTGCAGAGGATGAGGTGTGTATGAGCATATGGGCTCAAGATAAAATTCGGAATGGAAAAGCTGACCAGATTGTAGCTTCAAATTTGAAAGGAGATATCTCAGAAGATTGCCTCAAGACATTCGTTGGGATTGTTAAAAGATGTTTGCATAGTGATCCCAAGAAACGACTCACGATGACTCGAGTTGTTGCACAACTCGAGTTGGCCCTTGAACAACAGGAGAGGAAAAGGACGACAACACAGAAATTACAATTTTGGCCATTTCAGAATCGAGCTGGTGAAACTGAATTCTTTCTATGTGCAGATAATTTACAAATATAAATTGTTAGATTATTGATTCTTAGATTCCTTTTTTTGGCTATGGTGGCACAGGATCAACATCGAAGGCAGTCCCTTCCATTGAAGAAGATGCTGATGCTAATAAGAAGCAAATTGCAGTTTCCGCAGCTGATATATTGGACATGACTCATAATTTTAGTACCAAGTGTTTGAGTACACAGTCCAATGGAGGGTGTGTTTCCATGGTTTCCTAGAAACAGGACAGGATGTAGCAATCAAAAGGCTCAACAAGAAGTTCCTAGATTCTGAATTTCTTGCACAGGTTTGACAATACCATTATATATGCTGATGTGGCTGCAAAGCGTGTATAACTTGGGACAACATATGCAGATTTCAGCACTAATTAAGATGAAGCATGAAAATGTGGTTGAGCTACTTGCTTTTTGTGTGGATGGTGATACACAAGTCTTGGTGTATGAGTATGCACCACACGGGTCCCTACATGACATTCTTCATGGTTAATTGCTTATCCTTGGTTACTTACCACACAATGCACTCATGAATCTCCAACTTCATATATAAAATCTTATGCAGGAGGTCAGGCATTAACATGGTCCCAGAGAATCAAAATTGCGGTTGGAGTTGCAAGGGGATTGTGCTACATTCACGATCATAAATTGATTCATCGGAACATCAAATCAAGCAATGTTTTAGTTTTTGAAGATGAGAATGCTAAGATAACTGATCTTCATCCGTCAACTCAATGTTCTTGCAAGGAGTCTTATTTTGAAGAGCTCCATCCTTATCACCTCATCTCTAAAAGTGATTATCATCCCCCAGAGTATGTGTTACCGAGTTCAGATCAGATTTAGTAGTGTGACTATGTACTAATGAATCACTCTTATGTCTGGTGGTAGATGTATTGGGGGCATTGTAAAAAGAAAGAGTGATGTTTACAGTTTTGGTGTGGTTCTACTCGAACTATTGACAGGTAGAAAACCATTTGATCAGACGCGAAGTAAGGGGCAGGAGCACCTTGTGTTGTGGGTATGCAGTTTCTTTCTTAACATGTAGTATAAGTCTTATGGACTTCTCCACTTACTCCTTTAGGATAGAATCTCATGAATTTCTATCCTATCATATGTATGGTTGTTTCAGGCAAAACCACAGCTTGGTTCGGACAAGGTACATGAGATTGTCGATGCTGAACTTGAAGCAGACTACTCCAGCACGGAAGCTAAAAGGGTACGTAAATAATGACTTCTTTTGCAATGTGCTGATTATTTGCATTTCATGCTTATGATGATTTGTTCAAACAGATGGCAGAAATTGCTGATTTATGCCTTGATTTTCAACCTGGTAACCGTCCGAATATGAAGTATGTTTTAAAATCTCTTGAACGACTTCTGTCACCACAAGACTCAGAGTTGAAAGTAACTGGGATTATATAATCATCATGCTTTGTATATGGCCTTCTTATTTTGAAGAGGTATATATATGCTGCAGTAATGAGTCCATTTTCAGCAATCATTTACCAAATCTACCATTTCCAATCACACATTCACCACTTAAATCGTCTGAAATAATTTGATAGTTTAAGTAACATTGTCATTTCTCTAAGAAAAAAGGAAATACTGTAATCCAAAGAAAATGAAATAAGCATGAAGTAATTTCTCTCATTTCGGATGGCGTCTATCTTCAGCTCCCCTGCTTTCATGCATAATTAGATGCAATCTGAGTCTCAGTTGATTTGGTTTCGCCAAGGCACAGCTCAAGATCCTGTACAACCTTAACCATCTTTCGACGATAGTATCCTTCATCTCCAAGGCACGATTGAGCAACTTTAGCCATCAGCTTATAAAGCAAAGCATCAAAATCATGAAATCAAATGCAATAAACTTATCAGATAAACAAGTTATTTTACCTTCTTAACTGCCTCGAGCGGGTACTCTCCTTTTAATCTAGCATCCACAATCTCGTGTACCTTTTTCGAATCCAGCTGTGGTAATTACGGGTATCATATTGATTCAAAACTTATCATACATAGTAATAGTATAAACTTAGAAAGAATTTATTGCTATGGTGCATACCCATGTCACAAGGTCCCCTTCTCCTAGTATTTTACTACCTGTCAAAAGCTCGAGGAGAATCACACAAAAGTTGTAAACATCGCCTTGCCCGTGATCAATCTTTAGTTTAGGATGGCTTATATTCTCAGAAAAATAATCCAGACAGTAGCATTGAGCCCAAAGATTAAGATTTTAGCATAATCCCCTGGCGACCCCAAGAGCGATTTGGACTCTTTGGTACCATGTTAAAGCCGGATATGGGTTTGTGCTTGAGCCTGTGCCTTGCTGTTCATGAAGGATGTCGTTTAGGGACCCTTGTGGAGGAAAATCATACGTCAAGACCTGCTGACGGCCATCCAAACTGTAAACAACAAGTTCGACCACGGTCTCAGCGAAGATAATGTTTCTGAATCCTACAAAGCCATAGACATTCCAAATTGATCAACTTTTTGCATCCAAGTAGGCCAATATATAATATAGTAATTCCAAACCTTTGCTCTAAATTCAAATACATGCTTAGGCATGTAATGGAGCCTTTCAAGTGTTGCATCCTCTCCATTTTGCAGGATTCTTGCAAATTCATTATACATGGGACTAAAACAATCATCAACAATGTCATTTGTTTCACCGAATAGAATGAAAGGGACATCGTCTTCTTCCGTGGCAGTGGCAGTGGCAGTGGCAGGAAATGCCTTTGACAGCTTATCAACTTCGACTTCATTTTGATCCTTCGCTGTTGATCCGTGCCGAAAAGAAATGCCCCCACTACAATGGAACGGAGGGAGTACCATTTAGCTAAAATTTGTTAATTTTCAATCTAACATATATGAGCGTGATAAAGAAAACACAAGCTTGTAAATTGTCGAATTGCCATCATTTTCATGTGAAAATATAATAACATAATGTAGGCTGTTAGCGTTATACATTCCGATATTTTTATGTTGAATCTGTTTTACAAGTCATTCCGCGGGAAATGATCAACTACAAAGTCAACCTTCCTTTGTGATTTTATGTTTCCTTCATCTCTATGTTATCGGCAAAGCAAACTTTGAGATGAAAAGATGAAATCATCGGCAGCCGAGAATCTGTGCCGTCGATTTTCACTTGATGAACTCAACGTAGCCACCGGAGATTTCAAGGACGAGCATGTGATTGGAAAGGGTGGTTTTGGTAAAGTCTACAAAGGTTTCATTGATAATGACTCAATTGCTGTGGCCATAAAGCGTCGGCTGTCATCGGATCCCAGCCAAGGGCAGACGGAGTTTACGGCGGAGATTGAAACATTAAGTAAGTTCCGACATCGTAATCTAGTCTCTCTGATTGGGTACTGTGATGAACAGGGAGAGATGATTCTTGTTTATGACTACATGTGTAATGGAACGCTAGCAGATCACCTCCACAAGCTATCCAGTAATAGCAGCAACGACAGCTCAACTCTCTCTTGGAATGAACGACTTAAGATATGTATTGGAGCGGGACGAGGCCTGGACTATCTTCACTCTGGTTGCTCCATCATACATCGTGATGTCAAACCTACTAACATCCTTTTAGATGAAAATTTCGTTGCTAAGATTTCGGATTTTGGGTTGGCCAAACATTTAGGACATGATATCTCACAGAGCCATGTCTTCACAGATGTTAAGGGTTCGTTTGGGTATTTCGACCCAAGTTATTTTACCACTGGTGTACTTACAAAGGGAAGCGACACTTACGCGTTTGGGATAATATTATTGGAGGTATTGAGTGGAAGGCCTGCGGTTGAGGGAAAGCTTGCAGAGGATAAGGTGTGTATGAGCGTATGGGCTCAAGAAAATATACGAAATGGAAAAGCTGACCAGATTGTAGCTTCAAATTTGAAAGGATATATCTCGGAAGATTGCCTCAAGACATTTGTTGGGGTTGTTAAAAGTTGTTTGCATCCTGATCCGAAGAAACGACTCACGATGACTCGTGTTGTGGCACAACTTGAGTTAGCCCTTGAACAGCAGGAGAGGAAAGGGACAGCAACACAAATATTACAATTTTGGCCGTTTTGGAATAGAGAAATACCATCTGGTAAAAGTGAATTCTTTCTATGTGTAAATACTTTACAAATATTGGATGTTTAAGTTGTGATGAATGATTTCCATATTTCTGTGTTGGTTATGATGAAACAGGATCAACATCAAAGTATCAAATTAAGGTTGAAGTTGATAAGCTGTCAAAAGCCATCCCTGCTACTCCCATTGATGGATCCCTTTCATTCTATTTGGTGAAGAAAAGGACCTTGGTGGTGATTATTTTAGTCCCAATCGTAATGAATTCGCAGGAGTCCTGTATAATGGAGAGGATGCGACAATTGAAAGGCTCCACTACATGCCAAAGCATGAATTTGAATTAAGAGCAAAGGTTTGGAATAGTATATATTTGCCTATCTGGATGAAATAGATTACTATGTAACACTTGGTTTTTTTAGGTTTCAAGACCATTATCTAACCTGAAGCATGAGAACGTGGTCGAACTAGTTGTTTACAATCAGCAGGTCTGGGCGTATGATTTTGCTCCACGAGGGTCCCTACACGACATTCTTCATGAACAACAAGGCATGGGTTCAAGCTCAAACCTATATCCGGCTTTAACATGGCCTCAAAGAATCCAAATCGCTCTTGGGGTCGCAAGGGGATTATGCTACATTCATGATGAATATCATGACAGGGGATATATTCATCATAACATCAGATCCAGCAGTGTTTTACTTTGTGATGATGGAACTGCTAAGATAATTGATCCTTGTTTATGGACTGAATGCCAACCTTGTGAAGTAATATCATGGGGAGAGTGTCATCCTGGTATATTGCCTTTGTACAATCATAACACTGACGTTTACAAGCGTTTGTACAATCATAACACTGACGTTTACAACTTTGGTGAGATCCTCTTTGAGCTCTTGACAGGTAGTAAAATAATTGATTACATACAAGCAAGGCAGCATCACGTTGCGTCATGGGTATGCAGCACATCAATAAATTCTTTAGCAGTGTGTCTTTGCTTCATGTTCTATGTATAATTAGTTTTGAATAATTTGACAGCAACTGGATTCAGACAAGGTACACAAGATTGTGGATGGTAGATTAAAATCAAACTACCCTCTCAAGTCGGTTAAGAAGGTCTGATAAGTCTCTTGCATTTGATTTCATGATTCTGATGATTTATTTTATAAGCAGATGGCTCGAATTGCTCAACTGTGCCTTCTAGAAGAAGCTTATAATCAGCCAACGATGAGTAAAGTTGTACGAGATCTCGAGCTGTGCCTTGGCGAAACCAACTGAGAAACAGGGATGTAGGCACCAGATGATATTTCTGTTTTTACTATATGGAATGTGTTTCTACTTTCTAACGAGTAATGAATCACAGTCCAATCAAATTAACTTGTTTGTCTAATAAGTCTCTTGCATTTGATTTCATGATTATGATGCTTTGCTTTGAAAATCAGATCACGTTTGGATGAAAATAAGCTGTATCTTGAAGGCAGAGTTGAGCAACTCGAGCCATCTGTTTTTAAAACAAAGCATCATAATCATGAAATCAAATGCCAGAGACTTATTAGACAAACAAGTTATTTACCTTCTTAACTGCCTCGGGCGGGTAGTCTACTTTTAATCTACCCATCCACGATCTTGTGTGCGAATCGAGCTATGGTAATGCCTGCCCTGGTGTCATATTATATTATCGTCCAAAGATGGGAAAGTTGTACAAGATCTCGAGCTGTGTCTTCGCGAAAGCAAATCACAACACTTGAAATCAACTGAGATTGCAACTTATTATGCATGAAAGCTGGGGAGCTGAAGATACACGCCAGCTGAAATGAAAGAAATTAATTCATGCTTATTTCATTTCGTTGGATTTTGTTTCCTTTCTTCTAATAGAAATGATAATCTCACCCTAACTATAAATTTATTTAAGATGAAAATGAAACTAATTTCTCATAGAATCTGTAATTCAGTTAGCCACGAAAAATTAAGTTACATTTTCGTCTGAAATAATTTTATAGTTTTGAGTGACATTGTCATTTCAATAAGAAGGAAAACCAAACCAATCAAATATAATAATCATTAATTTCTTTCATTTCAACTCCCCTGCTTTCATGCATAATAAGATGCAATCTCAGTTAATTTCAACTCTGAGGTGGGCTTCGGTTTGCAAGATAAAATAATACCAAAATACAATTTAGGATTGAGTTGTGAGATTATTTTAGTCATAAGGGGTTAGTTATGACTAATTATCTATTGGAATCATGCTTGATCAAACGACTTTGACTAATAATAAATGTGACAAGACATTTAATTTTGTGAAATTAAATGCAATAGCGTCGATCTACGTTCCGAGTAGATGACCGTAGTATATTCATTTTCTCAAATCAGATTCCCGGTGAGTGAGAAATAATATATTAAAATTGGTCACAATAAAGTTAGAAATGGGTTATGAGAAAAACTAAGGGATTAATTAACTGAGTGTTAATTATCCCACATCGGGGATGATTAACTTCTTTGATGAAGTATTTAACAAGATGAATTATTATGTGTAATAATTATCGTGGAATAAGACGGGTAATAGAACACACACGCGCGCTTGGGTGGTCTTAGGGTTGTTCTTTAGAGTTGTTTTTAGGTGGTCTTAGGGCTGTTCTTTGGAGCTGGTCGTTGAGCGGGGTTCAAGCCCCGCATATTCTTTTTAGACCAACTCAAATTTCAGGCTGTCCCCGATGGACCCTGATGCATAACGGGAGACAAAAGCTCTGCTTCTAGCGGTGCGTCTACTTTAGAGACGAAGTCGTATATTCTTTTTAGACCAACTCAAATTTCACGCTGTCCCCGATGGACCATGATGCATAATGGGAGACAAAAGCTCTGCTGCTAGCGGTGCGTCTACTTCAGAGACGAAATCGTTTTGTCTTTGGGGACGATACGCCAAACCGAGAGCACTACCGGGGTGTATCTCGTCTTGGGGAAAGATGACTCCTCGACTCGGCTTACCGTTTTCCACAAGTTTTTCCGTGTAATTTTTCAGTTGTTTCCGTGTATTTTTCTCCTTGTTTTTTCCGTGTAATTTTCGCCCGGCAAGTTTGTATCTCCGTATACTCAAATTTCAACATTATTCATCTAGGATTGAGTTGTGGGGTTGATTCTCATGAACCAAACACACAACAAATTTAATCTCGGATACAATCTTACAAACAGAACACCTCCTGAGAGCTGTGATGTGGCTTCTCTAAGGCACAACTCGAGATCGTATACAACTGCACTCATCTTTGGACGAAAACGAGCTTCATCCGTACTTAAAATAAATAATCATAATCATGAAATCAAGATGAACAAGTTAGTGTTTGTGACAAAAACCGTTTCAACTGAGACAAAGGAAATATAATACTACCAAAATGTGGCCTATAAAAGGTGTACAATCCAAAGTAGTGGAGAATGATCAGCAGCAAAGCCAAATCCTAGGGGCCTACTTGCTATCGGAAAAACCGTCAAACAAACTTGAGCTGCAAAAGATGAATTCATCAACGTCTGAGAATCTTTGCCGCCGATTTTCACTTGCTGAACTCAACTTAGCCGCCGGAGATTTCAACGACGAGCATGTGATTGGAAAGGGTGGTTTTGGCAAAGTCTACAGAGGCTTCATTCATAATGACTCAATTGCTGTGGCCATAAAGCGGCGGCTAGCGTCGGATCCCAGCCAAGGCCAGACGGAGTTTGCTGCCGAGATTGAAACACTAAGTAAGTTCCGACATCGTAATCTAGTCTCTCTTATTGGGTACTGCGATGAAGACGAAGAGATGATTCTTGTTTATGAATACATGTCTAAGGGAACGCTGGCTGATAACTTACATAATCAGTCGACACTCTCTTGGAATGAACGACTTAAGATATGTGTTGGAGCGGGGCGAGGTTTGGACTATCTTCACTCGGGTTGCTCCGTCATGCACCGTGATGTCAAGCCTACTAACATCATTTTAGATGAAAATTTCACTGGTAAGGTTTCGGATTTTGGGTTGGCCAAACATTTAGGGCATGATATCTTAGAGAGCCATGTCTTCACCAATGTTAAGGGTTCATTTGGGTATTTGGACCCGAGTTATTTTAGCACCGGTGTACTTACAAAGGGAAGTGACACTTATGCATTTGGGATAATATTATTGGAGGTATTGAGTGAGAGACGCGCAGTTGAAGGAAGGCTTGCGGGGGATGAGGTGTGTATGAGCATATGGGCCCAGGAAAATATTCGAAATGGAAAAGCAGATCAGATTGTAGTTTCGAATTTGAAGGGAGATATCTCGGAAGATTGCCTCAAGACATTTGTTGGGATTGTTAAGAAATGTTTGCATCCTGATCCGAAGAAACGACTCACAATGACTCAAGTTGTGGCGCAGCTCGACTTAGCCCTTGAACAGCAGGAGAGGAAAGGGACAGCAACACTAAAATTACAATTTTGGCCATTTTGGAATAAAGTTAAACCATCTGGTAAATGTGAAACAGGATCAACTGCAAAGGATGAAAATGAGGTTGAAGTTGATAAGCTGTCAAAGGCCATCTCTGCCACTGCCATGAAAGAAGATAATGTCCCTTTCGTTCTATTCGGTGAAACAGAGGACATCATTGAATATGATGTTAGTCCCATATGTAATGGATTCAAAGGAATCCTGAAAATTGGAGAGGATGCAACAATTCAAAGGCTCCACTACATGCCAAAGCATGAATTTATATCAGAGGTTGGCTTATCTAGATGAAAACAAAATTACTTATTTTGGAATGACTAATATAGCTTAACACATGGCTTTGTAGGTTTCAGGATCATTAACTAAGCTGAAGCATGAGAACGTGGTCGAAATAGTTGTTTATAAATTTGATGGGCGTCAGCAGGTATTGGCGTATGATTTTGCTCCACGAGGGTCTCTACACGACATTCTTCTTGAACAACAAGGCATAGAGTCAAGCTCAAATTCGTATCCGGCCTTATCATGGTCCCAGAGAATGCAAATCGCTCTTGGGGTCGCCAAGGGATTATGTTACATGCATGACAAAAGAATAATCCATCACAACCTCAGATCCAGCAACATTTTAGTTTGTGACGATGGAACTGCTAAGATAATTGATCCTTTTCTATGGACTCCATGTGGCACTTTGGATTATTCCTCTGCGGATATATGTATGGTATAAACACAAGCGAGACGATGTTTACAACTTTGGTGTGATTCTCCTTGTGCTTTTGACAGGAGAAGCAGGGCTGCGTGAGCGTGGCCTTGTGTCATGGGTATGCAGCAGATCTAGCAACAAATTATTCCTTAATGTGTGTTTGCTTTGTGTGATGTTTTAAAACAATATGAAACCAGGCATTACCACGACTGGATTACAGGGTACACAAGATTGTGGATGCTAGATTAAAAGGAGACTACCCACGCAAACCAGTTAGGAGGGTAAATAACTTGTTTTAATTATCTCATATATGTGTTTCTTGCATTTGATTTCATGATTATGATGGTTTGTTTCAAAAGCAGGTGGTTAATCTTGCTCATCTGTGCCTTCAAGGTGAAGCTGATTCTCATCCATCCATGAGTGCAAGTGTACAATGTCTCGAGTTCATCATTCGGCGTGAAATCAACTGAGAATATTTAAGACGAAAATGTAACTTATTTCTCATAGAATCTGTAATGCAGTTAGCCACGGAAGATTTAAGTGGCGTTTGTGTAATTGGAAATCGTGGATTTGGTAAATGATGGCTGGAAATGGACTCAGTAGTATATGCCTCAGATATTGATATCTCATTATTTATAATACTACTACTACTACTACAATTCACCATGGTTTTTCTTTTTGGCTTTTGTGTTGCTTTTCCATGTTTTGAGTTGCTGGGATGTAGCGGTGGGCTTGTTTGCACACGCATAAATAGTGGCAATAGAGGATGCATGCAGGCCGGACGAAGTAGGCGTCAACAGTTCCTGGCGTGTGACGGGCAGTGATGCTGACGGCATAGCCACGGGAACATGAGACATGGACGGGGGCCATGCTGATGTTGGAAGTGGAATTGGCCTTGCCGAATTATAATTGGAGCTTTCAATTCCAAATCCAATAGTACATCGTACCACAAAATATTTTGATTTGGAATTGAAGTACCTCCCAATTCCACAATTTAAATTCTATATCAAAAGTAGATCAATCGAATTATAAATAGTTAGTATTAAATTTGGCACTGCATACAAAAACACACTACACACATTGCACGCATTGTGCATATATTGCACCCACACAAACACTGCACACACACTTCATATTAATATTCCTTCAAATTCAATTCCGTATTTCATTAGTCTAATTTTGGTGGACACGCTAAAATGATAAAACTTGTATATTTTTTTGGAGGGGGAGCTTGTATTTGTAGTACTATTATTTAAAAAATGTTGAATGATTTAGTTTTAAAGGATTCAGTTTTTAGTTTAATGAAATCTTTATGGTACTATTAAATTTTTGTATATTCTCTAAATAATAGTAGTACAAATGCATATTAATTTCCCGATTGTAATACAATAATTTAAATAATACTACTAAGATTTAAATAATTTATTTTTAAATAACACTACTGAGATTTAAATAAATTGTTTTGAGATAATATACAAAGATTTAATAATGCCAAAAAGATTTTTGGTCCTTAAATAATCACAAAAAAGTACTACATAAACATTAAAAAAAATCACAAGTTTATCCTCAAATCAAACTAAATTGACAAATATACCTCTCAAGCTCAAGGGATATACAGGATAAAATAGTACTAAAAATTAGGATTAAATTTGAAATTTATGAAACTTTTTTACTAAAAATTTTATTTCATAAATGTTGTGCATGATTAATCAAATACTCCCTCTATCCAATTAGAAATGAAACATTTTCCTTTTTTTGGATTATCCAATTTAAAATGAAACATTTCTTAAATTGGAAAGAATACGATCTTTGTTTTACTTTCTCTTCATTAACTCATAAAATAATGTTACATAAAATTTTGTGCCAGAAACCCATTACTTTCATATTTATTGGGACGAAGGAAGTACATACTCCCTCCGTCCACGATTTAAAGAACCATTTTGTCATTTTAGTTTGTCCACGATTTATAGAACCATTTACTTTATTCCACTTTTAGAATGCGATCACACATCTCACCAACTTTTTACACTCATATTTTAAACCCTAAACCTGTTTTAAATGAGTCTTATAAAACTAATATTTGAAATGAGTCTTACATATCACTCAATTTCTGCCGTTACTTGTTTTCACAAAGTTAAACAATTTTTTAAAATCTGTGTCGAGTCAAAATGACACCTTAAATGGTGGGTGGAGCAAGAAATTAGTAAGTTTACCAAAAAAATTATGAAATACTCCCTCCGTCCCGCACTACTCGCACGTATTTCCTTTTTGGGCGTCCCAAGTTACTTGCACTCTTTCTATTTTTAGTAAAAATTTTCACCTACAGCCGTCATTTTTGACTTTCCTATACACTCATTCCTTAATCTCCGTGCCGAAAAGGAAATGAGCGAGTAGCTCGGGACGGAGGGAGTATTTAAATAACCAATGAACACAAAAAAATATGAAATATTTAAATAACCAATGAACACACAACACGCAGGTTACATGACAACTCTGCCACACACTCCAATGTTCAAGCTGAAAGCGATAAACAGCTGAGCTCCGGAGGGTATATTTGTAATTTTATTTTTCCGACGGCGGAGCATAAAAAAAGATAAGGAAATAGCACAGCCATGTCACTGATCCTTGTATCACACAGAAAAAGAAATCCATCCGTTGGATCAGAACCGATTAGACAACCCCCAACCGTAGATCACTCGATAAGCTTTTACTCAAATATTAAAACATTTATTATTTATTTATTTGCAGCATTTCCTTTTTCCCATTTCCGATCTAGCTTTAATGATCTTAAACCATTTATAACCTTCGTTCTCACCCAAAATTATCCATTGAATTTGCTGCTTCTTCTTCATAGCCCCTTTTACCTTAGGGTAAAATCACTAAATTTACTCCAATTCTGCTTGAAGTTTTGAAGATCGATCGAGATTGTTCGTGGCCATGGCGAGCGAAGAATTACAAGGCAGCGATCTTCACAATCAAGCTCAAATGGCGCCAGCTCCGACTCCGTTGCCTCCTTATCCTGAGGTAGAATGCAGCTCTTTTCAACTTTGTTACTTATCGTCAGCTGTGAATTGCATGTTGTTATCAGTTAATTTGTATCCGATAAATTAATAGATTTCTCACTGGATTTCGTGATTTTGCATTTATAACTCGTAGATTCGTCACCGAATTTCGTGATTTCGCATCTGAAACTCGTCGACTCGTTAATTTCGTGATTTTGTGCTCTGAAACTCGTGGATTCGTCTCTGGTTTTCATGTGCATCTGAAACTCATCTATTCGTCACTGAATTTCATAATTATGCATCTGAAACTCGTAGATTAATCGCTGAATTTCGTGGAAAAAATTCTCGATTTATTTTTTCGTATAGATGATTTTGGCGGCAATTCAAGCGTTGAACGAGGAAAACGGCTCGAATAAATCGGCGATCTCGAAGCACATCGCGAAGGATATCGAGGCGACCTACGGCCCGATCCCGCCGGCGCACTCGGCGCTCCTCAACCACCACCTCAACAAGATGAAGTCGTCCGGCCAGCTGCTGTTCCTCAAGAACAACTACCTCGTCCCCGATCCCAACGCGCAGCCGCGCCGCGGCCGCGGCCGGCCTCCCAAGCCGAAGACGCCGCTTCCTCCCGGAGCTCCCGTGCTCTCTCCCCGCCCCCGCGGCCGCCCTCCCAAATCTCACGACCCCAATGCTCCGCCGCCACCGCCGAAGCCAAAGAGCCCTAACACAGCGGCTCCTTCTCTCTCCGGGAAAAAACGTGGCCGGCCACCGAAGGCCAAGCCAGCTGATGCTGATGTGGATTCGGCTCCGGCCGCCGAGGGAGCGCCACGTGGACGTGGAAGGCCACCGAAGGTTAAGCCGGCGGCGACTGCTTCTGTAGGGGCTTAATTGAATGAAAAGTGGTAATCTAGGGGCTTTTAGGCTAATTTGTTGTTGTAGTGTTATTTATTTTCTTTATTTGCATCTTGATCCTTGTAATTTGAGTGGCTTCTAGTTTAGGGATGGTGAGTTGTAACTTTGGTGTAAATTGATTGGATCACTTTTAATGAGAAAAAGAAAAAGGGGAGGAAAAAAGAAAGATTCTTTTCATGTTTTTAATTTATGCTTTTCTTTTCCTTTGTTTTATTCTAATTGGATAAAATTATTTTTTATCTTTAAAAAATTGGCACTTTTACTTTAGTTTCATTTACAAGGAAAGTGCATATGGGCATGGTGTGTTACTGTTCGTTTGTTTTCTTTAATTGGAATTGGCTAAAAAAGATGCAATGGTTGGAAAGGTTTTTTATTAGCTTGAACAGAAATAGAAAAAGTTGTTTAAAATCAGCATGAAGTGTGAGGTAAAGGTGAAGTGGCTATGTTAAATTTGAATATTTTTTTTTTGTTTTAAAACACAGGTGTACCTAGGCATGCACAAACCGACCCGGCCCGGCGGTTTGGAACCGCCGGTTCATGAACCGGAACCGGGCCCGGAACCGTCGGGTTGAACCGGCAGAAGGGTCGCAGGGTCATAAGGGCCGGTTCAGGTTCGGCAATATCTTGAACCGTGAACCGGCGGTTCGGCGGTTCGAACCGCCGGTTCAAAGGGTCGAACGGCATAGGGTTCGTAGGGGTTCAAAGTAGGGATTGGTATGAACCGACGGTTCGCCGATTTTGGGCGAAAACCGCCGGTTTGAACCGGCGGTTCCGACCGGTTTCCGCCGGTTCCGGAAGCTTTTCAGGCGTAGGGGCTAGGTGAGGTCAGAAACCGGCGGTTTGTGTCGGAAAACCGTGGACCAACCCGCCGGTTTTGTGGAAAAACCGCCGGTTTTGTGGTTGAACCTCCGGTTCAGGCGGTAAACCGGCGGTTCGGCCGAAAATTTGAAATTTGAATTTTTTTTTTATTTCTTCCAATTTTACTCCTATAAATACCCCACTTCTCCTTCATATTTCCTTACCCCATTCTTGTGTTAACAAGGATTTCATTCTCAATCTCCATTTCTCTATTCTCTCCTCATTCTCTCTAATTGCGCAAGTTTAATTCTACACTTTCTGCTCACTACTATATTTGTTGTGCTCATAATTTACCACTTCTTTTATACTTTATACATATTTCATTCCAAGTCAATATTACTTTTCATTTATCAATATATTCAATATGTCTTCTTCTCGTGGTGGATCGGGACGTGGTGATCGGGGCAAGGGAATAGCCCAAGATCAAAGCACTACGCGTCCCTCAAAATCTCGACGACCTAGTCGTCGAGATGTTATGGAAGAGGTTTCCCGATTGGCAGCCGAACGCATGCAAGTAAGTAATGAAAAATTTGTTTTCCAATTCACATGCACAAAATTTCATTAATTTTTTTTTTGCGTTCATACTTTTAACTTCTACGTACATAATATTTGTAGATGGAAGAAGATCATAGGACCGCCATGCTACTTGCTGAAATGCAACAAGGTGGGGGTAGGGGAGGACGTTCCCAACAAGATGAGGAGTTCGACGTTACTATATCGTCGGACTCGGACAACAACGAGGATAGATCGCATTCTCGTATTCCTTCTAGCACCGGCGGAAATGAGGAGATGCCTCCCCCTGCACCCACTAACACGGCAAAAGCTTTGAAATCGGACATTTTTATCAAACACTACAAGAAGGTCCCGGTGGTGATTCCAAGTCCTCACGATCCGAACTCTCAAGAAGAGACTTCGGACTTTCATGTTTACTGCAACTATTGCGATAAAGTGTACAAATGGTCCGCCGGTGGTGGATATGGCACCCTCCGTCGCCATTTAGTGGCAAAGCATCCGGTAGAATGCGGCACTGCCTCTACCCAAAGCCAACTAAACTTCCAACCCGCCGGCTCGGGTTCGTCAGGTGCGCCTCTATTTAAATATGATAAAAAGAATTTTGATGATACAATGACTAGATGGGCGGCTATGAAGCATATGCCCTTTATTGTTTTTGATGACAAAAGTTTTGAGGTTACTATGCAAAGTGGGTTGAATGTAGCAATCAAAAGAATAGGTCGAATGACCGTGCAACGATCTACCGTTCGGCAGTGCTTGGAGAAAAAGGTAGAATTATCACGTTATTTAGTTAACATTGGCCACAGGGTGAACATTTGCTCAGATGTTTGGACGGATTGTTTTAACCGTCATTCATACATGGGTATTACGGTTCACTTTGTGGACAACAGTTGGACTTTGAACAAGCGTTTAATTGGTTTTAGAGAATTTGAAAGTCCACACACTGCACCCGAAATTGCTTCTTTGATTATACAAGTGTTGAATGAGTTTCAGTTATGCAACAAGATATTTTCTATTGGTTTTGATAATGCAACTGTCAACACCGCAAGTATTGCCGATTTGATTGCGGCTTGTACACCGGTAATTGGAGGTAAGTATTTTCATCAAAGATGCATTTGCCATATTTTAAATTTATGTGTACAGGATGCGCTTGAATTATGGCAAAAGCATGTCTCTCCTATTAGAAATGCAGTTAGATTAATCCATCAAAAGCCAGCTATTGGCAAAGCATGGAAGAAATATTGCCATCAAAAGAATGTCAGGTACACGAATTTTACTATGGATGTGTCTCATAGATGGAATTCGACATATGATTGTCTGAATTCTACCTTGACACATAAAGATGCTTTATGTGATTTTTATAGAACTAACCCCTACCGTGATTTATATCTTTCGCATAGCTGTTGGGATAACAGTTTGGCTTTATTTAAATTGTTCAAATATTTCAAAAATGCTACTGTTGAATTGTCGGGTGTTTATTATTGCACTGCTGTTCGTGTTTTGGAGCATTGCATGTACATATCCCTTGGCCCGGAACCGGCGGGTTAAACCGGCAGAAGGGTCGCAGGGTCATAAGGGTCGGTTCAGGTTCGGCAATATCTTGAACCGTGAACCGGCGGTTCAAAACCGGCGGTTCGGCGGTTCGAACCGCCAGTTCAAAGGGTCGAACGACATAGGGTTCGTAGGGGTTCGTAGGGGTTCAAAGTAGGGATTGGTATGAACCGGCGGTTCGCCGGTTTTGGGCGAAAACCGCCGGTTTTGGATGAAAACCGCCGGTTTGAACCGGCGGTTCCGACCGGTTTCCGCCGGTTCCGGAAGCTTTTCAGGCGTGGACTTTGATTCCCTAATGCAAATGAGCAATTGGGATACGTAGGCACCTCAACTTAAATTTTTTAATTTAAGTTGAGCTCAAGTCCTTTTTCTTTTATTTCTTTTTTTTCCCATTAATTCCTACTTTAAAAATATGCAAATACAATTACATAATTGTATTTGTATATACTCTAGTCGATGAAGTATATTTCTCTATACGGCTAAATGAGGGAAACTTTTGACAATTCTACTATAATTGTTGATTGTTAGACGAAACTCAACATTTAAAGTTGAATTGCTAAAGGTGTCCTTAATTTAGTTATGTAGAAAGATCTTCTTCGCCGGTTAAGAGTATATATATAATACACTTATACGTTTAAGAACTTCAACGTCATTTCTTGTCATTTGTAATTAGTTCTTCACTAGTAGTCTCATTTGTATTTAAATTTTGTTTAAGACTTCAAGACCGCCATATGTTTTCAATTTGTAATTGTTGTAACTTGTAACGTGTAATTTGTAAACATGCAATTTCAATAAAATTGCAACTTTAGCCGTATTTTTTTCAATTTTATTTACTCACATTGCATACAAAAACAAACTTGAAAAGTGTAATTTAATTTGATTAAAATTGAAAAGTTGAAAAATGCAAAAAAAAAAAAATAATAAAAAATTCGTCGAACCGCCGAACCGGTGGTTCAAGCTGAAAACCAGCGGTTTTGAACCGCCGCGTAACCCGCCGGTTTTTTGAACCGGAACCGGAACCGCCGGGAGCTAGGCGGGCCGGTTCAGGTTTGGCAATTTCTCGACCCTTGAACCGCCGGTTCGGGCCCGGAACCGGCGGTTTACGACCCTTGTGCATGCCTAGGTGTACCTAATCCGGCGGAATCCGACTCGACTGACTCATCTTATTTTAACACAAGAAAATCCCGCAAGTGTACGGGGCTAGTGTAGCACAAAGCAAGCAAGAGTATCGTATCCCACAGAGACAAAATGTATAAACTCAAGTACCACGGACCGATTTTAACTACTATCTAGATGATTCAAAGGTTTGGTTTGATTCTTGGAAAAATAATTAAACATAAACAAGTTAAAAGCACGCGACAAATGATAGGTTTCAAATAAGAGAAAGAAGTAGAGCTTTAGATCCAACTACAACGAACACAAAGTGAACAATTCAACAACTTCGATTACCCAATTGAAGTCTCTAGGATTACTAGGAAAGCCGCTAGTCTAGGCTAAGCCCTCTCTCGAGTGCACCCAACCCGTTGATTAACCATTAATATTGAAGTCTCCTTCTAATACTTCACAATTAACTCCTTAAAACAAAAGGCTCAAGCCCTCACTCTAGAATCCCTTCTCTCGAATGCAAATTATCTAGGTGTTGTTCATTCTTTTATCAATCCTAATTAGGTATCTCTCGATTACTCAAAACTAGGTTAACAAACTCAATTGGTAGCTAAGCAATTGAATTGAAAGAGCACAAGAATGAAACAAAGAAATCACAAGAGCATAGGTAATCAAAAGTCCTTAAATTAATCAAAAGCGTTCATTGTAGTCTTCACCAAAACTCTACAAGGGATTTAGCTACTCATATTCAATGCAAATTCACAAGATAAATCCATGGAAAGTGAACTAAACATAAGAAAACTAATAAAGATACTCCCAAAGGTGGATTGAGTGGGCAAATCGTCTTCGTCTTCAACCTTATTGATGAATCGGGCTCTTTGTCGCTTTAATTTGCTCTCCAATGTGAAAACTGCTCCTGGGGGCGTGTCTATTCTCCATGGTGTTGAAACCTAGGTCTCCTTTTATACCTGGGGCGGAAATAATAGCAATTAAGTCTCGCCGATAAAATCGCCCGGTCGGGCGAACAGTCGAGAATTACACTTCCTTCACATCGCCTGGTCGGGCGATTCTTCCGAGGGATAATGCCCGGTCGGGCGAATTCTCTGGATTCGGTCTTTCCTTTGCACAAACGCTCGGTCGGGCGATTCTTCCGAGGGATAATGCCCGGTCGGGCGTTCCTTCTGTAATCCTCCTTCAAGCTCGTTTTCAAGTCATTTTCACCTGTTTTAGCTCCAAACACTCGACAAACTCATCAAAGTACTAAAGTAGTGGATAATGGATGCAAACTCAAGTAATATGCTACAAAACACTGAAATATTCACGTTAAACACCCAAACTACTTGCTAAACCACGAGTTTATCATCGACCGGGCTTGCAGATTAAGGCCGAAAGTCTCTCAGCGGATGGGGGGTTTGAACCCGTGACCTCAAGGTCACCACCACTCCGCGTTGTCAACTGTGCTGCGACCCGTTGGTTTAAACTTGAATATTTTAGCTTTTAGGTATTCATTTTTTTCTGAGGTGTGTGATAAAGTTATGAATCTCAATCGCTTTGTTTTCTAACGGATTAAAATTTTAAATTTTGAAATATGGTGAAAATGGGTAGGTGAATTATTATATGGCTATTTTCGAAATTGCGAAACAATATAATGGCGTTATTAATGGGCCACTTTCAATCCATCTATCTACTCTTTCAAATATACTCCATCTGTCTCATACAAATAGATATCACACTTTCATTTTTTGTTACATTTTCTTTTATCAAAAAGTTTTCTAACATTAATATAAATATATTATTTCTTCTCTTCACTTAACAAAAAAAACATCTCTTAAAAAACTCATGTCATTCCTTAAATGTGACTTATATTATAGGATGGAGGAAATACATTCTAGTGGTACATATATTCACCATTTACATAGTACTAGTATACTTTATATATTTATCCGCATGGTATAGTTTTTCTACAATAATTTAATGTTATTGTGCATAGGGGTATATAAATACTTGCATCAAAATTTATACTGATATACTACTTGAAAATACTTTCTTCATCCCACAATAAAAGTTACATTTGATGTAGTGTAGATATGAGTTTTAAGAAATGTAAAGTATAGTGGGTTTGAAAAGTTAGTGGAATATGGAGCACACTTTTATATTGGTTTTATAATACAATGTGATTGAAATAAGTTAGTGGAATGTGAGACCTACATACTATTTATGGTAAAGGTGAAATGTGACTCTTATTGTCAGACGGACCGAAATGACAAAATGTTACTCTTATGGTGAGACGGATGAAGTAATTAGATTTAAAAATTAATTAAATATTAGTAGTATAAATATGAAAAAGGGAATATTCAATTGTAGAGTGAAATGTGGAGTTATATATTAGAAATGGAAATAAATTACTCTACAATAATGTAAAATTCTCTCATTAATAAATTAGTGCACTAGTGTGGATACTCTAATTCATAGTTTGTTATTTATCGAAGAATCTTGAATCTTGAGTTCACCTGGGTTGGTTGTGGAAATTGGACTTATATGAAATGAATTAAAACAATTAACAAATGGTAACGGAAATAACTAACTAAAATCAAATGCTCAAAACGGAAAAATACAAAAATTGATTTCAATACAAAATCCAGACTAAATCCTGATCATGAGATTTGACAATCTAATAGTCAATAATTAAATAAAACACGGAGGGTCATTATAAAGTAGTTTTAGGTCATATTATAAAATTCGGATTTGAGGTCATGTTAAAATCATTTTATGTCATTATTACTATAATGACGTAAAATTAAGCTTATGATGACTTAAAAATGACCTTTGTATGATTGATTTTGCATTTTTGTATTAAAAATGGACTTTGCATAAGTCAAAACTCTGCTCGAAACATTATATATAGCACAACCCCAAAATCAAATCAATTCAACATCAATATTATGTACTTCCTCCGTCCCGCTGAATATGACTCATTTTCTTTTTTAGTTTGTTCTAACCAAGATGACACATTATTCAGTTAGAAACTTTTTTATTTCTATTTTATTATATCTCTTACTTTATTCTCTCTATAAAAATACATAAAATCTCTTGTCATCCAAACAAGACGTCGTCTTCCACGGGGAATAATAAAATAACAAAATCATTAAAAACAACTAGAATCGTACTGTCACCCTGCCCTGCTCCAATCAAATCCAAGAAAAACGTGGTCGAATTTAACGAGAATATAGCCTGCAACAATCGTAGTTAAATCATTAAAAAAAATGAATCTTGCTACCATCGCGATTCCTGATTCCTCGTAGGAATCTGCCTGTCATTTCTCCAAACAAGAAACATAAAATTCATCAATCCCCATCACCTATTTATGTCACATCCAATTCCAAATTATGGTCCAAAAAAATAATGTCCACGACTAATCACACATCACTCCCAAGCGGCCTAGTCTCCGACGTGGCATCGCCCGATTGGCTAAACAAGGGCGACAACGCATGGCAGATGACGTCAGCCACGATGGTGGGCCTCCAGAGCGTCCCGGGCCTCGTGATCCTGTACGGGAGCATGGTCAAGAAGAAGTTGGCCGTGAACTCCGCGTTCATGGCCCTATACGAGATGTCGTTTGGGCCAAGAGCGATCTCTGTGGTGGGGAAGCCGGACGCGAGGGGCATGGCCGAGAGTTATCTCCTGGGCCGGAACGAGCTGGGGGGCTACGTTCCGACCGCGGACTATGTTTTCTATCAGTTTGCGTTTGCGGCCATCACGGTGATACTTCTTGGTGGGTCGTTGCTTGGGAGGATGAATTTTTATGCGTGGATGATGTTCGTGCCGCTGTGGACGACGCTATCGTACGCCGTGGGTGCGCACACGATTTGGGGGAAGGGATTCTTGACGGATAGGATTATTGACTATGCTGGGGGATATGTTATTCATCTTTCTTCCGGAGTGGCTGGTTTGACTGCGGCTTATTGGGTAATTAATTTCTTGATTTTTTAGTTATATAAGTGTAGGGATGTCAATCCGGTCCGAAATTCATAGGTAAATCTGAATAATTCGGAAAAGCCATAGAGTTAGGGCCGTACCCAAGTGGGCTGGCCTGAATACCCCGACAATTTGAGTGGACTGGCCCGATTGATATTCCTACTTACGTGGCAATATTAAACTTCAATTAAAACGACATCGTATTTTAAGCACTAAACAACATCGTATTATACTAAATCAAATAATTTTATTTGTTCAATTGTGATTATATTGAACCATACTATAATGAAAATCTCACTTGGATAATTAATAACAAATCAATAATTTAAAAATTTATAGCCAAATTTTAACATAGTATGCAAAATCAGAATTTAATAAAAATTTAGAAATTTACATACAAATACACCAGAAAAATTATATACGGGTAGATATGGAATATTAAATGTAGGTACCACTACAACTGTTTATACAATAAATTTAGCTATAATGAAATCAACCTTAAATATTAGTAGTAGAACAAATTGCAAATTATGTCCAAGTTTTAATTTCTCTATTACTTATGCGTCCGTGAAATATTGTCCAGTTTTGTCATTTTGATCCGTAATGAAATATTATTCATTTTGTTTTTTTTCCATTTTTGGTAAATGTAGCCCACTTTCCAAATAACTCATTACTCCACTTATACTCACATTCTATTTAAAACTAATATATAAATGTGTAACTCACATTTCATTAACTTTTTTCAATTACTTTTTCTCCGCATTTCTTAAAACTCGCACCGAATTAAATGTGGACAACATTTGTATGATGGAGTATTAATTATAATAAATGGTCATTTATAATTGATAAGTATTTTAAAACTTGATTGATAGGTGGGGCCGAGGCATAGGGAGGACAGGCAGCATTTCCCGCCTAACAACATTATAAACATGCTTGGTGGCGCTGGGTTTCTGTGGATGGGTTGGACCGGCTTCAACGGAAATCACCTCGCTGGCAGTGCTGAACACCCACGTCTGCACCGCCACAAGCATCCTCGTGCGGCTGTCGCTCGACGTGGCCGTTTACCTCAAGAGCTCCGTCGTCGGAGCCGTGCAGGGGATGATGACCGGCCTTGTTTGCATCACTCCCGCCGCTGGTAAATTTTCCTCATTATAAAGACATTGTAAAAACAATAGTAATAACTAGTTTAAAACTCTCTATATCCCATAAAAATAGTGACTTTGTAATGTGAAATTAATATATTATGGTAAATTAAAAGAAAAAGTAATTGAAATATTTTTAGTGGAGAAAAAAAGCTCACTGCATAAGAAAAAAATTTGTTAATAATGGAAGTGGACTAGATAGACTAAAAAGAAAATTTATTTTGAGGTAGGAGGGAGCATAGACTAGATGAAGTTTAAAAAGTTATCTATATTTAGATAGGGATCGAACTAATGACCTCTTCATCAACTATCATTTTCGTAATTCATACTTGAGGACTTGTTTAGTGTTCTAACATGGGATAAAATTTGATATGTTTGACTGTCATAATTTCTATATATCAAGGGTTTTGATCTATGCAAAGCTCATTCTTAATATAAAAATGCAGAATCAAGCATACAAAGGTCATTTTTAAGTCATCATAAGCTTATTTTTACGTCATTATAGTAATGATGACATAAAATGATCTTAACATGACCTCAAACCCGAATTTTGTAATATGACCTAAAACTACTTTATAATGACCCTCCTTATTTTTATTTAATTATTGACCATTAGATTACCAAATCTCATGATCGGGATTTGATCTGGATTTTGTATTGAAATCCATTTTTGTATTGATCATTTTCCTATCAATATAAGTTTATTTAGATGTAGTAGTATTAAACTATATGTAACATGCAATTTTGTTTGATATGATGTAAAATGGCTATAGCTTATGAGTATTTGTTATAATTAAGTTTTTTTAGATATATTACCTGGTTATGAAGTTGTTTGGAGTAGAATCCCATAAATTATTACTCTGTCAACAAAAACATTTTCATGTAATTTAATGCACGATTGGTATAGAGTACAAGGGAGAAAGAAAATGAGATGATAAAGTAGGAGAGAAAAAGAAAAAAATGGTGATAAAGTTTTCACAAATAAAAATGAAATTAATTTTGATGGATAGTTGGACTACTATTCATCGAAAAATTATAGTTGTATGTTAGGTGCCGAAAAAAAATTAAAGTGAAATAGAGTATATCATACAACTTCATCAGTCTCTTAAAAGTATGAACATTGATTCGCCACGTGTTTTAACGTATAATTGATAAAGTACGAGAGAGATAAAGGGTAGTGTAAGTAGTGTTAATGGAGAATGAGTTTTACATCATTAGTAGTGTAGTGCAATTGTATAAGTTTTAAATAAAAAGATGTGTAGGGGGTAATGTGCTGTTTACCTATTCCAAAATTAGAAACTTCATATTTTTCATGAATGGATTAATAAGGTAATAGTTCATATTTTTCCAGGGACGGGGGAGTATGTAATCATTCACACAAAAATGTGACAATTTTGCTATACTAGTACTACTAAATTACTAATGAGTTTGGATTTGTAGGAATTGTGGATACATGGGCCGCAATCATAATGGGAATCCTATCGGGCCTAATTCCTTGGTACACAATGATGGTTTTACACAAAAAATCAGTCTTCCTCCAAAAAGTAGACGACACGCTCGGAGTTTTCCACACCCACGCAGTCGCGGGCCTGCTCGGTGGGCTTCTCTCGGGCCTTCTCGCTAAGCCCGATCTCCTTGCTATGTTCTACAATGGAGATCATCTTGGCCCGGGCTTCTTGTACGGAGTAATCAACCACGAATTCAGTAACGGGCTTCGCCAAATGGGCTTCCAAGTCCTAGGAACCCTTTTTATAACGGTTTGGAACGTAGTGGTAACAAGCTTGATATGTATAGTGATAAGTAGAATCGTCCCTCTTCGAATGGACGAAGATGGGCTCGAAATTGGAGACGATGCGGCGCACGGAGAGGAAGCGTACGCGCTATGGGGGGACGGGGAGAGACAACATATCCCTCTTCGATTTCGTATGACTCCTAAAATGCCATCGTTTTGTACACGGTCAGTTACAAATCGTTAGATATTATGTAAATTTTTACTTTTGAAATTAAGTTTTTTTAAAGGCTAATTGTAGATTTAAATAATTATAATTTGAAATTTATATTTTAGTGGTAAGTGACAAAGATAGGGACCTATATACGACTCAATTGTTATAGCCTATATCGCACGTTGGTGGAATTAGGGGTACCAAATGATTTTTAAATTTCAAAATTTTGTTATAAATAATATTATTTTGTACAAATATTATTTAAAATAATGCTTCGTAAAATTAAAAGTGGGATGTTGTATATGATTTTGCTGTTACTTTCACATTCATTTCCATTAATGGAAGAGAAACGTCGGACAAAATAAGTTACTTATGTTTTATTGTCTAGTGTTTTGATAAAGTTGAAAATATGGGTTTTCTGGTTTCTTGTAGCTGCAAACTATAGATACGAAATGCAGAAGTAATAGTAGTAGTTTTAGAAGCAACGTTTTATTTCAAATCTGGAAAATAAAGAGCTGTTATTTTCGACATCATGATGCATCGACTGGTTGAGAAATTAAACATCTGCTTCTTTTAGAAAAGGGAATTGATGATATATGCATAACCGTCCCATTTTCAACTAAGTGCTTGAGAAATTGGGAATTTATTGTTTTTTAGTTTACATTATAAATGTATATTTTCATTCTTTATTTTAATTTAAGTATCCTGTTCTTTAATAGCAAAAATGTACTATATAATTATTCATAATCAATTATAAAAAATAAAAGATTTATATTCTGATTGTCACGAGCAGATGCAACAGTTTATTTTGATAGAAGCTATATGTTTCGTTGTGATGATGCAGTCTTTACACAACGATTCACAATAATGATTAATTATGAAGAAAAAATTGCAAGTAAATGTTAGTAAATTTTTGTAGAACCTAATTAAATTGATGAAATATAACTTACAATTTAATAAGCTAAACCATAAGAGATCAAAGTGATTAAAAAAATAGTTGCACGAAGCATATGAATTATACTGCAAAGTTGTTCATGATATAAATTAAAGGTGTCTCTTATTTCAATTGTTAGTTTTATAGTATGAGATATATAATAATTTGACACTGACAAACTTACTAGCAAAAGTTAAGGTGTTCTTCAAATGCACACAACAATAATTCGATGGTTGAAAACTACCATCTAGTAATAAAAATCTCATTTAGATAAACCTTAATTAGATGGAGCTTCATGTGTACACTCTTCAGTTAAATTAGTCCACAAAATAATCAATATCAAAAATGAAAATAAAACCAGAAATGTATTGCCATGAAATTGATTTCTTAAATCTATCTTTTCCCTTTTCTGACTTCTCCACCTCCACATTTCATGATAACAAATTTCAGGTATTTTTTGATATAATAAAATTCTGTTATTAAAAGCTAAAAGCATCCAAAAAAAAAGTTGTTTATCCCATCACACAATAGACCAATGTTGCTCTATAAAAGGAGAATTTCAACCCCTAACTAAAACACAATTTCTCATCACAAAAATCCCATCACATTCTTGAAAAGAAAATGAACAAATTCTTCTTAGCAACACTCTTGCTCCTCGTGATCATCGGTCTCGTGGAGTGTTTTGACTTCCACGAGGCCGAGCTGGAGACCGAGGAGCGGTTGTGGGACCTGTACGAGCGGTGGTGGAGCCACCACACCGTGTCGAGGAGCATCCACGACAAACAAAAGCGCTACAACGTTTTCAAGGCCAATGCCCATTACATCAACGATTTCAACAAGATGGACAAGCCCTACAAGCTCAAACTCAACAAGTTCGCCGACATGACCAACCACGAGTTCAAGAGCGTCTATGCCGGTTCGAAGGTGAGCCATAATCGAATGTTCCAAGGGGCCCCACATGCGAATGGAAGCTTCATGTACGAGGACGTACATGATGCTCCGACCTCTGTTGATTGGAGGAAGAAAGGCGCTGTCACCGCAGTCAAAGATCAAGGAAATTGTGGTAAGACATTTATTCCCTTGAATATGCCAAGAGGGGCTTAAGCCGCTACCAAACATTTTTTTATTATTATATAATATTTTCATCATCGGATTAAATAATAAGAAAATTGTCTTTTTAAAATCTCAAACTTAAAATTTAGAAAATTTAGCTTCTATAAGAATTTTTTTTCTGCCGCCGCCCGTGTGCTTATGAGAAAACAGGTAGTTGTTGGGCGTTTTCGACTGTTGTTGCGGTTGAGGGGATAAATTACATCAAGACGAAGAAATTAGTGTCTTTGTCCGAACAAGAGCTCGTTGATTGCGACATCGACGAGAACCAAGGGTGCAATGGAGGGCTAATGGAAGCCGCTTTTGATTTCATTCAAAAAAATGGAGGATTAACAACAGAGAGTATCTATCCCTACACGGCTAAAGATGGGAAATGTGACAAGAAAAAGGTAAAAATAAACAGTCACTTCTAATTTCTATTCAAATTTACTATGTACTTTATCATTCAACAAAATAGTTTCGTTTCATTTATAGGAATTGTCATGCAACATATTATTATCATACTCTCACTTGCTTATTTAACATTTTTATTACAAACCTACCACTATAGTCATGTCATATCGCATCCTTTTAGGACTCTTTTTATGTGCATGGTGTTGTTATGGATATAAATGGAGCAGTTAAGCACCATAAGTGAGAATTAAATTAAATGAATTAAAGAGAGTGGAGATTTTAAAGAGGCATAAGTGCAGAGGCATAAATGACTAAATGGGGGCGCCACACCTGCGCCCCTAGTTGGCCCAGCCACCTCGGGGCGATAGTAGCCACGCCCCAAGAGGCCAAGCGTGATTTTAACAACACTAAAGAGAGCAATTTATATTTTTCTTTATACTTAATCTTGTTCCTTTATTTACTACAGGTGAATGCTCCGGTAGTATCCATAGATGGACACGAAAATGTACCCGTGAACAACGAAGATGCACTATTGAAAGCGGTAGTTAACCAGCCGGTCTCGGTGGCAATTGAAGCCGGAGGCCGTGATTTCCAGTTTTACTCAGAGGTAGTTCCAATCATAATCCACACAACATGGTCAATTTTTTTATAAATTCACTATGATTAGAGCTATCAAATTTGGTATGACCTCATCAACCTGACTAACTTGGTCTCAAGTAATAATTAGGACCAAGTTAGCCGTCTCTAAGAAAATCAATTTGATTTAATCTTCTTACGTTGAGATGGCCTAGTGTCATATTTATTGGTCTTCAAAATTGAAATGACCCGATTGACATCTCTAGTCAGATTTAATGGAATAGTATAATTCCAAACTTAACTAATTTTTTTCATTTTAATGTGGCAGGGTGTATATGCAGGGGAATGTGGCACTGACCTAGACCACGGGGTGGCGCTTGTTGGGTACGGCACGACCCTCGATGGGACAAAATACTGGATCGTGAGGAACTCGTGGGGAGCCGATTGGGGCGAAAAGGGTTACGTTAGAATGCAACGCGGGATTGCTAAAAAACATGGACAGTGTGGCATTGCGATGGAGGCATCTTATCCCATCAAAAAATCATCAAACAATCCCGGTGACGATGAGGATGAATCGACGACGAATAAGGATGAACTGTAGTTTGATTTTGCATTTGCCATCGACGGTTGTTGTATTGTTAGATAAGAAATTATTTGGTGATGCCACACAGATTGATTTCTATGTATTGTTATTGTGTAGTTTAAGTCACTATCTTCTTCTCCACCTCATTCTGCTTTGCTTCTAGTGATTCTTGGGCTAGTTTTGCTTGTTCTTGGTTGTAGTAGTATATACCTGACCTATACTGATACAAGCACGGTGAGTAGCACATCAAGAGAGACGGCTAAAGGGCAGGAGGAAGCGCACCGAGAGTCAGACGAGGGTGAGGAGGATGCAAGCGCTGAGGAGTCAGAGGGGTCAAGCTCAAGGGAATCGTCACCGGAACTTCCGAAGCGGATATCAAGACGTCCGGCGAAGTTGGATGATTACGTTTAACGTTTCCTTATTAATTGTTATTGCTTAAGACTTTCATTAATATTTTTGCAAACTATTAAAATAATTGCCTTTTAGAGTCGAGCGTAATTATAAGCTCCGTTTCGGGTTTTCTTGTTGGTTCTTTCCTGGAATTGATCGAGTCGAACCAAACCTAGGGTCCTTAGATATATATAGGGGTTCTGTACATTGAAATCATTATCAATATATCAGAATTTACTTTTTTTTTATCGTCCCTTTATTTTCTCCGCAAGTTACATAAACTCCAACGCGAAAACCCTAGCGGTCGGCGGCTGCTCGACGGAGGAAGACTCCTCGAACGATCCTCCCCCTCTGGTCTTCTCGTCGCCGGCGCCCAGATACGGAACCTCTCCGTATCATCTGGTGCTTTCTTTGGTTCTCATACTCCCTACATCAATTTCAATGGCTTCACAGAGTTCTGCGTCCGATTGCTTGGAGATGGTTGGGATTTCAACTGCACAGCCGACGCACCGACTGCCAGCCAACCGTCGTTGACGGCGATTATGTTACAACTGGAACATCTCACGGCAGTGGTGAATGAGATGCGATCGCAATTCGATGTGGGAGACCAAGTACTCCCGACGCGGCCACTACCAGCCCCGCCTTTCACGGACCGCCCTCCGCCGCTGAGTACAAGTCCGTTCCCTCTGTTCACTTTCACCCCGACTCCTTCAGTGAGACCTTCCTTTCCCGCTGCGTCGTACCACCCACAGACAGCGCCATTTACCTTCGCAACACACGCCTCATTACCACAAACCCTAGGGCCCTTTACATCTGCTGCAGGCCCATTCTCCCTTCCACTGTCGGGTTTCTCGGACTCTGTGGGGGTATCCACCACAGTTTCTAGGCACCACGCCGACTCAGCCTTTGGCCGTACTCCGGAGCGCACACAGCTGCGACGTCCACCTACGGTGAATCCCTTGTCTTGTTGGGGCCCACCCAATGCACGCCCTCAGTTTGGGCAACCAAATTCGGATTCGCATCCCCACACAAGGGTAAAAATGGATCCCCCTCGATTTGACGGAACAGAGGTGAATAACTGGATCCGTGGGGTTCAATTCTACTTCGATCATATGGGAACCCCAGAGGCGCAACGCCTCCACTACGTTATTATGTTATTTGAGCCCGTGGTGGCAGATTGGATCTGGAATTATTGTGCTAGCAACGAGTATGTCACTTGGTATGAGTTCCTGGATGACGTTCGCCGCCGCTTCGACCCTCAATGCTACACGAGGCATGTGGGACTCCTGAAGAAACTCGTCCAAACGGGTACGGTTTATGATTACCAGCTGGCCTTTGAAAAATTGCAAAATAACGCTGTTGGGGTGCCTGATCATGTTCTTCTGGATTTGTATGTGGCGGGTCTGAAGCAACCCTTGCAAGACGAGGTGTTGTTACACCAGCCAGCCACATTGGCAAGTGCTTTCGCCCTGGCTGCTCAGCTAGCTGCCTGTCGGCCGGACCTCAGCCCCGCACCCCAGGTTGCGCAGCGCCGCCCTTGGCCCCCGCGTGACTCGCACCCAGTTGGTTCAGCGCCACCAGTAGCGACCCCAAGCCAGGCATCGCCGGCTGTTTCGGGACGCCCAGGGCAGCACGTGCCCCGTTCAGAGGGCTCCAAGACGCCTATCATTCGGCTTTCGGCGGCTCAGAAGGCAGAACGCTCTCGTCTGGCCTCTGCTACTATTGTCCGGAAAAGTGGGTGACTGGACACGTATGCAAGCATCGATTCCTCGCCTACATGGGAGTCGAGGATAACGAGGATGACCCGCTTGAAGATAATGCCGAGGGATTTTCTAATGAAGTTATTGCGGCGGATCTGTCACATCTTCACTCGATGGACGGCACGAGGAGATCGAAATCTCTGACCTTGGCGGGCACGATCGGGACGGAGCCGGTGCAGGTGCTAGTCGACACGGGCAGCTCGCATGATTTTCTCCACCCCCGCGTGGCCGAGAAGCTCCACCTTCCGCTCACAGCGGTGAAGCCGTTTCGAGTATATGTTGGGAATGGGGAATCATTGTTGTGTTCCCACATCTCCAGGGCCACCGAGTTGATCATGCAGGGCACGGAGTTTCTTATTGACCTCCACATTTTGCCGATTCATGGCCCAGAGGTGATATTGGGTATGGAATGGCTCGAGTCGTTGGGGCGTGTGACTACTGATTTTGTCAAGAAATCAATGGAATTTACTAGAGGCAATGAGTTGGTGGTTCTCACGAGCGCAAACCCTGGCCCGCGTCAGATCTCTCTCCGGTCCTTGACATCTTTTGTGTCCCGGGTGTCATTGTTCGAAATGTACGAGGTAGTCCAGCTGCCTCCGTCAGCTGACCCTGCCGCGAATGATGCAGTTTTCCCTCCCGATTTACCTCCACAAATCCGCGATGTGCTACAAGAACATGCAACAGTTTTTAGTGTTCCGGTTGGCCTTCCACCGGCCCGCCAGTTTGACCATCGCATCCACCTTCTGCCGAATTCCAAGCCAGTGAAAGTTCGTCCGTACCGCTACCCATATTTTCAGAAGAATGAAATTGAGAGACAGGTCCGGGACATGTTGGAACAGGGGGTGATTCAGCGCAGTCACAGCCCTTTCTCATCACCGGTTCTCTTAGTTCGCAAAAAGGATGGTACCTTCCGCTTCTGCATCGACTACCGTGCCTTGAACAAGGCCACCGTTCCGGATCATTTTCCGATTCCAACTGCGGACGAGTTATTTGATGAGTTGGGTGCAGCCCGGTTTTTCACAAAATTAGATCTCCGTTCGGGCTATCATCAGATCAGGATGCACGAGGCGGACACCTACAAAACCGCTTTTCGCACTCATGACGGTCACTTTGAATTCTTGGTGATGCCGTTCGGACTTACCAACGTGCCATCCACCTTCCAATCGGCGATGAATTGTATTTTCCAACAGTGGCTGCGGAGGTTTGTTATTGTATTTTTCGACGACATCCTCGTCTACAGCCCCACTTTGGAAACCCACGCCTCTCACCTAGCTCAGGTATTGGCGATTCTGGATAAACAGCAATTTTTTGTTAAGATGTCCAAATGCATATTTTGCTGCACTACAGTGGATTATTTAGGACACTTGATTTCGGAGGGAGTTATTAAGGCCGACCCGGCAAAGCTTGATGCCATGGTAGCGTGGCCGGTTCCGACTACAGTCAAACAACTTCGGGGCTTCTTGGGGTTGACGGGATACTATCGCCGCTTCATTGCGCAATACGCCGTCATCGCTGCCCCCCTGACGGATTTACTAAAGAAGGATTCTTTCTGCTGGACCCAGGCCGCTTTGGACAGTTTTGAGGCACTTAAACGTGCTATGACGGCAGCCCCCGTCTTGCGTTTACCGGATTTCTCTAAGACATTTTATTTGGAGACTGACGCGTCGAATTTCGGCATTGGAGCGGTGCTTATGCAAGATGGCCACCCAATCGCTTTTTTCAGTAAGAAATTGGGTCCCAGGAAAAGGAGTGCATCCACATACCATAAGGAGCTTTATGCTATTGTCGAGGCCGTACAAAAGTGGCGCCAGTATTTGTTGGGTCGCGAGTTCGTGATTCGCAGCGACCAAAAGAGCCTTAGGGAGCTTCTGCAGCAGGTAATTCAGACCCCGGAGCAACATTTGTATGTCCGGAAATTAATGGGTTTCAAATTCTCTATTGAATATAAATGTGGAGCATCTAATAAGGTTGCGGATGCGCTTTCGCGCCGCGATGAGGAGGCAATGGCCGACGGGGAGTTGCTGATGAGTGTCGCCCAGCCGGGGCCCGACATTCTGACCTTGCTGCGTAAGGAAACAGCGGCTGCCCCGGACTTACAGGAGCTGCAGCGAGCGATTGTGGCGGGTACGGCGGCACCAAAATTTGCTTTCTCGGACGGGCTGATTTATTGTGGGCGACGGATATTCGTGAGCAAGGATTCACCTCTGCGTGAGGCCCTTTTACATGAGCACCATAGCACTCCGCAAGCAGGTCACCCGGGTTTTGAGAGAACCCTTCGGAGGCTCTCGGCTCATTTCTGCTGGAGTGGCATGCGCCGTGACGTTAAACAATTTGTTGCATCGTGTGTGGAGTGCCAAACGACCAAATATTCTACACAGAAACCCGCCGGGTTGCTACAGCCGTTACCTATTCCCTCCCAGGTTTGGGAAGATGTCTCTATGGATTTTATCGTGGGATTACCGCCCTTGCGGGGCTACACTACTATCATGGTGACGGTGGACCGTCTTTCGAAATATGCTCATTTTGCTCCACTTCCTGCTCGCTTCGATGCTATGCGGGTGGCACGTTTGTTCATTGAGACAGTGGTCAAGCATCATGGTTTTCCGTTGACTTTGGTTTCCGATAGAGACCCTATTTTCCTTAGTGACGCTTGGAAGAACATGCTCGAGCTAAGTGGGACGAAGCTTCACTATTCCACCGCCTACCACCCGCAATCGGATGGTCAGACCGAGGTTCGCAACAGAGGATTGGAGCAATACTTGCGGGTGTTCGCAGGGGACCGACCATCGAAATGGGCGAATTTTTTACCGTGGGCGGAGTTGGCCCTGAATTGCTACCATCACGAGGGTTTGGGAATGTCTCCGTTCAAGGCTCTCTATGGTCGCGAACCACCTCCTTTGGTGGCTGTTCAGCCGACGGCGGGGTGAATCCGGACAGAGCCGGCTGTGGCAGATTTAATACAGCAGCGTGGCGCTCTTCTGGTGGACTTGCGCAAAAATTTAGAGAGGGCGCAGCAGCGGATGCGGGACACCGCGAATCAGCACCGCAGGGATGTTCAGTTTGAGGTGGGAGATAGAGTTCTCCTCAAGTTACAACAGTATCGTCAACACTCGGTAGCTCGCCCTCTGTCGGCTAAGCTAGCCAAGCGTTTCTATGGGCCTTTTGTCATCACCGAAAAAATTGGGTCCGTGGCATATCGTCTTGCATTGCCGCCGGGTGCAAGGATTCATAACGTATTTCATGTGTCTCTACTTCGTCCTTTCGTCGAGGGGGGTTCGGCAGCCTCTGACTCTGTTTTACCGGAGGAATTTCTGGGAGCTCGGCCGGTTGGAAAGCCGATAAGGGTGTTGGATCGTCGAGTCGCTCTCCACGATGGGAAAGCGGTGGAACAGGTATTGGTGGAGTGGTCGGGGGACCCTTCAGTCGCATCTTCTTGGGAGCCATTGGACACTATTCGGTCCCGTTTTGCCTACCTCCTTGAGGACAAGGAGTTTCTTATCCGGGGGGGAGTTGATACAAGCACGGTGAGTAGCACATCAAGAGAGACGGCTAAAGGGCAGGAGGAAGCGCACCGAGAGTCAGACGAGGGTGAGGAGGATGCAAGCGCTGAGGAGTCAGAGGGGTCAAGCTCAAGGGAATCGTCGCCGGAACTTCCGAAGCGGATATCAAGACGTCCGGCGAAGTTGGATGATTACGTTTAACGTTTCCTTATTAATTGTTATTGCTTAAGACTTTCATTAATATTTTTGCTAACTATTAAAATAATTGCCTTTTAGAGTCGAGCGTAATTATAAGCTCCGTTTCGGGTTTTCTTGTTGGTTCTTTCCCGGAATTGATCGAGTCGAACCAAACCTAGGGTCCTTAGATATATATAGGGGTTCTGTACATTGAAATCATTATCAATATATCAGAATTTACCTTTTTTTTATCGTCCCTTTATTTTCTCCGCAAGTTACATAAACTCCAACGCGAAAACCCTAGCGGTCGGCGGCTGCTCGACGGAGGAAGACTCCGCGAACGATCCTCCCCCTCTGGTCTTCTCGTCGCCGGCGCCCAGATACGGAACCTCTCCGTATCATATACTGTGTCCCAACATCATTTCCCTGCAACATTAGATAATATAGTAATTGTGTTAGTTAATGTTGTTGTGAATCATACAACAAAATTGTCCAAACCTTAAAAAGCCACATTTAGTCTATATATGATTGTATACATCAATTTCTTGTAAAATTTCAAATTTCTCGTCCAATCATCCTACCTAGAACTTCATACAAGTATACTTATACATAGTTTTATTCTTAAATTATTAACATTATAAAAACAGCCTATAGTAATTATGTTGTTCACTTAATAGCCTTGAGTCACAATTTTTAGATAATTTTCATAGGTATACCATTGGATTCGATGTATGTTTCTTGAAGACAAATTAACTGGAAATTTTGAGCAATCTAATAAATGAATGGCTATCGGTGGATAAAATCACGAACTAATAAGGTCGAATTCTGATATTTGAAAAGAATGATGAACTTAAAAGGTGATCAAAAAATCTAAACTTTGATTTTAATTTGTTGTCAATTTCCTACGGTTTAGGTTTAGAATTATGGTGAAATTAAAACTAACCTAACAAAATTGAATTCACGTGGCAATTGAATTCACCAAAATGACATAGTTTAGCAACGAATAGCCTCTGTAGTTTTGAATACTTAAATTCATTGAAAATAATCTGTTATAGTTTGTGATTTTAGCAATGATTAACCCAACAAAGGAATGATATGTATAGATATGAAGCTAAAGTTGAGGATATAATTAAGTATTTATAATTTTACATAGCTATACCAAAACAAATCAATTAAACAAACATAAAACGAAATTCAACCTAAAAACAGATAACAAAAAATATATACTACTGCTATTGGCTATTAGATACAAATAGAAATAATAAAATAATAGGTGACTATTGAGAGAAGTCGGATCATGTTCCCCCCAGAATACACGTAACATTCGGGTCGAAATGGATCCGAACCACTTCAGCGTGGTTGGTGGATCCGGTGCAAACCAGCGGGTCGTGGACGTGGCTCTGCGAGTAGCCCACTTCCAACGCCCTCCAGACCCGGATCCGCTTCAAGCGGCGCCGGGTTGGTCGAGGCCATTGCTGATTGAATGAGTGAGACTTTTTTAATTTTAATTGATTTAAAGTCACCAAATCTTATCATTTAATTCTACTTATTTTCGAAGTGGGAGAATTATGAATCTGGTCCCGTTTTACTGTCACGTGCATGGGCGGTCAAATATCTTAAATTCCTTGGAGTATTTTGCAAAATTTTTGTAATTACTTTTGCCCCTTTCATTTATTATGCTAATGAATATATTTATATTCTGATTTTATATATGGAATTAAAATCATGACTTCGAATACAGAGATTTTATTATTGATCTATATTTCAATGTTCCATGGTTATCAATTTTCGACGAATAAATCACGTAGACATTTCAAGTATGCACTATAGGAGACAATTCATAGTGGTTAAAATAATAAGAATACTTGAAAGGTCATGTATTTAAATATATACTTAGTTTTTAAATCATAGTATTCTTATATAAAATCAAAGTTTGGTAAAAACTTATAATACAAAAATTATAAGCATATGGAAATGTGGCCCATATGCGGAAAAGATTCAATTTTTATTTTTATATTTGTTTTTTACACAACGTAATAAAAAACTACAAGGCCGAAATATTTTTATTTTTTATTTTTATTTTTATGGAAATGTGGCTCATATGGCAATAAAAGGTTAGTTTAATGTATTGTGTGCATTGAGAAAAGAAAGTCATCACAACAGCTATCAAATTCTGTTAAAGTAATGGAGTAGAACAAATATTCATATTTTCAGTAGCCATCAATTTTCTTTTCTTTTTCTTTTTTTAGTAGAACAGTAACCATACCTTTTATTGACCACTTTTCCAACATCCTACTATCTCTGATCATTCAGCCATTAGCTTAGCTTCACCTTAATCTATCAACACGCAGTGTGTGAGTAGTCCAAGGAAAAGAAACAGCAGTGACAACGAGAGCTTGATAGCACGTGGTGTATGGGTGGTTCAAGACGAAGAAACAGCAGCATCAGACAACGAGAGTTAACAGGGCTAAGCCTCCATCTCATCTTGCAATAGAATCTCGTATATATCAGTCCTCAGATTGAGTTCCTTTTCTCGCATGACTTCTTGGAGGTCCGACAGCTCTTTCACAGACAATACTGAGTTCAGTTTGAGAAAACCATCAAGCCACAGCTTTTTCGACCTGGAAGTTGGAAGAAAGGTCACGCGTCAAAATAGTGGGAAACTCTTGAATAGCAAATACACAGCCTTTGCAAAGGATCAAGCAATTTCAGGTAGTCGCAAACAACATTCAAAAACCGACAACAGTAATTTCATTATATCCCAAAGTTGTAAGATCTTGCCTGATATTTTCTTCAGTAACTACAATTATAAATACCATGTATATATCTGGTGCAAGTCTTGGTCAAAATTCTATTACTCCTAATTTCCTGATCCTCAATAATTCCAGCTAATTTGAAAGGTATATTCTCCTTGATAGTCGATACACAAAGTATTTTTACTATTGTCAGAGAAGTCATACCAGGGGCATGCATGTATTGCACGAAAGAACACTCTTTTAGCTCCCGGAGTATTGCATGCTACACTCCTCTCGTATTCGATGAAACAACGCCAGAGAATCACTGAACTGTGCAATTTGTCATCCTCCAATGCCCTTTCAAAAAGTCCGCGTATTCTATGCTGGGAGCCTCCGGTACTCAGCTCAAAGGCCAATGCGTAGAGCCATGTGATGGTAGATGGGGTTCTGATTTTTGATCAATTCAGTAATTAGATCCTTCTCAAGAAACAACGAACTAGAGAATAAGAATACTTAGCAAATGATGAAAAGTGAGTTATACTTTCGGCAATGATCGTCAAAAGTCCACCGCAATTTATTGGGTGATGTGTAGAGATGGCTGATTTCAACTAAAGCATAGTGAAGTTGCGGGCTAAAAGGATATAACTGCAATCCTTTCACAATAGATTCCCATATTCCTGAAAGCTTAAGTTCCATGTGATTTCTGTCAAGCATCCTCACATAATAGGTAAACAAGAATTCAAGTTGCCTGCTGTTTCTCCTCCTCTCTGCAGTAAGAAAATGATTGCAATTATAATACAAACTCCGAGGGATTCTCTTTAAAACAATGCATATGGAAAAAAGAAGCCAATTGTTGAGGTTTGTTACCCCCATAAAATACATACAGAAGAAGCATATTCACCTGGAAGCACCATTGTAAAAGAGTTTTCCAGGATTTCCAACGCACATGCCCATCCAGATGTCAACTCTTCAAATAAAGCTGCTGAACAGATAAGAGCAGCAGAATGATCATCTGTGACACCATGTGCCCATGTTGAACTCAACACTCTTATACGATCTTTGAACCCCTGGCGGGCTCTAAGTTGTTGGACACTTGACAGTTGTCCTTTAAATGGAGTATATTTTGCTCCATTGCCTAAGCAAGATAAGATATGTATTGCACGGGACGAGGAGTCAGAACTTTCGGAAGAATTGTTCGCAAGCTCAACTTCTGCATACCAGAAGTACAACAGAGATGCATTTGACCGAAGTTCCTGTTTGGTTAAGCACAAACACATTAGGTTTCAGCTTTACATGGATCCAAAATGGGTAGGATTACAGCATACATGGAGTGACCATGGAAAATAAAAATAATAATAACATCGTCCTTCTGAACATCTTGAAACAGTTTTGTTGATTCTGGTGGAATTCGTAATATTTTCGAGAACTTTACTGTCTTACTATCCCAAGTTTTTTAAAATCCACAATAGCAACAAACCCGAACATAAAATAAGAGAATATTTTAGCTTTAGCCATGGAAAAGAGATGCAGGCATTAGAAAATAATTGCAGGATAACTGAAAAGGTTGGTAAATCATGGTAAGAGAAAAGAGGACAAAAATCCACAGCCTGTTCAGTTACTGCCTCAAACTCAATATAATAGCAAAATATATTTGTTAGAAGAAATGTAAACTTTTCAGAGCATACAGCCTACAACATGACAACTCTAGTCCAAACTGTAACAACATAACCGAACTGTGGATTAATACATACCGGTGGAAGCCCCTCAACCGATGATAAGGCCATGTCAAAAATCTTCCTGGAATGCTCAATATTCCCATAGAAAGCTTCTCTTTTAGCATAAACTCCACATAGCAATACATCCTATAATAAAGAAGCGCATAAAAAGTTAGTATATAACATCAATTCCACTTCCAGGCCAATTTTGGTTGAGTTTGACAACAGATTAAATAGGCGATGGTTATCTAATCAAGTGTAAATCTTGATAGAATCTTTAGAGTTTAGATCCACTTGAGAAGGTGAGAGTGCATAGTAGATCCTTTTTAAACACATGTAAAATCATATGCTTTTAACCTGCAGTGGATCTCTAAAGTAAACGACATTCTCTCCAATAAGTATCTAAAAAGACTAAGCAGCATGTCTACGTGAGATTAACATTGACTGGGGATGGTCGTAAGGAAAAAGGATTTCCGGTTCTCATGAACTCGAGGTCAAATTACACATGTATAACACATACCTGCCTATTATTTTTCAGTAAAGTCTTTGCCAGAGCTCGACATGGTGTCACAGAATAACTAGTTGAATTCATCCTTGTGTTTGATAACTCCTCAGCAACAAGAGCAGCTTCCTCCAAGATGTAGTTTTGTGGGAACACTTTCAAACAAAGTAAGATAGCATTTCGGAGAAATTTCATCATATTAGTCCTCATATTTGAGTCATCTGAACTTTCTAAAAGTAGCTCCAAGCTACAACTTCTTAGGTTGGTCGACTTCCTCACCAGAACATCATGCACTTTTCCTAGATCCTCTAGAAGAGAATATGGGGGACTTTCCAAACTAAGTGTCCTTGCAACCCAACTTGAACTGTTTGTGCAAGTCCTGTGAACATGAGTGGTGTGGTCAGGGAACAAAAGAAAACAGCAGTTGATATTGTATCGTATAGGTATCATAATTGCCATAATACCTACCACTGAGCTATCCTCCCCTCAAAGAAATCTATAAACTGGGACACAAGAGAAAATCGAGCTTCCTCGGACTTGAGTGAGAACAGGTAATCACTCACATCTTCATACATTATTATGCTCAAAATTTGTTCATCTTCGGCTTCAGCAGTGACAACATCATGAGAAACCTGATCTGTTTGGCCAATTTAGCCAAGTCATTTTCACCACAAAATTGTAGATAAACTCAAAATATATGACATTAAAACTACAGGGAGAAATGCTGCAGTAAGCGTAAAAAAGAAAAGACCTCAGGATCATTTGTAATGGATTGAGAAGGCAAGGACATGGTCATTAATATAAATTGCAGGTTAACTTAACTAATCATACAACTCGACCATCTCATTTGGGTCCAATCAATAACTTAAGTTTTCAGTTTACGTAACCAATAACCATAAGTATGATTGATGGAGAAACAGCACATGAATGGAGACAAACCTGAATTTGCACGAAGAGGCATCCAATGATCAAAATCTCTTGTCATTTCTGCCTTTGACCATTTAGTCCATGTTTCTGTATCTTTAATCGTTATATCAGCTTCAGCAGCGGCATCAATGCCAAGTGCCTTAAGCAGAGATTCAACATCATCCTTCTGATCAACATCATTTGTGTCAGATTCATCATTCAATTCCTCACCAACCTTCTGCTCCTCAGTAGTAGTTCCTGGCAATTCAATTTCTGTAGTCTCAGATGATGGGTCAAACCAACCTGTCCAACCACCTTCCTCAACTGCATCTGAGGCCTCCTCCTCACGAATAAGCATTTGCCTCTGTTCTTCCTCCTTCTCTATCCATGTTAACCATCCAAGGGCTCCATCTTCCCCGATTCTGGCACCATTACTACTCCAAAAGTGCTGAAACAGTCTTTGCTTACTTTGTTCCGAGAGAACAAATGGAGAAAACAAACTATACTCAAGCTCCGCCTGAAATAAAGCAGTTGCCAGTTCTTGGTAACCTGCCTGCCATTCGAGGCGACAAAGACCAATGAAAACATCAACCAAACTGAGCTCCAGTTGAATAATAGCCGGATCAATTGATGTTGCACTGTCAGATGGATGAGCCTGCATCCAGCACAAGGAGGAGGCTGGATCAATATTTCAGAAATCATAACTAAATAAGGAAAATAAGCTACTCAATCCAATGCATTATGACTAGCAAGAGAAAGAAACATGAGCTTTGGAACTAGTTCATGCTAAAATTAATGGCCGTCTACGCCAAATAAATCTAAACTTTCACTACTAGTGTTAAATATGTGAGTCTGTGACGTGCTTTTTTCCTCTACTTATGTATTCTGCTAGTAATTCTGTTTTAACTCTATTAATACAAGCAAAGGAAAAAAGTATGGATCTTTAAAGTGAGAACCTGCCTCTGCTGCTTTATGCAAGCACCAGCCAAGGCTTGGATAGCATTCGCATACATTTTCCTTAGCTCGGAAACCTTGAATCTGGAAAATTCACCCCCGAGAACCCGTAAAAATTCTTTCCACAGCTTGCAACTTCCAGAATTAGATGTAAGTATCTTCTCCCATCTCCTAATCAACACATCAGTGCTATCTCTGCTCTGATAAGCTTTCATAAGAGAAATAAGTAAATCTTCACTTTCTGGATTAATCTCAGTTGCTTTCTCCAGAATACTGATTTTCTTCTCGAGGATCTGAAGACGAGCACCTTTGTGAGACTGCTTACTTGCCACCTTGTCTTGAAACTTCGCAAATGCCAACCATAGGCTCTCATCCTGTGGATGTTCCCTCGTCATCTTACTGAACTCCTTTGTTCTCCGCAAGACCTCATCTTCCCAGGACTCTTGAACAACTTCGGCACTCGATGCCAGTCCACTGTCTGAACCTTCATCAACTAAAGGGATATAATCAGCAACCGAGCTCTTCATGTTGCTTCTAGGAGCAAGAACCCGCATCCGTTTCAAGTCCTTATGACGCTCAATAGCAGCATATTTCGCCGACCAATAGCGCCCCCCAGACCTAAGTCTATTATCCAACGCATCAACGTCATTATCCCCCTCCAGCCGACGAGTTCTTTTATTCCACTGGATAAAGTTCTGTTCACAGAGTTTCTTAGAATTGCAAAGCTTGTAACGAGCAACATCCATTCTGCATTTCATCATCGCACACTTATAATTAGTCCGGAAATGTAAACAGTATCATTTTCCAAAATAAAGACCTTAATCCGCATAGAAACTCAAAGAAAGAACATGAACTCTAATAAACCTATCTTCAATAACTCTGTGAGTGATAAAACTGTACTAATTCAAAGCTCTAAAACATGATCATACACTTATACAATCAAAACACTCTCTTTTATAGACATGCAAATACAGAGATATAGGGTACAAGCAGCAGCCAATAATGAAAAATCCCCCAAAATAATGCATCAAACACTAGAAATGCACAAAATCAAGCGAAGGGTAGCTCAATTAACCTGTAGATGCTACCAAAGGCTAAATTGTCGCGGTCTCCCCGGGAATCAAAGTAGTACTCTTTCTCATTAGCAGTAGAAGAAGAAGACGCCGCCCATTTCTCAACACCCGGTTTCCTCGAATTAGAGGATAGTTTTGCCGCATAGCTAAACGACGCACGCGATCCGCTCGATTCCCCCTTTCTCCTTTTCTTCTTCTTTTTACTCTTCCTCCCGCGCTCTTCGTCGGAAGAAGCGCTGGCCTCCGAAGGCACCATATCGTACTGCAGTGGCCGTTTCCTGGCATCAATTCCTTCCGCGTTGTCGTCTTCTTCTTCTTCCTCCGATTCCTCGTCGTAGGTGAGTTTGTATTTGCTAACGGCGTCATTTATGACGGAGAGGTCGGTGTTGAAGCTGGAGTTCTGCAGCCATTGCGCTGTGGCTTTGTCGCTACTACTATCAGCGGCGGAGGGGAGCGATTCGCCGCCGAAAGCAGCGAAGAGCGGCGTCGTTTTGGTAGTTTGCTCCTCTTCCGCCATATCCAAATTCAATAAAGCTTCTGAAATAATTTTAGGTACTACTCCCTCCGTCCCTGAAAATTTGTCCCAACTTTCCTTTTTCGTCCGTCCCCCAAAATTTGTCCCATTTCACTTTTACCATTTTTGGTAGTGGACCCCACATTCCACTAACTCATTCCTACTCACATTTTATTATAAAACTAATATATAAAAGTCAAGCCCACATTCCACTAACTTTTTCAATCCACTTTCCATTACATTCCTTAAAACCCGTGCCCGATCAAACCGGGACGAATTTTGGGGGACGGAGGTAGTACTTTTTAATTTGGGGCACATATATATTGGTGTTACTACTTTATTTTCTGTAATTACAAATTCACCCCTTGTTTGGATTTTTAAATTTTTCAGATTTTTAGTGTTTAGTTTTTGGATTTTGATATGCAATTTTGGAATTTCGAAGAGGATCGAAGCAGATTTTGGATGTTTGGACAATTCTAATCAGATCGGATTCATTTTTCATAACATTTGGAATTTTTAGATTGGATCAGATTGACCAAAAATTTGATATGAAATCTGAATGCTCACCCATACTTGTCATAACATAAAATTAAATTAGACCAGTTAATAGTTGATAAAATATAAGATTAAATATACTTTAACTGATAAGATTATTAAACAAATAGATAATTATCATTTAAATTATAATTTTAGTTTGATTTTTGTCAGTCCCATAATTTTTTATATTAAAGTATAAAATTACCGTCTTTCAATCTTTCGCAATTATTATCCCATAAAAGCAAAAATCAAATATAATATAACAACAAAACTACGTCTTTTTGGATACATAGGCATATTTCAATTAACACTCGCAATATAGTGATATCGTTTTATCAAAAATAATGTCGCTTTGTTATCGTATTATATTGATTCGGTCATATTATTCCGAATTTAACCATTATGGGACAATTGAAAAAATTATAAAATTGACCAAAAATAAACGAAAATATATGTTTAAATGACAATTCACTTAAATAAACTCAAACTTCACCATTGTATCCTACTACTATTAAGTTTTGATATACCCAAACAAAAACAATAAAACAAATCAGTAAGGATTGAGAAAAGGGACTGAAAAATCAAATTTATGCACCACTACAATGATTAAGAATCACAAAAAAAATTAATATGAGAAGATTGGGCTAATATCGATGATTAATCAAAGTGGTACAACAATCAAAATTGGATAAGATACTATTTCTCACAAGCTATTATAACTAAATTACCTAAAAGAATAATCACACACCATTTACAAGAGTGGTCACTTCCTTTTCCTGCCCACAAACACAAAATGCAAAGGCCAAAAAAAAGAAAAGAAGAGAACAACAGAGGATCGATCCTATCAATACACTTCGTGTGCAAGACAACATTCTGTTTTTGTAATAATCAGATACATTTTTTGGCAAAGGGTAGGGGAAGATTCGATCATCGGTTAAAACCGATCACACCTTCTAATATTGAGCAGGTGCTCCGACGTTGCAGCCACATTGAAGAATGATTTGTATCAACGGGGGCAGAGGGCCAGCATTTGTGGGAATAATTTGGAGACGCGACTGATCAAAGACTAACCTCCGTTCTCATGAAGAGATGGGTTCGTAAGGGTACTGTAACCAAGGGTGTTTCAGAGCCTCGGATGCAGAAGGTCTCTTGTCTGGGTTCACTTCGAGCAGGTGAGCAACGAAGTCGATGAAGCCTTGGTCGCCCATTGGCAGTCTATGCCGCAAGGATGACTTTTTGGGTATCAAGTATTCTAGTCTGTTACTATCCTGCAGGAAAAAAGAGGAGCTAATGCATCATTTTCTGTAGATGGATCGCGCAAACGTAGTAATGCACGCATACAGTTTATACGTCGAGTAGCAAGATAAGTCCACTGTACCACACGTACAAAATAACCGAATTTGCTGTGAAGTTTACTGCACTAAGAAAATGAAATTTTTACTTCGTCCATGATTCAAACCCAGGTTAGGTTTCACAGTGAATTCAGTAATTTGATAAGTTCAGTGCAGTGAAATAACGTGCTAAAAATAAGAAGAGGGCTAATTTGATCTCTCTCGTGGCAAGATATGATATTAGCTGTGAATGCATCTAAGTAGAGAAAGATGTAATTTTGCATTTAGTGGTAATGCCATCACGTTGTTATTTGATTCGACCACAGTTTTAGAGTGAGATCTGGAGTTGAGTAACTGATAGGTCAGGGAAGAAACCATTTTATTTCGTTATGCATCACTACAACGTGAAATGCACATAAAATGGGGTGGAGAGTAACATGAGGTACCTGGTTCCTTTCATAAAGCATGTGATTTTTGGTGAAATATTTGTATGTGTCGCGTCCTTTGGCAAGTATCCCTTGCTCAATAGAGCCTATGATCCCGATAACTCGAGCAAGTAAGGTGGCAGGAGAGTCATTTTGAAAGAGTACCTATAGAGGAAAAAACATTGCGTTGAATATACAGAGTTCATGAGTAATAACATCGAAAACAGAGGAAGAAGAAACTATTTATATATAGAAGCCTATGTTGAATGGTTATTCAAAGAGTAATTCAACTACATAATAAAATACTCAACAAGTAGTTAACAGCAAAACTTACATTGCCTGTGCAAAGTTCTGCCAAGATGCAACCGAGGGACCAAACATCAATCTTTTTTCCATATGGGAGTCCCAAAATGACCTCTGGAGCTCGGTATGACCTAGACTGAACGTAAGAACAAAGATGGTCGGTCTCAAAGCAGCTACTTCCTAGATCGATAACCTTAATCTCACATCTACTGTAACTTTTGACCAATATATTCTCAGGTTTCAGGTCACAATGTATGAGGCCAAGACTGTGTAAGAATTGAAGAGCTTCCAAACACTGAATCGTGATTGACTGCAGCAATCGAAATTCTAGTCAGCAACAAATATTATAATAAGCAAGCAATAACATAACGAATTTAGGACATATAACCTGTAGTCTTGGCATTGTAAAGTATACTTCTCCCCCCGATTCCCGGTTAAATTTATGGAACTCATACAGGTTTGCTTTGAGCAATTCACAAACAATCAATAGATGCTCCTGCATATATGAATAATTGTCAGTAGTGTCCCTTTTCACTCACAGACCAAACTATGATTGATGATCACAACTCACAAGCTCGTATTACTTATATCCGAAGCTAACATCTAATTATGCCACTACTCATTAATTAACTCTGAGCTGAAATTGAAAATTGCATTTGATTCAATCAAGTTGTGCATAGTGTTGATATAGCCTCTATAAGATAATAAGATTAATACAATGTTGTCTAAAGCAATGCATACTAAATGAGAAGCAAGCCAGGAGGAATGAAGCTAAGTGCTAACAGCATTTAATGCTGAACAATCTGTGCCAATCAAATCGATGGACGAATTGCTCACTTACTCTATAGTAGAAGTAATCATACAACCGAAGAAGATGATACTTGTCACCGGGATCGTGTTTATTTACATACTTGAGCAGCTTTATTTCATCAAGGCTCTGATCAAAGAAATCTTTGTTGTTCTTTATAATTTTCACACACACATCCATGCCAGTGTGCAGGTCATGTGCCTGAATAGCTTTGCTGAATGCAGCTGATCCAAGATACTCAGTGACATGATAACGACCAGCAATGACTGAGTTCAAAACAACATGAAAATTCTTGTCCTCCTCAAAGCCAGTCCTAAACAAACAAAAACAGAAGCAAAATTGAGGAAGCCATTTCTAATACCACAGCTAGGAGTAGTAAAGCAATAAAAGTGGGGGTGATGTGAAATCTACACAGCCGTTACAGCCCCAGTCCCATAGAAGTATCACAAAATCTAAAAACTGTTGAACCAAACTATTCACAGGATGATGTGAAAAAAATATGGACAATATACATGCCTGTTTTTCCTGTGGACAATTTTCAACTCGAAGGTCTCAAATTCCTCCTCTTGTGCTTTAATTTGCTTTACTTGCTCTTCAACAGCAGCAGCTTCTTCATCCTCAAGGGAAGCCACTGGATCCTCTTCTGTTACACCTGTTGTTTTTGCATCGGCTTCTTTCTTTACAAGTTCCCTATCACTGTAACCATAATTTGAAAGAGATGATGGGCTTGAATTTGCTGATTCCCCAGCATTAGCATGCTCATCCCTTGAACTCTTAGTTGGCGACGAGTCATTACTTTTCGGCCTCCATGATGCAAGCATGTCATCATTCACCATGCCATGGCCATAAGCTTCATCCCCCAAAATGGTCTTACTATGATTTGACCACAAAGCTTTGCCTGAGCATTTCTGCACAAACTGTCCATCTCTAGGAGGAGGAAATGAGAAAGGTCCATCTCTTTGATTCTTTGCTATATCATTACTCATCATATGTTTCTCAGTATTATGAGTCTTTGATCTGTTATTGTCTTTCCTAGATCTTTCCCCAGTATTCTCATCCGAGTCATGTTGTGAGTGTCTAGACCCTTGAACACCAACATCATGATTCTGAAAGTATTCTACATCACCTTCACTGCTGCCTCCAACCAAAGTTTCTTGCACTTCGCTGCCTATATCAGCAGCATCACTGTTGATTCCTACACCAATAGATCTAACCGAACCATGTTGATTATCATCCATGCAGATATCTTCGTGAAGCCTTCCCAGTTCATCCATAACCTTTCCATCCCCTAACATAATCAGTTCATTTGTCTGACTAACAAAACCCTGCCAAACAGGTTCCGATCGCATCAGCTTGAGCTCCTCCTCATCCATCAACTGTCCATCATATTGCCTAATCAAATCATGATCTGTGTCTCTCCTGTACAGCTCAGTGGCGGACAGCCCAATAGGGTCCTCTGCAGGTACAATAGCATTAACAGTTTTCGACTGGATATACCTTTCCCCAGAGAAGTAAGAATCCTCCTCAGCAAATGACTGATCGTCTTCATCATTTTTGTTCTGACTCCTTTCTTGAGGGTCTGGAACACTCCCATGCCCTGTCCCCTTCTCATTGTCACTTGGGTAGTCGATTTCATGAGCCAGAAACCAGGTCTCATCTTCAATAGGTTGTCTCATATAGCCAACATCATCATCATCTTCATATTCATCGGAGTCCCAATATTCATTAGGGTGGTCTAAGGATTCACTCATTCCATCACCGATAGTTGCAAGACCAGAAACCAGGTCAGAAGTATCCTCGGTGATACCCTGACTCACAGACAACCAACTGCCTCCTCCTAGCCTCTTTCCTGTGAATCATCATTATGCAAATAGAAATGCAATAAATAACTAGAGCAGTCATAAAGGATAAATAGCTAAATGGAAGGATTAGAAGAAAAATCATTATAAGCAAATTGAAAAAAGAAACAAACTGGAAAGTGAAGGAGATTAAATAAAATTCATCATTATTCCATATAATCCATGTTCCTCTCTGCCAATGTACTTAAGCATGAGGTTAAGCAAACCAAACTGTTCTCTCGAGTGGGTCTGTGCACAAGTTCCACAAAAGCAATCTAGCAAGTAATAGTGAGTGGCTCTATATCACACATTCAGTATATTCACAAGGTTGAACAATTCACAATTCAAAAATATCAGTATGTGTAACCAATTTGAGTGATTCCATGATGTTCTTGTTTATATCTATATTCTATATTAGCAGGTCTGCGAGAGTTGCGCATTTTGTGGAAAGAAAACATTCTAAAGTATTCATACAAACCTATAGTATTAATTTCTTGGCCAATAGGTACATCCAGAAATGAGCCAATAAGAAAGGCATTGTCAGTTTCCAAGATCTTTGGTGCATCACGTTCATATTTCTCCTCCCAGTGAATATTGAAAGGCTTATCTTCTGACTTGAGTCTCACAGGTGGTAGCCTTGGTAACTCTTCCCTTTGGTTCTCGGGTACAATATGAAATTCTAATGGACCAAATTCTTTGGGCTCGGCTCCCTGATTCTTCCCAAAGAAAGGAGCTCTACCCACCTCATCTACTTGTTCCTTTACTGCTCTAACGTTATTGACCTCTGCTTTCCTTTTACCCTCCTGTTTATCAATAACAGCAATAGCACTATCATAACTGGTAGATGTATCTCCTCCGGAAGATGGGAAAACAGTTTTCTCAGGACACTGTTTTCGGAGCTCAGCCGTAGGATGATCAGATGCATCGCTTCTGGACCAGTGATTATCAACAAGATCATCCTTCGAGCATTTGATACTTGACACTCTTTGTTGATCAAATTCCTTATGATCATTATTCTTCTCATACGTCAAATCTGTACTGACACTACTAACACTACCAGGCCAAGTGATTCTCTTTTCACCAGAAACACTGGCATTATCCCCAGATTTGCGGTGAACTTGACCACTATTGAGATTCTCAGCTGAATTTATCTTAGCATTTCCAGGAACCTGGAAACCCAAAAAATTGCTTTCATCAGCGCTGCCAACTGGACCATTGCCTGTACCATATTTCCACGAATACAAATCAAGCACGGTATCATCCAAACCATTAGAGAAGACGAAGTTCTTCTCGCTTCCTGCAATATTCTCACCAAACTTGCCCTGCTTGACGATAGTGCCAGCATTTTTCCACTTGTTATCTGACCCATTTCTTCCAGTTCCACTATCTACCTCTTTCACAATTAGCTCCTTAGATGCCTCAACAATAGTCGGGGTAAATGAAACCTTAAGACTTTCCCCACCATGTCTACTACTACTTTTTGTGCTTTTATCTTCTTCTCCAGAAACACCCCCGTTCACTTCTTTTCCCAATGTACCTGACTCCTTATCATCAAGCATAAGCTTCTGAAGAAGCCCAACCAAGTCAGGTCTGTTACCCAATTCGCTTCGCAATGCAGCCTCTGCCTTAGTAAATTTGTTCCTTTTCAGAAACTCCAGTATAACATCTACAGAACCTGAATCAGCCATCCGAAAATACACACTCCGAGCAATCCAGACCAAGTACTCAAAACTCTACGAGCCTAAACCTGAAAAATGAGATAAACGAATAAAGCAGAAACCCGTTATTCAAACTGAACCTTCAGCTCCCTACTCTATCAAAAAGACATAAACAACAAACCAGATACAGAAGTTTCATATTTTCACCATAGCTTACAACCAGAACCTTACAAAAGCAAAACCCAAAAAGGGAAAATTCAAACTAAAACCACACTCCTAAAGCAGAGCTAAGAATAGATTCATAAAAAACATGACATTTCTCACCATATCTTTACAACCAAAAACTTACAAAATCAAAACCAAAAAGGGGAAATTCAAACTAAAACCACAATAACCGAGCTAAGAATAGATTCATAAAAAATACTACTATCAAAAGTATGACATTTTTAATGGATCCCAACACGCAAACTCTATCAACATTCACAATACCCGAGCTACAAGTAGTGAATTTCCTTGGGATTGAACACCAAAACCTAAGCGATATTTCATAAAGATCTGCGCTTTAACGAAACCCTAGAAAGGACGAACACTCCCCTTGGACGGGAATGTTGTCCCAACGAATCAAGAGCAAAATGGGGGAGAATTCGAATTCGAATTAAAATGAGTGGCGAAATAAGCTTACAGATCGACGAGATGCTATTCGAGAAGCCAAAAATGGTGGTATTGAATCCATCGCTCAAAACTTATTTAGAAATCTGAGTAAACAAATTTTCAAACACTTCTTCACTTTTCTGAGTAAGCAATACTTACATTATCATGAATATGTTAATTCGAATATAAAATTCATAATTTGAGTTTAAACTTCTGAGGAGAAAATAAATCATGTAGATATTTATTTTCTTTTCTTTTTTTTCATTATTTTAGACGTTACAGGGTTGGGTTTGTGGGGCATGGTGTGGTTAGATCGGAAATTAAATATTTTTTAATATTATAAAAATACTAACATTACAAAGGCCTGCAAATTTTCCTGCCTTGGGATGTGATTGGATAATAAAAATACTTTATTTAAAGTTTTTGTACCGTTTAGTTTTTTAGAATGTGAGTAAAAGAAATTGAACAATGTCAGGTTTAATGGGTATGTAGCATTATAAATTCATCATATAAATGACATTTACCTAATTTATAAAATCAATATGGGCAACATAAATAATATACTAGTATTTTGTAATAAGTGACTGACTCATACATAAATACACTTGCACATGATGTAAAATTGGGTGTGACAGATTAATGAATAGCATATAAAAGAAAACCCATATGATGGATAGGTTACTTATACTAGTATCTTATATGGCATGTCACATTAAATTTATGTGGAAACATACATTCGATTTTTGACTCAGCTAAAAAAGGTAGGGCCTGTGTGAATAATATTTTTTTTTTACTTTTTACTCTTATTTTATCTTGAATATAATTGGTTGAGGATTGGGCTCAAGTGGGTACTAGAATATAATATTCCAATAATATTATGTTCTTGATAATGATAGGTATGACTTACAAAGGTAATCAAATGGGCAAGCTATATTATTTATAGATGTACTCGTATGTTTTATTAGCTAGACCTTTTGGGTGGAAAATGTGGTTTGGCAATTGGCATCATAATTAGCCCATCTTGAGGAGGAAATGACTTAATCATAATTTGGCCTTTTTCCATAAGAATCTATTTGATTTTGTTCTCTCTAAAGATATGTTGTTAAAGGATAATGTATATATGTATAAATATATATGGGTTGTTAAACTAGGTTTTGTTTGGCTGCTGTCAAGTTATCGAGTTCGTGTTACCAATTTTTTCGTTCAAAATCTCCGCCAGTTGACGTATAGAAGCTATTATGTAATTTTGATTGTCAAGTTGTTGAAATTTTTACCGAATAATTTTAATCTGAAAATGATATGTTGAGTGGCTTTTTGGGATCACCTAAAGATTATGATGTTTTCGAATAATCGTCAAAAACTATGGAACATAGTTGAACTCTTTACTAATAATCAGCATGTAATCACAAATATCTTTTTATTTTAATTTAGTAATATTAGTATAGAATGTGTTTTTAGTTTTTATAAGAACAATAGATCATGTTTCATATCACAAATTTACAATTTCTCCAATAGACATATATACATACATGAAAAAAATTGGATATTACATGAAATCGATTTACCATGAATATCGAATGTAAGAGTTTGGATTCGAATCTTGGCTCGTCGTAAGTAAGCAAACTCATTCAAATTTATTTAATAGCTTATCATATTATAGTACTAAAATAACTTCCAACTTCTTATTCAACTCGACTCGACTCGACTCGACTCATTCATCATCACTCTACTCATTTAAAAACCTCATCAACGAAACAAGCTGCCGATCGCCTTCCGCTATCGCAACCCTTTGTTTCAAGCGCCGGTTCTCCTCTTCCATCTCAGCTTCTCTAATACGGCTCTCTTGAATTTCCCTTTGCAGCTCGGCTTCATTCACTCGGCCCAGCTCCAGCTCCTGTTGGAGCCGAACATGAGCCGCCTCGAGCTTGGCCAGGGCGTCTCTAGCCCTAGTCCAAGCTCGTTTCCGGTTAAACCAGCTAGCTATTTGCTCCACGTCCAGTCCTGTAGCTGTGGCTAATTCCATCTTCGTCTTTCTAGTTAGGTGGCTGGATGCTTCGAAAGCCGCCTTCAGTGGCTCGATTTGGTGCTTGGCGAAGCGCTTAACCATCGCGCCGAGGCGCTTGTTTTTCATGGTTAGGGTTATTTGGTTCGGTTCTTCTTTTATAGAGAGACATTTCAAGATTTGTGTTTCGTCTTCTTATTTAAGTGACAATTACAAAAGTCAAAATGGAGACGTTGTTAACAAAGGTTATATGGATCTATATGTTTATGTAGGTATTTATGTTGTTAAATTTGGAGAATGCAAGGTCTTTCTTGTAGGTTTTAGATTTTCCTAAGGTTGTGGCTTTGTCGTTCGATAATGGCAAATCCAAGTAAACTTGTGGGTCGGAAAATTTCGTTAAACTCAGTATTTGGAGGTGCCGTCGAATCCATGGTTCGGTTCAAACCTTCAGGATTAGGTTTCACTTTCGTTTTTCGTCCTACTGCACTTCTTCTGCTTGTGCCTATTTGATGCATATAACGATCTTCTTCAGTGTATTTGACCCCGCGAGTTATGTTTCTTGAATCTGTTTTTAGTCTTTAATTTATGTCTTCGACCTAACCAAAACTTTATAAATATTACTTAATAATTTAATTTGTACAAATAGTCAAATACACACTTCTTTAGTTCTAATTTTGTTCGAATATAAGTGGCTCGATTGAAAATGAAGCCTTTAACACAGAAATAATACTTAACTTTCTTAATTTACGTGACAAAGGAAGTATTTACATGCATCATACGTAAAAAGTTACAATTAGAGTTTTGTGCAAGAAAAATAATTACTACTAATACTTATGTCGCTCATAAAATTAGTCATATTTGTCGATGATACATGTTTAATGCACAATTAGTATAGTAAGGAAGAGAAAAGAGAATATTTGGTGAAAATATTTCTTTCAATATAAATGAGAATAATTTTGATGGACATACTAAAATATAAAATAAAAAAATATTTATGAATGAAGAGAATAACAATATAAAAAGAATTAAATAACGGGAAAAAGAAAGAAAAATGTGAAAGAGAGTATTTTTGAAAGAATGCCAATCTCTCTTCTGCACTAGCAAAACTTATAAACAAAAACGAGGTGATCATATATATAGGAGTGAGAGTGTGCATATTTTAATAATTGACGATCTTGTTTCTTAGTTCACTACGATTAATTTGCAAGAAAATTTATAGGTATCATCACATAATGCTTCTTATCACTAATATGTTGGTTCATTCATCAGATATTCAAGCTCCAGTAAATGTTAGCTATTGGAGTTTATGTTGAGTTAAGGTTCCATTGGTCTTAAAATTATTAATAATTTTTATATTAGGAATATAACAAAATATTAAATAAACTTCAACATATGTTCTATCCACATAGCATTAAGTGATGAGATCATAATTGATAAAAAAAAATCATGGTTAGGAGGCTGAATCCAACAGAGGAAGGAGAGCTTCAACTACAGAGCTCATGTGTGGACGAGAGGCGGCTTCGTCTCTCATACACGAAGCAGCGACTTCAGACATCTGTGTCAACCACATCACAACAATCCAAACATGAAAGTCTGCTAACATTTATGATTCACACTGATATATAGTAATAGTATACTTTGCAACTGCCATTTGAGGGTAGTCTCCTTGCCTCCTAGCATCAACACAATCTCTCATCTTGTATTCTCAAAGCTTCGTTTTCGCCTATTTTAACATAGAAACAACATGTCTTATAATTAAGTTAACTTCTTTGCCAAAGATGTGATGGTTTTATTAGTACTTCAAATTTATCCCCTTATGATCCCCACCGACATCAATGTAATTATTACTATTTGGTAAATAATCTATTACCACTACAAAAAATTACTACTCCATATTGAATGTGTGGAACACATGGTTGCATATGACATACGTATAGAAGCGTGTGGCTTGCGCATGAATGCTTGTGAAATGGTTGTGATTCCCAATCACACCATTTTGTAATGCACCTATTCAAAGGCACTTTAACCTTTGTAATAGCCAAAAAAATTAATGATGTAGTTAAACCTCACATATACTACTTATTTTGCCAATCAATTCATGGCATAAATAAGAAAGCTAATTAATGCCACGTCACCTATATAATCGACCCAACATCACCCTCAATTCTTTAACACGCATATCTATATAGATGGCAAATTAAATAATATTGGGGCGTACGAAAATAATATGGATAACTGCCTTAAAAGTCACCAACTTTGTCCGAATTCCGGTTTTTCCCACGAGCTTTAAAATTGGCGTATAAAGTCACAAACTTTGCATTTAGTCGCCGATTTCCCATGATTGTTTTTCCGGCAAAATGTTGAGCTGACGTGCCGTTTTTAAATGATGTGGCGTCTCATGGCAGCTTACATGGGCATCATGTAGTGACTCTGAAAAAAATTAAAGAAATAAATTTAAAAAGCAAAATTCAAAAAATAGAAAAAACTTAAAAAAAAACTTAAAACACAAAATTAAAAAACTTTAAAAAAAACTTAAAACACAAAATTAAAAAATTAAAAAACATAAAATTTTAAAAAACTTAAAACACAAAGAATCATACAGTACTATATTGTTTTCAATTTTTATAGATTGAAGTAAGATTAATGAAAAAACTCACCAGCATCAAAGCCACTACTTCGCAATCGCGCCATTAGCCGCCGATTGAATTCCGGCGACGAATCCTCGCCGCCGACGACTTCCATCGCCTTCTCCACAGCAGTAGAAATGCTTCTCCCTACACTGTCGTCGCGATCAAACAATTTACTCAAACAATCATGAAACCCGGAATCCTGCGAATCACTCTCAAATTCATCATCGTCGATCTCAACTGGATTTCCGTTTCGATCGCCATCTCCGCCGATTCTCTGCTCCCTAATTTCTCTCTCGAAGAAGGAATTGACGAGATCGGACAAATCGGCGGAGTGCTCGCTGCTGCCACTCTCGAACGACCTATCTCTCGACATCTCGTCGAAGGCCGCCGCCATCCTTCCGAACCTCGCCGGAATATTCACCATTTCCGCGATTCCGATTTCCCGCTGAATTCAAAATTGTGGCTGTCTCTAATTTGTTTTTACTGATTCTAGTAGAAATTTTGAGAGAGAGAGTGTTGGAATAGAAGAAGACTGATGAAGCTTTTATAGAGAGAGAAATATGTAAATATGGAGTTAAAGCGAATGGTGAAGATGTCGTGATTATGTTACGATAATGTTTACACCTTGGCTACGAGCGAGAGTCCGGAGGTACGATTGGCTGAGGAACGTGGCTGGGAGGATTCAGACTGCGGTGGGGGACTTGGCGACACAGGGAGAGAGGTTTCAGGCGTTGCGGAGCTGGTGGTGGCGTTGTCGACGATGGAGCTGGTGGCGGTGCTGGGAGTGTTGGAATAGAAGAAGACTGATGAAGCTTTTATAGAGAGAGAAATATGTAAATATGGAGTTAAAGCGAATGGTGAAGATGTCGTGATTATGTTACGATAATGTTTACACCTTGGCTACGAGCGGGAGTCCGGAGGTACGATTGGCCGAGGAACGTGGCTGGGAGGATTCAGACTGCGGTGGGGGACTTGGCGACACAGGGAGAGAGGTTTCAGGCGTTGCGGAGCTGGTGGTGGCGTTGTCGACGATGGAGCTGGTGGCGGTGCTGGGCGGCGGAGGAAGAGGGCTGGCGGAGGAAGGGAGGAAGCAGCTGTGTAAAACGACGTCGTTTTAGGTGTTAGAAACGACGTCGTTTTACGATTTTCCGATGCCGGACACGTCAATATTCAGACATGCCACATAGGATTTTGAGTTGCCGGAAAACACAGGGTCGGGTCGGGTTGGGAAATACCAGACTAAATGCAAAGTTCGTGATTTTATACGCCAATTTTAAAGCTCGTGGGAAAAACCGGAATTCGGGCAAAGTTTGTGACTTTGAAGGCAGTTATCCCAAAATAATATATTCTACTAATTTAGAACACACTTCTTTTTTATGATGCACCACGACAATTGTTCACCATTATGGAATTATATGTTGCAATGTCGATTCATAAAGTATTTATATCGACTCGAAGTTGGTTAAATTCAATTAGAGCTCGAACTTAACTTTTATAGTATCATAAAGTACTTCACTTCACATTTATCAATTCCAATATAATTTTACACATAACTTAAAAGTAAAACCTATGCTTATAAATATACAATTTTAAATAATTTTACATTTAAATTTATACGTCACTTCAACTAGCTACAATTGCACTAATCCACCTCTACGAATCATGACTCCAACTTAAGAAAATCTGCAGTTGTAGTAATTAATTTTGGAGGGTTATTTTTGGAACTTTGTTTTACTAGCAAGAATATATCGATAAACACTTCTTACTATAAATAGTAGCTTCTGGCATCCGCGCAAAAATCTCCAATCACTCAAAAATTCAGCGCGTTTTTTCTTCCTTCAATCACAGATTCAGCAGCTCAGTAGAGCAAGAAACCCGGGAAAAATGGGGTCTCTTTCTCTCTCTTTCACCGACCCCCAACATCAAGAAATGAACATATCTTCCCAGAAATTAGACAAAACCCATTTGTTCAATCTCTTCAAATGCCAGCAAAATTACCTCAACCATTTCTTCCAGAATCTCGACATCTCCCAAACCCTAGCCTTCACGGAGGCTCTATTGAAGGCCGAGGGCACCATCTTCTTCTCCGGCGTCGGGAAATCGGGCTTCGTGGCGCAGAAGATCTCGCAGACGCTGGTCTCGCTCGGCATCAAATCGGGGTTCCTGTCGCCCGTCGACGCGCTCCACGGCGACATCGGCATTCTGTCGGCGGAGGATCTGCTGGTGCTGTTCAGCAAGAGCGGGAATTCGGAGGAGCTGCTGAAGCTGGCGCCGTGCGCGAGGGCGAAGGGGGTTTATCTGATCTCGGTGACGTCGGTGGCGCCGAATGGGCTGACGCGGATGTGCGATTTGAACGTGCATTTACCCCTGGAGAGGGAATTGTGCCCCTTCGATCTGGCGCCGGTAACGTCGACGGCGATCCAGATGGTTTTTGGGGATACGGTGGCGATTGCGCTTATGGGGGCGAGGAATTTGAGCAAGGAGGAGTACGCGTCGAATCATCCTGCTGGGAGGATTGGGAAGTGCTTGATTTTTAAGGTGAATTTTGGGGATTTTTTTAATGTACTGTACTTGTTTTTTTTTTTTGTGTGTGAGTTTGTGATGTGGATTAGGAGGGAAAATTGAAGGATTTAGGGTTTTGAAGCTTGATATGAATGTGGTAAAAGATGCTGAATTGAAATTATGATTTGAAGTATAATGTAACTTTCTTGGAGTTTAATGTTGCTTCAATGGCTGTGCTTTCTTATTTTAGTGGTTGGTGTGGTAAGATTTGGATTGTGTAGAAAATTGAGGAGAATTGTCTAAGTGATATATGAAGGTTGGTGGGATCTGTTTCTTGGAGTATAATTTTTCATGAAAACCGGTGGAAGAAGATTCATTTTTGGTGGATCTTTTATCCGTGTGTCTGTTTTTTCTGTTGCATTCTTAGATTGCATTGCCTCTCCTTTGAAATTATGTGCTATGGTGAATTTCCCGTATTATATCGATTTGTTGTGAATGAGTCCCATATTGGTTGTAGGTGAAGGATGTTATGAAGAAGAAAGACGAGCTTCCAGTGT